>NC_092012.1:2201719-2537969 GCF_042242105.1 Pempheris klunzingeri | reverse complement strand
ATTATGTTTCATTTAGCCAATAAACTGATTACAGTCATTTCTTTGTTTGTGGTTTGTTAGCTGGCTGCAGTCTTAAACTTATTTTTAAACCATTTTTTAAAACATATTTTGCATCCAAAATGACTCCACAATAACTTTTGCAAGTGGTCCAGTAGATTGCCTCAGCCCACCGCCGTGAAACAGGCTGCAATCCAGCTGTAAACTGATCTTCAGCGGCAACCTCACCTGATCACGGTAGATCCACTGACAGGCTCAGAGTGTTGTTCTAAGTGTGTGACAGCATCATGGAAAGGATCCCTGCAGAGAGAGACCTGGAAGATCCTTTTGGTTGAACCACAAACAGCTGTTATATCGCTCTCTGCACACACACCAGACTTCATTCACAAAAACAGTGATTTTAGCTCTCAGCACACAGAGAGTTTCTGATGTGGTTGCTGTGACTTTGCTGTTTTAACACATCGGTTCATATCCTGAAATAACACTTTAAGATGCCAAAGTCACACAATAACACAAACACAAACTGATGGAGGCAGCAGTAGACCAGCAACTTACTGTGTTGTGAGAGGTAAAATTACTGTTTTTGTCAATGGAGTCTGGTGTGTTTGGAGAGAGCGATATAACCGCAACCTACTGGACCAGTTCCAACACGTTTTGCACCTTAAAATAAGACCCAGCTTTAAAAACAGCAAAGTCATTCTTTACTCATCAAATATCTTCAAAGCTGCTTCATGATTTGAGCCACTTTCCGAAAATAAAGTTCTTTGATTCTGTCATAAAACAAGCGACACTTGAGGCACAAATGTTCACAAGAAAGAAAAAGAAAAACACTATAACACAAACTAACAGGTCACGGCAGCGATGGAGGAGCTGCTCTCTGTTTTTGTTCTATGAAAACCTGATGAAGATCAGACTCACGTTACATTATTTGAACCTGCAGGTAGATTCGGTTTGTAGTCGACAATATTGACTCGTATTTTACAAACATGACGACGGTGCTCCAGTGAAATAAATAACCTCCATACTTTAGAATAAACAGAATAAACAGATAGAACAGATAAAATGCAGGTTGAAAAATAAACAAACTAAAGCTTCTGTTTGTTGTTGCCGCTGCTTATTTATCTGAAGAAGCTGAAATTCACTGTTCATAATAAGCTGTTTTTTATGTATGTGTGATACGATCAAAAGCTCCAGAACAGCTGCTAAACCTTGACATTCAAGGATTCAAGGATGCAAGGAACTTTATTTGTCACACCAACACACGTTTACACATGGGGAGGTACGAAATTACGTTCTCAGGTCCCGTTTTAAGCCAAGATAAATATCAAATAACAAATAAAATCTAGAAAATAGAGGTCCTATATGAAATAGAATAGAAGTAGAATAGACATGAGATTGTTTGCCAAGTGAATAAACTCAAAGTATTTGTGAACAGGTGAATGAATGAATGGATGAGTGAATAAATTAATAAATCAATGAATGGATGAATGAATGATTGGACTGGACCTGCAAACGTCCTGCAGCTCGCAGCCAAACCACCAGAGGGCGACGTCCCTCTGCAGAGAGACCAGATCAGTATCAGAGGCAGAGAGAAAGAAAAGCAGAGATGTTTTTGTTTTTAGCTTCAAGTTGTAGTTTAGATATTTCTAATAATAATATTTCATTGGTGGATATTTTACAGAGGGTGGAAACAATGAAGAAATCAGTGGTGGAAGGCTGTTTTCACTGTGTGAATCTACTATAAATAAATAAAAATAAATATAAAAAGGTTCATATTCGGCTAAATTTACATCTTTACACTCTATAAATACTTAAATTGCTCCTCACAACCATTCGTTACAGATTATCTGGACACTGTGAGCGAAGCAGCTTAAAGAAATGTGATGTTTCCGTCTCCCTTTGTTCATTTTTAACGGCGTGTTGAGGTAAAAATGTCCAGTATTTCACAAAAAAGGCAACAAAAATGTGAGTAAAGCCACAAAAAGAAGAGCGTTTCAGTGATGTTTGTCTTCTCTTCTGTCTTGTCAGAGGACACTCTGGTTTATATAATTGATCCTGCATGGATTAAGGTGTTGGGAGTGTTCAGATGGCTGTATCACACACTCTCACACTTGTGTAACAGTGACATTTTGCCTGCCAGCCACCTTTAACACACACACACACACACACACACACACACACACACACACACACACACACACACGCACACACACACACGTAGCTTCATCCTGTTTTCAGAGGCAGAGCGACACTCCCACGTCCGTCCAACACACACATCCAACTGCTGCCTGGAGCAAAGTGTTCGCAAATCTTTGCCAGAAAAACTCCAACATGTTGTCTCCTACACACACACACACACACACACACACACACACACACACACACACACACACACACACACAGTCATGTTTCCATCACTTCTGAGGACATTACATTGACTTGCATTAATTTCCTGGAGACATAAGTCTGATTTACAAATTAACAACTGTGATTGGTTGGCCTGCTAGCATTAGCATTATCAACATCAGCTAGCATTAGCTAACATAAGCTAATTCAGGCTCAAGCTAAAGTTAATAAAGGCCCATTTGAATGTGATTTATTTCTGTCTGGGAGGAGATTTCTGTATTAGTTACCTGCCTGATCAATGATTTTATCCAGTCCTGAGCCCACACGTCAGTCTGTTGTAGCTACAGGCAGGTCCTGGTAACGTTACACTCATCTGGCCCACGTGTTCGGCTGATTTGTTTACATTTTGGCACGCTGATGCCATTAAAGTGTGCCGAATTAGCTATGAGCAGTTCCTGTTTGCAGTGTAGCCATGGATGTACAGACAGCTTCAACCGGACGTGTTTTATACTGAAGAAAACTTAAAAATGTGATAATTTTCAGGCAAATTCTGAAGCATATTATTTCATCTGACGACCCCTCAGAGTGATCTGGTGACCTCTGCAGGGGCCCGACCCTCATGTTGGGAACTGTCTGACAGTACAGCAGTAAAAGTACCTCCTCCATCGCAGCAGCGTTAGTACTCTTACTAGTACTTTTACTTAAGTAAAGGCTCTGAGTATCTCTTCTATCAATGCAGTATTTATACTTTTATCTTAGTAAAATATCTGAGTACTTCTTCCACTACTGCAGTATTAGTACTTTAACTTTTGTAAAAGGTCTGAGTAGTTCTTTCACCAAAGCAGTATTTATATTTTTACTTTAGTAAAATATCTCAGTACTTTCCCCTCAGGGATCGATAAAGTATTTCTATCCATCTATCTACGTCCTTGACAAATGCAGTTTTGGTACTTTTGAGTAAAAGATTGAGTACTTCCTCCACCATTGCAGTATTTCTACTTTTACTTTAGTAAAATATCAGAGGATTTTGTCCACAGCTACAGTATTAGTACTGTAACTTCAGTAAAAGTTTTGAGTACTTCCTCCACCACTGCAGTACAGGTACTTTTACTTTTGTCACGTCTTTAATCACTGTACTTCAATGATCATTGCAGTTTAGTACTTTTGAGTACAAGTTCTGAGTACCTCTTCTATCAATGCAATATTCCTACTTTTACTTAAGTAAAATATCTGAGTACTTCTTCCACTACTGCAGTATTTGTACTTTTGAGTAAAATGTCTGAATACTTCACTGATCACTGCAGTATTTCTACTTTTACTTTAGTAAAATCTCTGAGTACTTCTTCCACTACTGCAGTATTAGTACTTTAACTTCTGTTAAATGTCTTTCATCACAGTACTGCAGTATTGGTACTTTTGAGTAAAAAGTCTAAGTACTTCCCTGATCACTGCAGTATTTCTACTTTTACTGTAGTAAAATATCTCAGTACTTCTTCCACTACTGCAGTATTAGTACTTTAACTTCTGTTAAATGTCTTTCATCACAGTACTGCAGTATTGGTACTTTAAGTCCTTTAGTAAAAAGTCTGAGTACTTCCCTGATCACTGCAGTATTTCTACTTTTACTTTAGTAAAATCTCTGAGTACTTCTTCCACTACTGCAGTATTAGTACTTTAACTTCTGCAAAATGCCTTTCATCACAGTACTGCAGTATTGGTACTTTAAGTCCTTTAGTAAAAAGTCTAAGTACTTCCCTGATCACTGCAGTATTTCTACTTTTACTGTAGTAAAATATCTCAGTACTTCTTCCACTACTGCAGTATTAGTACTTTAACTTCTGTTAAATGTCTTTCATCACAGTACTGCAGTATTGGTACTTTAAGTACTTTAGTAAAAAGTCTGAGTACTTCCCTGATCACTGCAGTATTTCTACTTTTACTTTAGTAAAATCTCTGAGTACTTCTTCCACTACTGCAGTATTAGTACTTTAACTTAACTGTTTAATGTCTTTCATCACAGTACTGCAGTATTGGTACTTTTGAGTAAAAAGTCTGAGTACTTCCCTGACCACTGCAGTATTTCTACTTTTACTTAAGTAAAATCTCTGAGTACTTCTTCCACTACTGCAGTACTAGTACTTTAACTTCTGTAAAATGTCTTTCATTTTCATCACAGTACTGCAGTATTGGTACTTTAAGTACTTTAGTAAAAAGTCTGAGTACTTTCCTGATCACTGCAGTATTTCTACTTTTACTTTAGTAAAATCTCTGAGTACTTCTTCCACTACTGCAGTACTAGTACTTTAACTTCTGTTAAATGTCTTTCATCACAGTACTGCAGTATTAGTACTTTAACTTAACTGTTTTATGTCTTTCATCACAGTACTGCGGTATTGGTACTTTTAAGTAAAAAGTCTGAGTACTTCCCTGATCACTGCAGTATTTCTACTTTTACTTTAGTAAAATCTCGGAGTACTTCTTCCACTACTGCAGTATTAGTACTTGTACTTACTGGCTGGTGCCCAGTGCCCAGCGTGTGGTCATAACTGGTGTGGTAACATGAAGTACACGTGTGTGTCGGCTTGTGAACATCTCATGGATAAAATACTTTGAACCGTGACACCTGCTGCTCCGTTTCATGTCCAGTGCGTGTTGATAGCGTGTTGATTGATTATTGGCCGGTGGTTCCACATGTGGACTCTTTGCCCTGTAACACGTGAAGAAGAAACAGGAAACGACTAAATAAAGTGAACACACACACACACACACACACACACAGTCGATCACATCAGACGTCCTTCAGCACAGACGTGAGAAACAACAGCTGACAGGAAACAGCCAAGACATTTAGTCTCCACCATGGCGGTCCAGACCAGTGAGATCACCGTCAGCCATGTTGAGCGTAATGTAATTTCACCTCACAATGACGGGCGTTGAACGCACGGACAGGAAGTCATTAGTGACATGGATGTGAGCCTGTGTGGGGTCGTCGTTTCATTCATAGCGACTGCTGAGGAGGTCAAAACGGACGAGTTTCTGCTTAAACTGCAGCACTTTCCCTTCACATTCAAGTAGTTTTTGACGTACTTTGCACTCAGAGATCAGCAGTACTAAACTTTAATGTGTTTATAATACGTATTTAATTACTTTTAAGTATTTTGTGATTTGTTTTTTGCCGGACAAGAAAGAAATAAGATGGGATTTTACTTTTAGAGCTTGTGTTCACATACTTTCATACTTTAATTATAGTTTTTAATTACCTTAATTCCATAGTTTTTGTAGCTGCACCTTTAGGAAAGATGCTACTTTAGTGTTTAATGCAAAATTCCCCAATGATAAAGGGTATTTTATTAGCAAACACGTGCTAATACAGCTTAATATTAGCTATTAGTTATGAGCTGGATGTAATTTGTGACAAAATACTTTAATAGCTTATATTTACATATTTGAAATACTTGAAATAAATGATTTAATGTGATTTTATTATCAAATAAAACACATTTTTATCCCTAGTTTTAAAACTCTTAATAGAATGTACAATGTTTAGTTTAATTAAAGTTTTTCCTTGGAAAGAGGCTACATTGGTATTTTATGCAAATTTCCCCTAAAATAAGAATATTTAATTAAAATATGATCACATGCTAATGAAAGCTAACTCATTGACACCAAATTACTACAGAAGAAAAGAGAAATTAGCAAACACACGTGCTGTAGAACTAGCTAGTAACGTTGGCTCGCGTGCTAAAGTTTACTGGTATGCTAATGTGACGAGCTAGTTCTAGAGAACATGTGTTTGCTAGTTGCTGTTTTGCTAACGAAGGCTAACTGAGTGACACTAAAGAAGAAAAGAGCAATTAGCTCTAGAACTAGCTAGCATACTAGCTAATGTTAGCATGACAGCTAATGTTAGCATACCAGCTAATGTAACTGTACCAGCTAGTGTTAGCATGCTAGTCATCATATAGGACGCTTCATTAGTGAGATAAATGTTTGGATTTAGTCTTTTTAGTTGGTTCTTTTGTTATGTTTTATAATTTTATGGTTATTTATACATATTTTATTCATTATCTTTTTTATGTTTTATTCAATTTTATTTTAACTTTGTTCTAATTTACCTATAATCTATAATCATTTTTGTCTAATTTATTTATTTTCATTGCTTGTTATATCTTATATTATTTGTCTTTTATCATCTTAACTACCAGAATTTTATTCTTGTCTTATTCAGTGAACTGTTTTGCTTTTTTAGTTGTTTTAGTGTGCATTAGCCCCTAAATAAGACACTCTACGTTTTTATTACATTACTTTACATTCGATTTGTTTGGAAAAACATGCATCAATAAAAGGAAATCGATGCACTTCGGAGGCATAAGATGCTAACTGATCGCACAATTTCAGCTTGACATTAATAAATATAAATTAAATGTATGAAAACAAGGCAGAAGTTGTGGAAAAACAATAAAAAAGGCTTCTGCTGCTTTACGCTGGCTGTGTTTTGATAGATTGGTCCTTGAAATGCTGCATGAGTGATTTTTTTATGTCCTTTGGGCTTTAAGCTCGACGCTCCTGGTTCCTCGTCCATGTACAGGAGGGCGATGTAGCGTGGACGACCTCACCTGGGGCTACTGACATAGCTGTACACCTCCTCAGGGTCGCCCAGGTGTCTTTCCCAGCAGCAGGCGGTGTGTTTGTTATTCTGTATGTGCTGAAACCCAAGAGTCTTCCTCCTCCTCCTCCTCCTCATCCTCGTGCTGTATCACGGTTCACAACAAGAGGATTTATTCTGCAAGAGAGAGGAGGTTTGGATTTCTGTATTTTATCATCTTTTATTACAGCCTTAATATTTGTTACATAAATTAATTCTTATCGTGGAAGTAGAGGCTTTAATCATGTGACATATATTCAAATACTTGAGCACAAATTTAAGGTACTTAATTGAGTATTTTTCATACTTCATACCTTTACTGTGAAATATTATAGTTTTTACTAAAGTACGTTTACTTGAAAGCTTTAAATGTCGTTACAGATTTAGATTTTTGCACAGAAAACATACAAAGAGCTTATGGAATATGATGTTTTGTTGTAAATTAAAATACCAAACAGTGTGAAACAATTAGTTGATCAATTAGCAGGAAAATTAATTGGCAACGCTCATTTAAATTAAATAAAAACACATCATGGTTCGAGCTTCTCAAATGTGAAAATTGTTTTTTCCTTTTAATTATTTCTAATTTTGATATTCTTTTAGAAGAAAATAGAATATAAATATAACAGTACAACAGTCACAGGGACACTTTACTGCTTAAACAAGACTTTTACTTTAATACTTTGACTAAACTTTCCTCATTATACTCATGTACGTTTACTGAAGTGAAGGATCTGAATGCTTTCAGTCAGATAAATCAGACAATAATAAAAACAATACAATATTAACACCAGCTTTATCATTTCTATCTGGCATAAATCTATAAAAATCCTAAATATAACATCTGTTTCTGGTAAACACAACTCTTCCTCTTTTGTTTTCATTTTAATGAACATTTAAATTCTTACTTTAATGTTCAAATTGGGTCTACCTTGACAAATTGACCACAGATTTGAAGTTTAAAAACGATAAACTCGCATAAAAGTCTTAAAACTACATCCTGTAAAATAACAATTCTAGTGTTTCCTAAATTAAAACTTCACATGTGCTTCGTCCGTCCTTTCCGCTGGTTGGTATGAACACTTCCGAGTCCAACAGATGTGACGTTTCAGTCCAACTCAGCGTCAAACTGTTAAATAACATAAGTTAAACAGTCGTTATGTCCAAGAACTCAGTAAATCATGTTCTGTTCGCCCTCTCCAGACACTCTTTTTCCACATCACTAAATCGAATGCAACATTTCCAGCCCTCTTTCCATCACAACAGCTCTCGGAGACACAAATCTACCCCCTGCCTGTGCCGGGCCCCGGCGGGCGACCTTTCCTTCCCCTAAAGTCCTTCATGCTTGCAGCTCCTCCGGAGGCCTGTCAGGGTTCATACATCAGGCACCTTGCGGCGGGGATGGCTGCGCCCGTCACATGTGACAGGAGGACACGCTGAGGTAATGGACGGCGACAGAGCACGCACAGATTCAACTCACTGCTGCGCGTCGCTCCAGCCTTTTATACGTCTCTGAAATGTCTCTCTTCGGAGGACAAGACGCAGCGAGACTCTTAATTTCACCGGCGGTGGACGGGTGATTTGAGATAGACAAGCTGTCACGCCGGATGGCAGGTGATGTTTTGGGTGGTGAAATCAGAGGGAAAAAATAGTCATTTGTATGCAGGGTGTTTTATTGTTTGACTTCTGCGGAGAGCCTGAAGCGTTTTATCTCATCGATGTGCTCTGACATTTCTCTAAACAACAACAGCTGCCTCTTTTAGTCCACAGCGTCTTCTGCCTCTTCGTATTAACCGTCTGTCTTTATGACCTTGACAGAAAGACGCACACATTTCTTCACGTTTTACAGTCTCCCTCCTCTCGTTCCTAGAAAACAACACAGAGTGAGCAGCTCATCATTTCAGGGAATAAAACAGAATATTTGGACGAAACAGCGAAGAATTCGCACAACTTTTAGCCAGCGGAGCTCTGATAAGGTTTGGACTGAGCTAAAACACTAAGTTTTACAACTTTACTATCCTGTACAGCTGCTGGGATCATTTCACATTATGATGTAGATTCAAAGTTTTAAACACTTCAGCTGGACATGAACACTCTTCTGGTTGGATCAAAGGTGTCTGATGTAAAAAACAACAACAAAAAAACTATGTAACAAGAGAAGTTAATAATTATATAGGCAGGATTTTGAATGGGGCTAATTAGCTAATTAGCTACAAGCTACATCCATGAAAAGCAGCGACAGAAACGTCGATGAGATCGATGCAGTTGTACAAGTTGTTTTTAGTCGACTTACAGAAATTTACATAGAAAAAGTTCTGTTTTGACTAAAACAACCAATCACGGAGCTCAAAATTCAGTCACCTGTACGGCTAACGATGAGCTAATGCTAACAATTTCACCTTGTAGAAACCTGATGGGCTAAGGCTCATGGGTATTGTAGTATTTAGAGCCATCCATCTTAACCCAAACAGGCTGATTTCTTTAACAATATCATCATTTCTATTTCTTTATTTCTTTTATTTTTTTGCACACACTCAGTGTTTCCACATAATCTAATATAACTTCTAGACAAACAGATGCTGTTTCCAGGCTTCACTGCTTTCTTATGACCTCATATCTGAACCGAATGTAATCATGGAAACTAACAATGTGTCTGGAAACCGGCAGCATTTTCATCCCTTGTGTTTGCAGCTGATTTTAGAGTCACAGATGAAAAATATTGCCTGACAAAGGGACTGACAATTAGCATCAGCTATAAACTCTCCATGCATCGCATCAGTTTCATGCTCTATTTTGGAATTATGTTAAATTGCGCCAACAAAATATGTTTTTTTTTTGTTTTCTGAGAGAGTCAAGTGTTTTACAATCTGAATCTGAGAGAGCACAATCATTATAAACTGGGATAAAACCCACTGATGTGTTATGGTTTCCCCACTGTGACTGCCTTCCACACCCGCTGTGAGACCAGGAAGTCTGCTGCATTATTTAAAAATCACCCTCCCAGTCTGAGCCTCCAAACCGCTGCACATCCCCTCTTGGCAGAGGCCGAGAACAAAGCTGTTAACGTCTGTTTATAGAAAAAGGTGAAGAGAGAAGGTGAGCGTTCCTCAACAACACTAAAAGAAATGCGGACCACCCATGCAGAAGATGGTGGCTCGTCTTCTTCTCTGCTCCTGATTGCGCTGAACAGGCCGGAGCTCCCCGGCGTCCTCGACACGTTCTGCCAGATGGTGCTCTGCTGTCAGCGGGGGGAAACAGAGGTGGACTGTTCGCTACGCCGCTACGCCGAGCTGTGTGGGATGCAGCCCGAACCCCCTCACACACAAATCCTGAGCTGGGCTGTTGAAACATGACGGACCAGTTATAGTTAACACACAAAGCAAAGGATGCTGATCAGATCTAATAATAAGAAGACTTTACACATCAAAGTGTTCTGCATGAAACTGTGTTGAACATTTAAACAAACACAACGTTAAACTACATTATTATGAGGCGTAATTGAGGACTTGATTCTGATTTGGCGCTAAAATCATTTGTAAATCAATTAACCCTTTCATGCACAGAGGTCACTACAGTGTGCAGCTCTTCAAAAGCTGTTCTTCTTGTACATGCATGAGTTTTGATGGCGTAGCTGCACATCAGCCGCTACAGTGAAGCTCCTGCATCATCTCATCCACTCAGAGTGAAACCAAGATGGCCGACAGACAGCCAGAAACACCAAGTTGCTCATTTTCTTTCTGTTCAAACCTTCTATAAAAAGAAACCATGCAGGTACGACAAATATGGTGACATCAAATAACATCTAAGGAGTCATGCAATTGCTACATTTTCCAAGTATTGATTTTATATTGGGAGGAAATTATGATTAATCACATGTCCACTGAAGTGTACATCATGCATCAGGAGCTAGATTTAAGCTACTGGACATGTAAATTTATCGGTATAAAATATGGATTGAAAAAAGTTTTTCATGCCTAAAGATGAATAAAAACATTGTATTTTGTGTCAAACTGTTTCGATCTTAGAGCTCTAATAACAGAATTGATCTGGTTTTATTAATACATCGGCAGGTTGTATTTTTTTTACTGATTAAGTAGAAAAAATGGCAACTGAACTACAGTAAATCGCACCTTCATTTTCTCAGGAGATCGTCAGAGTTGCTCAGTGAAAATGGGGCTCAGAGGGAACCAATGCAATCAACACTTACTCCTTAATGATCAGATAAAGCAAAGTTGTTTACTTCCACTTAAAAGCAGGAACATCCAATGTCATTCATTGTTCTCGTCTGATAGAATGATGGTGGATCAAACCGCTGCTGTACATTAAACACAATAATGGGTCCAAACAAACTAAAGTGTGTGAAGCTGCTTCATGAAAGCATCTAATGATCACGCAGGAGTAGGTCACCTTGCCCGGAGGCATCATGGCCGCTCTGCTCCATCAACTACATCTGCAGCAGTCAATTAGAGCGAGCCGAGCCGAGCGCCGGCGAAAACACAGAGCTCGATGTGTCATGTTTTATATCTCTGCCCTCATTTTACATTCCTCGGCTGCTTGGTGCAGCGTGTGAGTGATGGCTTCTCACATTTAGCTGCTGCAGATTAGCATACTTTTCTGAGTGGAGTGCAAATCCAAGATCAGGAGATGACATGGGGATGATTTCTTTAGAGGTTACTGTCTGGTTTTAATATTTATGATACTCTGTTCATGAATTGCGAGGGTGAAAACGCTGAGTAACTATTTCCCATCAAAAAACTCATAGCAGCTTAGTTAATGACCCTGCAGACCCACTCAGGTGTTTTCGGTTATTCCAGGTGATTAGACCTCGCGTCACCACACCTTGTGTACTCGTGGGTGCTCTTTAAAACCCCGGCCGGCGCAGTTTGACTGCAGAACAGTGCGTCGCTTATGCTGATTTAAACTGACGGCTCTGTGATGTACCAGCAGCATCAGACGCACTGTCAAATCAGATCTCGTTAATTTGTAAAAACGTGTTAAAAAAACAACTGAAGTGGACCAAAGTGCTGCAGAAATTAGCATGAACGGCTCAATAATAGCAAGTAAAATGACACCAGTAGCATGAAAGGCACAAATACTGGATAAAAAAAAGAAGTAGCGATTTAAACATTAACAAGACAATACCAGCACATGAGTGTAGTTTAATACTTTTACTGGAGCAAAGGAGCTGAACACTTCCTCCATCATTGCACCCAATCAGAGGTCGAATCCAACTAAGCACAGTTACTGAAATACTGCACTTATGTACAATTTTATTTAGTTTATTCTTTATTATGTCTTTTACGCAGTCAAAACAGAATTAAAAACATTTGCGGGCAGGAGATTTGAGGAGATTCAAATCAGACACATACGATTAAATGTCCAATAATGAGACATTTGGGGGGGGAAACAGAGAGGTGGGAGCATAAATTAAACTGGTTGGTTTGAGGTACTTGAGGTAATTGCCCTGTACTCAAGTTTTTCCATTTTATATTACTTTATAATACTTCTCTACTTCAGCTCAGTGGGAATTTGTGCACTTTTTACTCCACAACATTAATACATTAACTGTAATTTAGGTAGATTTTGATTATCAATACAAAATATTATCAAAAAATACACGTATTGTTATATATTAGGCTAAGCAGCAAGCTGCAACATGAACGTGATGAACAAATTGATGTAATATAATGTATTTTATTCTGAAATGAGCCATTCTGCCTAATGAGTACCTTTACTTTTGCAGCTTTAAGTATATTTTCTAATACTTGTGCACCTTTATACTTGTGTACTTTTACTCGTAACACAGTATTTCTACACTATGCTGTTACAATTTCTCACAACTTGAGAAACTCGAGTACTTCTTCCACCGTTATGATTATGATACACCTGTTTCCGGAAGTAGTTTTATTTTTGAAGGCCAGCACCGGAAGCTGTGCGTATGTAACCGCGCAGCTTGCCGGTGGTTTAAAAGTGACGGCGAGCGTAACGGAGGTTCCACACCGAGCAGCGAGCCCCGCCGTCCCTCCGCTCCCCGAGCCGCTGGACGCGTAAATGCCGATTGTTAAAGAGTTTGTTGGATTTATTAGTTTGTTCAGGAGGCGCTCGGCTCCACCTCCGCGACAGATAGAAGAGATAATTAGGAGAAAGTCGCTCATCTGTCAGCGGTAAGTTTACACCTACAGAACCCCACTGAGCAATTCACTCATTTTAGGCTGAAGCGCACAGGTAAGTGTTAGTTAACGTTAGCATTTAGCCGCTAGCTTAAATATGTGCAGCTACTGTGGAAACACGATGTTAAATTAATGATTTTATTCGCGTTTTTACTGCATCTATTGTTAGATTCAGTGGTGGAAAGTAACTAAGTACATGTAAACAAGTACTGTACTTAAGTACAACCTTGATGTACTTGTACTTTACTTTATATTTTCCATTTTCTGCTACTTTATACGAGATTTTAAGTAAATCCCAGTATTGTGCTTTATACTCCACAGATTTATGTTAACTAGAAATCTTATATTATTATATAAGATAAGACCATATTGATCCTGGTATGAAAATCACAAGCAACCAGTCGTATATAAATTAATTAAAATGAGCTCCATCTTTATTAGCTGCAACATTAAAGTGATGAACACATGAACACATCAATAATTCAATCCAATGATATGATATATGTATGAATACTTCCTGTGTGTACTCTGATTTGATGCTAAATAGTAAAAAAAAATGTCGATTGCAGGGCTTTTACTACCTTTACTTGTATTTCTGCACTGTGGTGCTGTGACTTTTCCTGATTTTTACCTTCATTGAAGCAACAACATTGATTTAAATATCTTTTTGCGTGTTGAAATATCTGAAGATGATCGACACAACAGTGGAAATAATAAGTGAAAAACAACAATGGATCCACAGATCGGTGTCCATTTTAGCCTCCTGACTATATGTCGTACATATTGTTCAGTGTATGTGAGCAGTTTTATGATTTAACGTTAATCAGATGAAATTTTTAGTTCAATAAACTTGTCATATATATAAATATGTATATGTGCAGTAAAGTTATCTGCGTGTCGGACAATAATTGACAAGAAACTGAGAATATAGTGTGTGTTTGAGGTGATGTAGATATTTTGTTTATGTTTTGCAGCGCTGCTGTTCAACTCCTTTATTAGTTGTGTGGTCTTGATTATGTCAGAAAAGTGAGGATTGTGAGGATTTCCTAAAAACCCCCAAGGGGACGTCTTCAGATTGACTGTCTTGTCCGACCAAATGTTCAAAAACCCCCAAAAAGTCAGTTTATTTTAACACCAGATTAAGAAACAAACAGCAAATCCTCACATTGGAGAAACTCCAGTAGAACTTGAATTTATTCTCGGAAAGTGGCTCGAATCATGAAGCAGCTTTGTAGATATTTGATGAGTAAAGAATGACTTTGCTGTTTTTAGAGCTGGGTCTTATTTTAAGGTGCAAAACGTGTCGGAACTGGTCCAGTAGGTTGCGGTTATATCGCTCTCTGCACGCACACCAGACTCCATTGACAAAAACAGTAATTTTACATCACAGAAGACAGGAGTTGCTGGTCTACTGCTACCTCGATCAGTTTGTGTTTGTGTTATTGTGTGACTTTGGCATCTTTTAAAGTGTTATTTAAGATATGAACTGATGTGTTAAAACACCAAAGTCACAGCAACCAGAACAGAAACTCTCTGTGTGCTGAGAGCTAAAATCACTGTTTTTGTGAATGGAGTCTGGTGTGTGTGCAGAGAGCGATATAACAGCTGTTTGTGGTTAAACCAAAAGGATCTTCCAGGTCTCTCTCTGTAGGGATCCTTTCCATAATGCTGTCAGACTAACCTTTGCTGCATTTAGACACCAAAATATGTACAAATAGGACTCAGGTTTAAAAATACCAGTTTCCCTTTAAGCGAAGTTCATTTTCTGTGGATGAATTATCATTTCAGCTTTCATTTTTCAGCCTCAAAACTCTTTTCCCGGTTGTACTCATAATCTAAATTACTCTGAAGTGCATAAATGTAGAGAGCACAGTAGTAAACATAAACAAATACAACCATAAAACTTGTTTATCACCACAACTGAACATTACTACAAACTCAAAGAACATTTTTTCCATGTTGATCGGCAGTGTTGGGAATATGGTTAACTTTGGGTTAACACAACCAGGAATATGTGATGAGGACATGGAGGGTGACTGACAGCAAAACAAAGACTAATGGGAGTCCTGTAGAAAGAAGTCACAGACGCAACACAAAGGGATTTTAAACACTTAAGTGTCTGTAAATTAATTGTAAAATGTTAAAACGTAACCTCCTCTGTTGATAATTAACCAGCCAGCTATCGTATATTTTTAGAGAAAAATAATGAGAGCTGAATAACTGGCATGGCGTCCGGTAGAGTAAAGCCAAACAAGCATTTGGCCGGTGGTTGTTTCTACTTTCGCACCTCACTAGTGTGTGAAACGCACACGCTGACCCGTCCGCGGTTTTGTTTTTCCTCTTCGAGCTTCAGCTGCCAGACGGTTATCGGGAGGCTCTTTCTGTTTTTCCCTGTGAACTTTTCTTCTCTTTGCGTTGTGTTGTGTATAAATCAGTTTGGCACGTTAATTCGCGCCATCTGCATGAAAATGAAATGTTCACAACGGGATCACCAGTCCGTGTTCCAAAAACAGACGTGTTACATGTCTTATATGTTAATAGAGTCTGTTGTTGTGTGTCAAGTGTTTATTCTATAAAGTGAATTAGAAAAAAAATGACCATTGCTGAGCCCCCAGAGCCCAATGTGATGTCTGCAAAGGGCTAATTTCATCCAATTAAACATGCAACACATTTAAAATGATGTAAAACAGCAAATCCTCACACTGGGGAGCTGGTTTTAACTTTTTTTGTTAGCCATGATGTCATCCTGGATGTGGGGATGACAGCGTTCAGTCCTTCAGTCGTTCCACAAGTGCAGTAACTTTGTTAATCTGTTAATTTGTCACGTAGCGCCATCATATGACGGCATATTACTGCCATTGTAGATTGTGGGAGGTGTGGGGGGGGTAATATTCAGAGAAAAAAAAAAATTCAGATTATAAAGTCATAAATTTGCGAGCAAAAAACTTGTTGTATTGTCAAGGAACCTCATTTCTTCACTTTGTGAGTTTGGATGAACTTCATCAGCCCACAGACGTGAATTATTCCTTTAGCAACAAGGAAATAATTCTGATTTTAGCCCCAAAACACTTTTTTCAAGTTTTTAGCCTCAGCTGTTTGGTGCTAATTAGCAGATGTTAGCATGCTAACACGCTAAACCGAGATGGTCAAAAAGGTAACATTAAACCTGTTAAACATGTTGACCTTTAGCATTTAGCTTGAAGAAATGACTTACATAATTAACTGATTGATTGACAGATTGATTTTGATTGATTAGTTTCAGAACTTTTATCTGCATCTGTTTCATGTGCTCACAAAGGATTTTAATAAGCGCTGCATGTCACAGATTTCTTGGTTCAAAACCCCCAAATACTCAATTTATTCAGCAAATATTCACATCTGAGAACTTGGAGCAACCAAATTGTGGATTTCCTGCTTGAGCTAGTTGCCGATCAGCTTTCTGTCACTTGACTAATCGATTAATTGATGATTCTCTAATTTTAAGGCAAAAAAACCCCCCAAATAATCCCTAAAAAAACGTCAGTCACAGTCATGTCGACCGGCCTCGTTGCTTCTTGGGGACACTTGCCATCGGCCTCTCCACCCTCCACATCCTGAAAGTTCAGGTCGTGCCCCCGGAGGACGTGGACGGGCGCCGTGGCGAGGGGGGAACCGCGGCTCCATCTGTCCCCTCCCTTCGTGTGCAGCGCTGAGGCACTTAGGCTATTTGTGGATCACAGCATGGTCGCTGCGGCCTGACAAAAGGACTGACGAGCCGCCGGGGGGGTTGGGGGAGGCGGTTACTTTGCTTCCCATCCTGCCTACGAAGCGTCTCGGGGGGGTAAACTGAAGGAGCAGCGCCGCGGGTCGGACTGAGGCCGAGTTTAGAGACCTGCAGTCCTGGAGAAAACACCAAAGTCTGCCTGTCGGTCACTGAAAACACTTTTCATTGATCACTTTCCCAATCAGGTGATCTTCCACTTGTTTTCACTCCACTGTTCCAAAGTGACGTCTATAAACGACTTGTTTTGGTCCAAAATCCAAAGATAATCAGAGAAAAGCAGCAAATTCTGGAGGAATAACACTTATTTTCTTTTACTGTTTTGATTGTTTGTTCATTTTTTTTGTCACAACAACATTTTGATAATTTTCTGGTTCCAGCTTCTCAGATTGCAGCTTTTCTCTGTTTTATTTGCTAATTGATTCTTTTTTGAGGTTTTTGTCTGTTTTAGAAATCTTCACTCTCGGCTGTGAAGGTTATTTATTAAACTATTTTCTAACATTTTACAACTGAAACAATGAATGGATCCGTTGACAAATTAGCAGATAGTCGATCAACAGGAAAAGAATTGTGACTGTTTTTTTAAATAAACAATTATTATTAATTTTCCAGCAAAAACTCAAACATTATCTGGTTCCAGGTTCTTAAACAGGAGAACTGTTGCTGTTTTATATCATCACACTCTTTATATTTGGACTTTGATTGATCGTACAAAACATGCAACTAGAAGATAACACCTTGGGCTCTGGGAAAATGTGATTTGTTTTTTTTGATTATTTTCTGACAGTTAAAGATGGAAACAATCAGTCAGCAGTCCTACTTGGTTTTGTCTCCACAATAAACCATGAAACTACTTCAAATTTGTTTGTTCAAACCATTTTTTTTTTGCTCGTTCTTTCTCAAAATGAACCAGTGTGATCACAGGTTAATGCAGATCAACCAAAGTGCAGTTTTTACCTCTGGGATTTGTAGCATATGGAGGATTTTGAGGCCAGAAGAGGTGGGAAAAACAAAAGAAAAACTTGAGAAAGGTAAGAAGAAATGAAGGATTTCTGTTTTCTTATGAGGATTTTTTTTGTGTTAACGAGTTAATCTGACAAAAGGAAGAAGGAAGAGGGTCGTTTCCCTGATTGGTTGATTGAATTAAGAGCCTTTAACACAACCTGTTCTTCTCTAACACGCTGCGGACACAATGCTAATGCTAATGCCCCGGAGCTCTTTCAAAGGCTTCTAGTTTTAACGAGATTAAACTCAGTCAAACTGAATTAAAAAGCAGATGGTCGGAGCGACCCCGGCCCTGAACTCTGAGCTGTGTCGCTGCACGGGGGGCTTCAGCAGCTCGTTCCTCGTGGTCTCACTCAAAACCTCGTGTTAGAACAAGATGTGTAAGATAAAACACTTTTCTGAATATCTGCCCCACTGAGAGCTTCAATTAGAAATGGACGATATAAATAAATGAAAAGAAAACTGGGAGTATAAATAAAAAGCGTCAAGACAAATCAGGACAAACATCAATAAGAAAGCTGATAATGTGAGGTTCAAATGTGACTAAAAGATTTATGGTAATCTGTGATGTCTGTTCTACGTTTGTTTAATGTTTTTAAGTGTCTGAGTGTCAAGAAAAGCACTTTATACATAAAAAAAACAGAATTGTCATAGTCATAAAATGTTTTTTTAAATCCTGACATGTCTTTAAAGACCCAAAACGAACACTAAGTGGACTACTAGTCATAGTACTATAAGCAAATTAATCAAACAGCATGTGTGCATCTGTCCTGAGCTGTTTATAAGAGGGTGATGTCTGTAACCTTGATCATAAAAGGCAGTTTCCACTCTATTTCATATGTATATCTACACACATGTAGCAGGAGACATTTGCAGCTGAAAGTCACCTGACTGACGTATAAAAACTCCCCAAAACATTTAAAAACCCTAAAAAATTAAGCAGCAGAGGAGGACGGACCATCACCTGTAAATAAAAATGGACAAATTGACGTCTACACTAAAGCCAAAACACCTGGATCGCCCCCTGGTGGCCGACTGAAGTAAACAAAAAAAGATGGTTTCTGACATCTGCAGCAGTTCTGATCGTGCTGATGTGTTCAAGTGTTTTATTTTTCTGATCAGTGTGGTTTTAATGAGTTATTTGATGCTATAAAAATGGCTGAAACATCATAATTGATAGTGATTGGCTCCAAATGATGTCACCAGCGCAAGATGGCAGCGTCCGTATCCGAGATATTTCAGCTTCATTTTTTTTGTACAGAAGGAGGAAGCAGGAGACTTGGCGTCCATCTTTGTTTACAGTCTACTGGGACATGACATAACATCAGAGTTTGGAGAATTTGTTAACACGGTCACGAGGGATTCATCCTCTTGGGAGTTGTCCGTTCATTGGCTGTTAGGATTTCTTATTTTGTTGGCACAAGCTGCGAGGAAGCAGAGAGACTCCATGTTTTTATTCCTTATTCTATGTCAGTGTAGAGGTAATGGCTGCTGATGGTGGTTCGTGGTGCATTTAAATCCCAAATGTCAGCATGTGGGTTAGTTAAGAGTCATCGAGCAGACATTTTAAGCACCCTGTGCATTCAGCTGGTGGTAAAATGATGTTAATGAACATCAGTGTTGAAATACATGATGTAAGCATGCTGGGGTTAGCAAGAACGCTAACCACCTGGGTTTAGAGGCTGACTTTGGGCTAATTAAACTGGAGATTTTGATAATGTAACCATAATATCCAATAGCGTTCAGTGAGCTCTGGTACCTTAAACACTGTGGCTTATTAGATGCAGGAGAAGTGGTGCAGCTGTAACACGGTGGTTAAATCACGAGAGCTTTTGGCAGCGAGCCACTCGCTCAGACAGCCAGCCAGCACGTGGAGGCCAACAATTCAGACCAGAGAAGCCAGCACGCAGCAGTTTCCTCCTCGAGCTCGAGTTTACTCTCCCAAACCTGAACCAGATGGCCTCGGCTGTGATGGCGGTGACGTTTAGTTTTTTTGTTTTATTACTCTTGAGAGGCAATTAACAGTGAGAAGAGTCCTCTTCCTGTGTGGTCCTGCTCAGCGGTTCACCGTGTGGTTTGTCTGAGGGTTCCATCATCTGCATGGAACGTAGCTTTCAGTCACACCCAGTGTATTGATTTGGCTGTGAAGGGGGCGCTCAGTGGCGTTGGGCACCAAAATTAATGCCAATATGGTGCCGGTTCCTATATGATGGGTTTCTGTAATGCAGATTTTGGTGCTTCATTTTGGCATCACTTTAAAGGACCAGTGTGTCCGATTTAGTGGCATCAGAAGAGACGCTCCACTTCAGAGTGACTTCCTGTACCTGTGTCAGGTGGTGTGTCCTTGGCCCCGCCCCCTTTAGGAGCCCAGCAGCAGGTCCTGAGTCTGTTCAGTCCGATGGAGCCTGTTGTTGTTGTTGTTGTTGTTGTTAGCTTCCATGCTAACGAGTGTGTCTCTTTCCTGACTAATGTCCTCAGTGACTCCAGGAGTCCAAAGCTAGTTAGCATGGAAGCTAACAGGCTAACAGCTGTTTGTAGACAGCCTGTCAACCTGAACAACAGCTGACTCCGACCTGCACTGAGCTCCAGTCTGACTGATATTAAAACACCGAACAGCTGGAGCTCAGTGCAGGTCGGAGTTAGTTGGTGTTCAGATTGATTATTGATAGATTATTGATGCTCCCACAGCCCCCTGTCTGCTTCCCTCCATCCACACCACCCTCACTGCCAGGAGACCACGCCCACTCAGGAGACAGGAAGTGGAGACCATGTCATAGCGCTAACACAGCCTGTAGTGAGACATCTTTAGTTATTAGAGGATCTTTGGTGTCATCTTGCAGTGAGATTGGATTCACACTCCTTTGCTTTTTCTTGTGCTAAATAATAAGTATAATCCTCCATTTGTCACAAGATAAAATGGTCTTCCTCTTCTTTCTTCTTCTTCACCTTCCAACTGAACTGAATCATATGGAGCTGGACTGAATTATAAAAAAACCCTTCTTTTCTCCCCGTCTGCTCTGATGTACAAACAAAAATAGTGTTTTATGCCAATGACTTGCAGTTAATCATAGCTCCACTGGATAAACAGGAGTCTGTAACCTTCACTGGGTTTGATTCTGGTTTAAACTTTTAAATTCATTAAGTGTTTTGAATTTATTCATATTCATACATTTAAGTACACGTTAAACTGTTAATATATTGTTCAGTTTCAAGTTCAAATTAGCCTTAGCAATAAAAAAAAGCTGTTATTTAATGTTGTTAGGAGACATATTATGCGAAATGTACATTTTAATGTCTTTTCAACATAGACATGTGTTCCTGGTGTGTGAAGAGACACTCAGACTATCAGAAAAGGACGTCCTTCTCCTGCTCCATTTTTTAGTCAACGTGTGTGAAAACGCTCCTAATTATGTAAGAGGAGAATCCACCCCGCTGTCCGCCATTGTTGTTTTTACATCGCTAACGCTAGCAAAGACGTCGAAAGTACGAGCAAAGCAGCAGGCTGTTCCCAACACACGGTGGGAGGACGTGAAGATCCAGAAAATGTACTTTATTTTGGATGAACGTGTGACGGAAATGTCCTCACAAGTGTGTCATGTAACAGCTTATGGACTTCCTGTTGTTGTTTTTCTTGGTGTTAGCGTGTTGCTCCGCTATTGTGTTCCCTTTTGATCCTCTATGAGGAAAATGAATGTGTTTTTAGAACATTGCAGCATGTAAACACGTCCTACGTTCTCTAGTAGGACCTCCCGAACAGAAGCATGAACCTGAAAATGAGTCGGTTCAGACGGCGTTAAGGTGCAGTGCCGTTTTGAAAGTATCTCTGTAGCAGCGTTATCAGAAGAAAAAAACCCAACCTGAACACTCAGCTGTCTGAAGGCAGCGGGCGCCTCACTCTCCACGCCTCCACTCTCTGCATCCACCTCTTGGGGTTGGAGTGTAATTGAGTCTCTGGAGGATTACACGTCTACCTCGACAGTTTTCACTTTCATCTTCTCAGGTTTGGTTCGTCCTCGACTGGCTGACAGCTCGGCACTCTCAGATGGCGCAGAGGGCTGAAGTGTTGGCAGCAATTGGGAGTAAATCTCTTTTCATCGCGCCTCCATCGGGGCTAAAGCTATTCTTTAGGTTTTAAAGCAATCAGATAACAACTTTTAGTGTGAAGCCAGCTTTGGCGGCGTGCGGGGACGCTCCTCTGTTCTGGCTTTGTGCTTTCAGACGTTGTCACTTTTTCAAACTCCTGCAGAGTTCCAGCGCGGCTTTGATGGAGTTTAACAGCAGCAGTTTTTGGTGTCACTCCCTCGCACTCGAGCAGTGATATCGCCCACTGTGACTCCCTTCATGCACTCATTAGATAGGCGGGAGCAGTCGTCTCCTTTGAACTTCAGGTGTGTTTGACGGAGCTCGAATCTGCTTCTAAAACTGATCGTGAAGCACTTTTAGAGATGAAAAACAGTCATTCAGATCTCCCAAAATGTTCAGTCGATGCAGGATTAGTCACCGTTTCACCTCATCTGCACATGAATGTGATTTTGTGTCACGCTAAGAAGAAATGGGGAGAAGGGCTTCTTGCTGTGTGGGCAGCGCTGCTGTCACCAGATTTGGAGGTCCTGCATATCTGTGAGTCATGTGCCTTCTGTTTGACAGGCCTGCTCCATCGGCACCGCAGCCAGCAGCAACCTGTAGCAGGATTACAAGACAATACCCTGCTCGGAAATGAGATAAACCTGTTTAGTTGTAGACTTTTAGGCTGTTTGTGGTTAAACCAAAAGGATCTTGCACATCTATCTCTGCAGGGATCCTTTCCATAATGCTGTCAGACACCTAATAAAGATCTGAGCAGAAGCCTCTTTTTGTTCAATTAAATTTAATGGGCATTGAGAGGAACGTGGGAGGCCGATCTTTCTCAGTCGGCTTCTTACTTCCAGTGGAGGGTTCGTGCATGAACACACAAGTTTTTGGACATTTCACACGAGAGATTTCAGCTTTTGTGTTTTTTTGTTTTGTTTTGTCTTTGTGGGTGAAGCTCAGCTGGAAAGAAGCGACGGCATGCGTGTTTGTGCATCAGTCAGGATTCGGCAATATTTGAATCAGGATGTGATGACAGTTTGCCGGTTGTTTGCTGATGTTGTCAGATTACTAATCAAACCAGAAACACACAGTCCTGATGAGGCAGATTAGCTTTGATTAGAGTCTTTTTTTTTTTTTAGTTTTACATATTTTGAGGTCAAATTGATTGATTGATTGCAACAGGGCTGCAAAGGCTGCTACATATTCCTATGTTGTTGTTCTCTTTTCAACGCCACCAGACTGCATTGACAAAAACAGTAATTATACCTCATGGAACACATGGATTGCTGGTCAGTGATCAGTTGGTTTATTTGTGTTATTGTGTGTTGCATAAATATTGTGTTGGATCTGAACTAGCCCTTTAATATCACCAAAGTCACACAATGACACAAACAAACAAACTGATGGAGGCTGCGTAGACCAGCAGCTCCTGTGTTCTGCAAGGTAAAATGACTGGTTTTGTCAATGGAGTCTGGTGGCTGTGAAGAAACCGATATAACAACTGTTTCTGGTTAAATAAAAAGGATCTTTTTGTTTGAGACTATCACAATCTGATGAAAACAAAAACTTTTAGTGAATGTACTTTTAATCAGGTGCAGCATGTTGCAGCCATTGCAGGCCGTGATCCACAGGACCAATTCCAAAACTTTTTGCACCTGCCGGTCATTTAGAATTGTTGTACAGTTAGTTATGAGTATCATGTTGCAGAGAAACACTTCAGATTTAAAATATAGACAAACTGGAATCGCTGGCAGATAATACCAGACGGTCTCTGCACCCTAAAGCTGTTTGTTTGTTCTCTGATCCAAGCGGCTTCCTTTTTCTCACCCAGAATGAGCTGGAAACAATGGCCTGGTCATCAGCTCTCGCAGATCAATGACCCGCAGGGGACGGCGGTCACGCTGAATAGTAAACAAAAGCTTTGTCAACACTGGAGCACAAACAAAAGAGCTCCATAAGCACCGGAGGATTAGAGTGTCCACGTTTAATCTTGCAGTATTGTCTGCGTGATGGCACGTTTCTGAGCTGAGCGATAGTTCACTTTTACGGTCTGTCACGACTCTCTTCACTCCCCCCCCCACGCTTCGTGTGCCTCCAAGCCCGAGCGATTGTGACAAACAGTTCTGTGGTTTTTGAATCATGCATTGAAAACAAACATGAATCATTAAGTGTGAATCATGTGTTGACATCCCAGAATGATGAATCACCCTCGTTACTGCAGTGATTTCCCCCGTTCTTTGCCACTTCCCGTGGCCTAATGTACTGTAGGTAGCGCTGCAGCGGCATCGATCACCACTTCATTGCCGCTCGCGCTGGGGTGGTTGCCATAGAAACAGCTGGACTTTTAAGGAAGGTCTGTAAGGGAATCTTTGAAAGGCTTTTGTTGTGAAATATGTTAATTCATTTGAGGCTCGCAGGGTCGTACTTGTGTGTTGAATGTGTGCAGCGAACCCTGCAGACCTCATACTGTATCTCCTCAACAGAGTCACATCTTCGCTTCGATTTATTTCCCGCCCTATAATGTGCAGGAGTTCAGGGTTCAAAGTCAAATGTTTTGCCCCACTTGGCCAGTAGATCAGAGTTTTACCGGTCCTTTGTATGTTTTCACTGGCCGGGCAGCCAAAAAAGGTTTTACCACAACTTTGGTGAAGTTTTGTTCACAGGTTCCCTTTAAATGTGGTTTGTTTCCTTTTAGCTATTGATATGTAGTGTTAATGTATTATTTTGGGGTCAGTAAATGTGGCGTATGGATGTTTTGTGTTTATATTCTTTCATTGTATTATATATTTTAGTATTCTATTATATTTAGTTCAAGTTTATATTTTAAAAAAATGTAGTTTTTATTATTTTGTGTCAGTCCCTCGCTTGGCGTTAGCAGAGAATCACTGGTCACCCAGAATTATTGTTGCGTTCACAGAAGAAGAGAAGTTGCTCTTTCTTTTCTTCGTGGCATCGTAAGTTTTGTTTTTGAGTACCAGGAAGGAGGCTGACTGGAAACAGACAACTAAAGCGAGACGTGAACAAGTTTGGAACGAGAAGTGAGCGAGATTTGAGCGGGAACATTAGCGAGATGTGAAGAAGAGCGTGATGCTTTTAACATGAATGATGTTTTTACCTTTTTGGCGTTCTGATACCGTACAACACGACCACCTGACTCCTTTGCCTTTTCTCCCCCCTGCAGCTGATGTGAAGCAGAGCGAGGCTGCAGGCTGACAGACCGACCGACCGCCGTTCTCCCTCCTACATCCCAACCCAAGAGCCATTAAACAGGTACATATGGTATGATGCTTTCTGCTGCTACTCAGTCCTCGTCTCCTCACCCGTCATCTCATTTTGTTCGGCTTTGCTCTGATTATCTTCACCCGAGAGCTTGTGCTTTCATCCAGAGGGGAAAACTTTGGTGTCAGTAAATGAGGCGATTTCTCTTTTCACCAAAAACTCACAGGCAAAATATTAGATTTCTTGGATTCCTTGTTTCAGGATGTCCGCTTGATAATCAGACATGTCCATCTCTTATTGGACGGTGGATTATTTTGTTCTGTTTTCACGTAATCAATCATCAGCGGGTGAAATATCTGTCTGGCTAAAAGCGACGTATTATGCTAAATGTACTTTTTAACTCTCTCTTCCTCCTGCTCCATGTTTCTGTAAATGTGTGTTGGTCATGTGACTTCAGTGTCACCCTCTGAAAACCTGCATCCACCTCGCTGTCCACCATTGCTACGTGGCTAACGCTAGCTCGGATCATAAGATGTGAAAAGTTCGAGCAGAGCAGCAGATTGTCGGCTTGTTTTGTTGTTGGTAGCTCCGTCTGTTGAACTTGGTGTTAGCATGTTGCGCGGCTAGCGTGGCTACTCTTCGGAGAGAGGGTGGAGCCTGCTCAAGCTGACCAATCAGAGAGGAATGGGCTCCTTCGAGGGGGGGGGCCTTAAAGAGACAGGCGCTTAAATAGAGCCTTGAGAAAGAGCAGTATGCAGAATACACAGCATGGGGAAAATAATGTGTTTTCTGAACATGGCAGCAGGTAAAATGAACAGAATGTCCTTTAAAGAATTATCTCTTACAACAACATGTGCAGCTGTCTCCATCTCGTCCTCAAGCGTTGCTGTTTTTGTGCCCATTTTTCTGTCATTATTCTTCTTTAATCAGCCAACAAAGCTCTGCACAGTCAGTTCTTTCTCTCCAACCACATGTGTTATAACCATGCATATCCTCATATCCTCTTATTTTGGCTTTTCAGACTTTTCCTGTAACTGTTTGTAAAGTTAAGTGTGACCTGCCAAATATACTCTCACAATACAGTGAGTTACAGTAAATACAAAAAACTGAACACAATATTCGTTTTAGCTACGCCTGACTGAAAACCTGCAGATATTAAATATTAATTTGAGCAGCTTTATTGGCTCTCTGTGTGCTTTTCAAGTAATTATTTCACTGTGAAGCATGTTTTTGAAGGGCGTCCTGTTTGCCGTAGTGCAGCGAACAGACACCAGGCTTCACCTCGGACTTGTTTACATAGTTCAGACAGTTGCTGTTACTGTCTGTTGCTGCAGACAGACAGACTGCGAGGCCTGATCACATTAAGCCCAATTAAAACTAACTCATTTACACTGTCGGGCGTCTATGTGGTTCAGGAGCTCCTTCGACCTCAGGAGAAACGTATTAGTTCGGCTTTTTTACTGAGGGAGGTGTCGGTTGATTTATCTTCTCACTGAACTACTTTACAAAACACACACAGGCGGTCATGCCCACATATTTATGGACAGTGTTGGAGGTGTAACAAGTCACAGAAGTACCCTATTATTATAATAGTATATGATTATTATCACACAGCTTTGTTGAAAACTCGATTCTGGTTCAATTACGGTCATTTAAAATCAATAGAATAGTTTTTATAAGTTGGTTTGTTGTGTCAAATTGTTAATTTCTTTCTTCGAGTAACAAGCGAGATAATGAACAGCGAGCGGCGGCCATTATTGCAAAGCAAACCCCAACAGGGTGATGAGACCTTTGATATAATTATATATATTTGATGCATTACTTCACATCCTGCTTGGTAGCTTGTGGATTTCCCTCTGGTGACCAATTAAACATTGATGTAGTAGTATATTTTCTTTTTATTGATTATATAATCTGAATCTGCAAAGTAACGGAAGCTGTCAGATAAATGTAAAAACTACAATATTTCCCTCTGAGAGAGGACGAGAAAGTAGATGAAAATAGAAAAATAATCAAGTTAAGTATCTCAAATTTTACATTAGAATAGTACTTGAGTAAATGCATTTACCTTCTGTGTCTCATCATCGCAACATTCATGACATGTTTAATATTTATCACATATTTTCTGCTTGTTTTCTGATAATAGTTTAAATTATAGATCAAGTTTGTTCTTCTTAAAAGTGGAGCCAAACCTGCGTCAGACCAGATCTGTTGGAGCTTCTTATTTTGGCCCTTTTTGAGCTTCTCATTATTAAAATAAGGAAAAAAATGAATAAATGAAAGCTGCTCCCTGTGAGAAGAGGGCGACGGCGTCTTTCTCCTCCTCACGTCAACATTCATAGCAGCTCCAGACTTAACAGGCTGGAAAACCAGAAGCCGCCGCGCCGACTAAAACACGACATGTTTAGTGGGTCTAGTAGTATTTTAGGTGTGTGTTGAATTATTAAATTCTCTGTATTTTAAACTCTATTTCAGGCTACAACTTGTCCACATAGTGCGCAGTCAGCACACTGCATTACGTCACTTTCACCTCAGTTCAACCATGAGGAATCATCCCAACTTGGAGAATAACGTCATCCTCACAGCGTCACAAAACATTTACAGCCTCATCCTTTTCACCACAAGTGAGACGCTTTACTAGTTTAGAAATAACTAGATTTGATATTTAACACAAACTACCATTATTTTTTTCTTCTAATCTTGTTTAATTCCTAAAAAACACAATATAACTTCTGAACGCAACGTGGATCTTCTCCTCTTTGTGTCATATTTGCGTGATTTTCTGCATTTGTTTAGGTCACATCGGCCCATTTGCAGCATTTTTATAAAACTCTGCAGCAGAGATAACAGAAGAGATAAGAGGCTCGTGTAGTTCCCAGCGAAAATGACCTTAATTTACCGTCTAATAATCAATACTGTCCCTGGAGAGAGGCTGCAAACACAGACCTGTTTAAACAGGACACACAGTGAGATGAAATTAGGTCAAAACTTAACCAGATGAATGCTGCAGTGGCTCGAATATCCATCTTGTTTAACGTAAAGACATCGTCGACTTTGGGACATAAGCATTTAACGTGTTGACGTAAAAAACAGCTGCGAAAAGAATGAATGCTCTGGCTGTCGCTGTTTTTATTTTAGATCAATTTAAACAGGATTGATTAAGCAAAGACTGTCCTATTTAATGAAGTTAAATGTTCTCAGGCTCAGATTGTTATTCTAAGTGTGTGACAGCATTATGGAAAGGATCCCTACAGAGAGAGACCTGGAAGATCCTTTTGGTTTAACCACAAACAGTCGTTATATCGCTCTCTGCACACACACCAGACTCCATTCACAAAAACAGTGATTTTACCTTACAGAACATAGAGAGTTGCTGGTCTAGCACTGCTTCGATTAGCTGGTCTGTTTGCGTTGTTGTGTGACTCTTTGGTGTTTTAATGGACGAGTTAAGATCCAACACAATATTTTTGTAACTCACAATAACATAAACTAAGTCCAGCAACCCATGAATTTTGTGAGGTAAAATAACTGTTTCTGTCAATGGAGTCTGGTGCATTTGAAGAGAGCGATATAACGATGAGCCTAGTGGCTTTGAGAAGGGAATAACAAAAGGATTATATTGGAGCCACTGAAGCCCAAACACACCAGACTCCATTGACAAAAACAGTAATTTTGCCGCACATAGCACAGGAGTTGTAATTCTAGTTTCTAGTGATTTTGGTGTTTTAACATGTTAGTGTGGACCCAAATTAATTCTTTAAGACACTTAAGTCATACAATAACACAAACTAACTAACAGATTGAGGCAGCAGTAGATCAGCAGCTTCTGTGTACTATGAGGTAAAATCCCTGTTTTAGTGAATGTAGTCTGGTGTGTGTGCAGAGCGATATAACATGTTTTGTGGTTAAACCAAAAGGATCTTCCAGGTCTCTCTCTGTAGGGATCCTTTCCATAATGCTGTCACATACTAAGAATAACAATCTGATTACAAGACAGAAAATCGTTATATCGTTCTCTTCAAACCCACCAGACTCCATGTACAAAATCGCAAATTCTACAAGGCAGTTGCTAGTTTACCACTACCTCGACTGGTTAGGTGGTTTGTATCATTGTGTGAATTTGGTGTTTTAAAGGATTAGTTCAGATCCACTGCAGTATTTGTGTAACACATAATAACACAAACAAACTAACCGATCAAGGCATGACTCAAATGTTCTGTGTAGTAAAATCAGTGCTTTTGTGAATGGAGTCTGGTGTGTGTGCAGAGAGCGATATAACGGCTGTTTGTGGTTAAACCAAAAAGGATCTTCCAGGTCTCTCTCTGTAGGGATCCTTTCCATGATGCTGTCACACACTTAGAATAACAATCTGAGCCTGTCAGTGGATCAAACAAGGGGGGGGGGGGGGGGGGGGTAGCTACTCTTCAGGTTTAAAAAAAACTGAGCAACTTCTCCAGTAATGAGGACAGAAAGTAGACTTTATTGACCCAAACTGATTGGAGTGCCTCACTGATGCACTAGATGATTTGGCTAATTAAACCGAAATTGCTCGCGACCGCCTTCACACCTGCTAAGGCCCTCAGGGACGCCCCGATCTCTGTGTGTTCTTCATCCACCTGCTTGTTGTTGGCATGCATCTCAGGGCCTTTTCTAAAAAAATCAACGTGTGCGAAGGAAGATAATTTGACGTCTCTCTCGCTCGGCTCTATTTACGGTGGTGAGGTAAAGTGACAGTCCCTTAAAGGGAGAAGCTGTCCGTGTGACTGGTTTTCATAGCAGGTAGCTTTCAGCAAGGACAGCGAGAGAGAGAGAGAGAGAGAGAGAGAGAGAGACGGGGGGGTTGGTGGTGGTAATTACCTCCTTGATAACTCTCCCCCGGAGGCCGGCTTTGTCCAAGATTTCTCCTCTCACCTCCATTTCACCAGCAGCTCTCATCCACCTCCACTCAGATACTTCAAAATAAAATGGAGAGACTCGCTGACGGACAGAAAAAGTGATTCAGCGCCGTCCGTGAACTTCGAGGATGAGCCCACAGGTGACGCAGGTGTCACAGAGCTTTTTTTAAATATTCTGGAAATGTCCCTTTACAGCTTCATCCTTGAATTTAACCCCAGAAGTCCCTCAGTGACGGCTACTAAACTTCCTGGTGCAGTCATGTGACCCAGTGACCATTTCCAAAATGGCGGTCTGCCTGATGAGCACCTGTGACACAACCAGCTGATATCAAACAGCTTGTTTCGGTTATTAAAAGGTACATTTCAAACAATTTAACAACTCTAATCCTGTCCTAGATTATATTAACCTGTCCTGACTGTATTTTATGAAAAAGTTAATATGAAACAGCTTCTAAAAATAACACTGTGACATATTTAACAGTTCAGTTTAATCTGTTTTATATCCCCCATAATTTTACTTCAAGGAGAAAAGATGATCATCAGTTGTTCCCCTGCAGTAAATGAAAGTACTGCAGTGTTGATGATACCATTCTCCATCCTCCATACTCTGATTAGTAATCAATATTCTAGTGTGCGACAGAGCAGTTTACGATTACACGACTATTTTACAGATTGTGTTCATGGTTTCTAAATATGCTAATAGTCATTAAACTATAAAAAGAGACAAGCCTGTCATCTTGTTTTAATTTTAAGTATATGTTTTCCTTCCTGTTTACCAGAGCCTGGTAGTTTGTCTGTCACCCCAAAAACCCACCTGGTTCTGGTGGTTGGTTTTTACCAGATGCCCCCTAGAGCCTGGGAGGAGCATTACACTTCACTCAAATCAACTATGTGGCCCCTAAAACCAGATTCATCCTGTTTATTTAAAGAAAAATAGACAAAAACAGTCAAATAAAACCAGTAAAATGTTTAAAAGAACCCCTGGAATGATCTGGAGATTAAAAATTGATGATCTGGAGACTATTTGTGCCTTTTTATTTATTGAACATTAGCATGTTTATTGATACTTATCCACAGTTATTGTATTTGGACACATGGATTAAACTCATACATCATCGTATGCAGGATATCTGAACCCCCCCTCAGCCACACCAACGCTCCTGAGATCCACAAGTCTGTGTGTTTGCATCGCTCCCTCATTATCGATGCAGAAAGATTTAATCCTCTGGGTTTGTCTCACAACACACCGCTCTGATGGATGAAGGCAATCCGGTCCAGCGCAGAGGAAACACACCTCCCTCCAGCCTCTCCGACGCTGTGATTTATTGGACCGGAGCGTCCTGTCACTGGTGGGGAATCGCTGCAGAGACAGTTGCGCTCTCTGGCTGTGGGAAGCCTGTGGGATTCACGCCGTGATCTGGTTTCACTGCTGCAATATGCTGACTGTGCAGTCCTCGGCACCGCCGGCCAGGCGCTGTGTTATAAATGCTAATAAAGGTGTCGTGTGCAATCAGTGTCACTGGGGAAGTAAAACTGAGTGAAATATTTTGCATCAGCAACATTTATGTTTTTATTATATGGGTATTTAAAGGAATAGTTCACCGAGTAATGCCCCTTGTGTGTGAGAGCAGGCCGTTTCTCACTGGGAGTAAATGGAAGTTAATGATGTATAAACTTTTTAATTTGGGTTAATGTTTTAATCGTACTGTTTTTCCCTCTCACTCGTAGTTAGTTAATTATTTTAGAGGTTTATATTCGTCTGATGTTGTTTTGTTGAGCACTTTGGGCCTCGTCTTCACATTAAAGGAGCATTTCATGGCTCATATTCTAAAATAATAAAGCCACCGTCATTTGTCGGGATCGCTGTGCGCTCAGACTCGCTTGCCTCTTTGTTTCCAAACAAATCATCATCAAATTAACTGCCTAATTGATTAGAAAAACTCTTACATTTCTCCCTCTATATGACCTGTAAAATTAATCCCAGGTGTTTCCATTTACTCCAGTGCAGATTAAAAGTGGCTGCAGCAGGAGAGTTTAGCTGAAGCCTTCTTCAGACGAATGTAAATGGGTTAATCAAATAATTAAGCAAATAAACTCCCACACATACAATTAATCAAACAATAATAACTCAATTTAAGTAAAATGGCTCCAACAGAGCAGCACAAATACAACATTTAAAGATATTAATCACACAGGACTGGAATTCAGTCATTTTGATGCCACTGTAGCCAGTTAATTTAGCTTTATTCATAATTACACTAGCTCTGCTCGGCTCTCTTCTTCTCTTTAATTCAGATCTGCTATTGTTTCTTCAGCTCAGCGCATAATGAAGCTTCCATCTCTCACTTGACCAGTCGTGTCTTATGTTTAGTTATTCCTCTGCTTCCTCTTCCTTTCTGAAATTTCAACTTTTCCACTTAAAGCTGCACTGATCAATACCAAAGAATGGACACGAAGCCCACAGTGGATTATAACCAGTGACCAAATGTAGGCAGGCAGAAAAATGGACTTTAGCCACCTAGAAAAAGACCCATCTAAAAATGAAGTGTACGCTGTATTTGGGATATTTTCATTGCTGTCAGGGAACCTTTTCTGGAAGGGTACTGAAGCTTTTCTCTTTCTCTTTGCTCACGTCAAAGCCACCAGACTCCATTCACAAAAAGGGTAATTTTAAATTGCAGAACAGTGGAGTTGCTGGTCCACTGCTGCCTCAATCGGTCAGTTTGTTTTGTGTTATTGTGTGAGTCAAGTGTCTTAAAAGGTTAATTTGGATCCAAACTAACTTCTTAGTTTGCTGAACACATCAATGGTGGACCAGCAACTCCTGTTTTCTGCAATGTAAAATCACCATTTTTGTCAATGGAGTCTGGTGGCTTTGAAAAGAGTGTACAGAGAGAGAGCAGCTTGACTTCCCTGTTGGAAAGGGCTGTCTGACGGCAATGTACAGCAGTGAAAATATTTATCTAATGAACACTTACATACGTTGTTTAGCATCTATTGTCTGCTGGATGTTTAAACAGACGTATTAACTTTATAAACGTGACAACATGTCAGTGTTGTGCTCACAGGTGCCCCCAGGTGGCTAAATATTTCAGGGAAGAACAGCAGACCAGCCAGCTGTCAGGCGTTTGGATGAAGTTGTGGCAGTTTCTTGACCAGAGAGGAAACACACACACACACACACACACACCAGATGTAAATCATATAGGTGTTCTGCATAATCAAACCCAACACCTGGAGGATCCCCGGTGTTGGACACAGCAGAGAAACAGGCTGCAGGCAGATTGAGTCCAACCAGAGCAATTCTCCACGACTGCAGCGGGGAGAGGGAATTATTTGCGGCCGTTCTCGGTGTGGCTGCGTGAAATTACCCAGCTGCCCCCGGACCTATTTTTGAAAAGAGCCACAGCTGCTAAATGGGACCTGAGCACCACTCTGTGCTGCACACACTCAAAATTCAAAGCACAGGAAGAGTGGGACTCGCTTTTCACCGATGTACCACAACCCTCCCAGAAGCAAAACCATTAATCCACCATTAAGGTACAAATAGTTCAGTTTGTACCACTTCAGCCTGAACTAAAAGCACAGTTATCACCATAAAAAGCCATTCAGGCATATTTGGTTTGATACAGTTGGGGGTAACAAGGGATGAAAGGACTTTTGGGGAGAAGAAAATGAGGAAAAATAGAAACAGAGACTGAAAAGAAAGGAAATGAAAAAAGATGTCTTATGTAGAATTTAATCTTTTTCCCTTCGTAAGAGTAGAAATTGACGAGCATCCAGATGCAAGCAAGCTGACATGATCACAAAGGAAGAAACACACTTGAGCGATTTTTAATATTAGCAAGAGTGACAGAGCTGTTTTATTCAGACGAGGAATTTCAGCAGGCTTTTGAAGAAAGATGTAATAAAAACAGCAGACAAGGAGCCGAATCGGTAATCCAATATACAGAACACAGCTGTTTTAAAGTCACGTTTTCACCACAACGCAGTCTGAATTGTCTGTAATGATTTTTATTAGAGTTAGATCTGTTTGATGCCTCAGTAATTAAACGGCTTCTTCTAAAAACAGTGTTTTTTACAGCTCATTTCTTTAAACCAACCTTAAATTTACACTCCATCTGCCACACTTTATCATCAGCGTCACTTTGTGAGGAGATGAGGAGATTGTTACTCCCAGTAATTTACAGGATGATTTTTTTTTTTTTTTTTTACATATTTTGGTGTCTAAAATGTACAAAAAGTGCAAAAACAAAAACTGCACAGTAGGTGCTTGTTTTAGCCACTGACAGGCTCAGATTGTTATTCTAAGTGTGTGACAGCATTATGGAAGATCCTTTTGGTTTAACCACAAACAGCCGTTCTATCGCTCTCTGCACACACACCAGACTACATTCACAAAAACAGCCATTTTACCTCACAGAACACAGGAGCTGTAATTCTATTTGCTGTGATTTTGGTGTTTTAACATGTTAGTCTGGACCCCAATTTAATTCTTTAAGACATTTAAGTCATACAATAACACAAACTAACTAACAGATTGAGGCAGCAGTAGACCAGCAGCTCCTGTGTTCTGTGAGGTAAAATCACTGTTTTAGTGAATGTAGTCTGGTGTGTGTGCAGAGAGCGATATAACGGCTGTTTGTGGTTAAACCAAAAGGATCTTCCAGGTCTCTTTCTGTAGGGATCCTTTCCATAATGCTGTCAAACACTTAGAATAACACTCTGAGCCTCTCGGTGGCTAAAACATAGGGCCCAGGTTTAAAAAATGTTGAAGCTGCCCTTTAATGTAATGTGTTTTCTGTGTTAATCCCCTATAAATAAAGTTAAAGAGACAAGTTCAGGGTTTTAGCTGCCAACTTGACACAGTAAATGTTGAAACATGCTCATTTAGTGACTTATTCATTAAATTTGAACCCATTATATAATTTTTGCAGTATGAGGGTATAAAAAAGCACTCACGCTCACCTCTTTATACATCAATCACTGGCAAAACGGCCCTTTTTTTAAAAACCTTTTTTAAGAACACGCAGCTCTCACTGACGAAGACTTAAATAACAAAAGCTTCAGCAGTTACCAGGAGACGTCTTCTGCTCAGCTGAAAAAGAAAATTACACCCCTGCACTTCATACATGTGTTTTACTCACAAAGCCTGTCAGTTTGGAGAAAGTTTTTATGATTAAAACTGCAGCTGGTGTGAATTTACACAGCTTTTCTCCCCCCTCCCTCCTTCTATAGCAGCTGCTTTTTGGATTGTAATCATGTAATTATAATTGTAGTTATTTAATTATGATTAATTGAATCATGATTTCTTGCGTTTATGACCCCCGCTGGTTTAATCAAGACGTCATTACAGCAGCAGCTCTGTGATTGCACCGAATGTGACTGTAATCCTGTTTTCTCCGACATCCCAACAATGCTGGTTGTGTTGTAATGTTTTGTTTCGCTCTCCTCGTGCATCCATGTTTTGTTTTTTCCTCCCGTCTGTCTTTGTCCGCTTCCCAATCACAGATCTGTCTGCGTAATTGTAATTCATGCGTAACTGTGCTGACATGAGTGATTGGCAGAGATGTGCTAATAACGCTGAGTGCACGTGCGGACAAACTCCCAACGCGCCACACGCGCTCTTATTTTATTAACCCTGACCTCCCCCAAAGAGGCGGCAATTACCCAGAGTGCACTGGCGGTCGCAAAACCTGTGTGTAATTGCGGCGGGAACAGGGCAGCAATTTACCTCATTAAACTAAAAGCCCCACACAGAGCAGTCAAATTAGTGGTAAATACTCATTAACACAGCCGAGGGCTCACCGAAAAGATCGAGGTGGTAAATAACCAGGAGTTACTGGTGTTAACCACCGTGGCGAAACAAATCTCACCATCCAAACTTTAGTTTCCACATTTATTTTCCTTTTTAATGTTGGTTCATGCCTAATATTAATTACTAAACGCACAATAATCAAGGTGAAAAAAACGTTATTATCATTATTTAATAAGAGTTCGAAGGATCACTTGATTGTGATCCTTTGGGGCAACTGCACCTGATCACAGTAGGTCCAGTAAAAGTGCTTGTTTTAGCCACTGACAGGCTCAGATTGTTATTCTAAGTGTGTGACAGCATTATGGAAAGGATCCCTACAGAGAGAGACCTGGAAGATCCTTTTGGTTTAACCACAAACAGCCGTTATATCGCTCTCTGCACACACACCAGACTCCATTCAGAAAAACAGGGATTTTACCTTGCAGAACACAGGAGCCGCTGGTCTACAACCTCCTCAATCTGTTAGTTTGTTTGTGTTAGTATGTGACTAAGGTGTTTTACAGAATTAGTTCAGAACCAACACAATACTTGTGTAACACACAATTGCACAACCAAACTAACCGATTTAGGGAGCGGAAGACCAACAAGTAAAATTACTATTTTTGTCAATGGAGTCTGGTGTATTTGAAGAGGGCGATATAACAGCTGCAGGGAAAGGATCCCTACAGAGACAGACCTGTAAGTTATTTTTGTTTAACCACAAACAGCCGTTATATCGCTCTCTGCAAATGCACCAGACTCCATTGACAAAAACAGTAATTTTACTTTGCAGAACACAGGTAGTTGCTGGTCTAGTTTGCTGATTAGCTCCCCGTAGCTGCTGCCGGTCCGCTGTCCACTACTCCCTCTGCCCATCTTGTGAATGCATATGGCGCCACCTGTTTCTGATTGGCCAGACCCACCTGTTCTGTGTAGGGACACAGGGCTGAACACACACTGTAGGTTACTTTGACTCAATCTCACACACCTGCCGCACCAAATGTGGATTAATCCGCCGCTGAAAATAGTCCTGTTTGAGTAACGTTTGCTAAAAACTGCAGTGAGCTGCTGCTTTAAGAAACTGAGCCTTTAATACCGTGTTTGTTTTGATCTTTTCACAGGATTTGTTGACAATAAGATAAATATAGAATGATAACCGACTAATCCTTTGATAAACAGTGTTGATTTGAGCTGCAGCTGTCGATGAAAACTCCTTTATTTACTTTTTAGATCTCTTGGCTTGTGTTGTCTCTCCGAACAGAAACCCGTCTGCACACAGAAAGTGATGCTTGTTACGTTCAGTTCTTTGAATAAATAGAGAAAGAGCAGCGACAGCCACAATGGATGAGAAAAAACTGAATCTTCAACACAAAACAAACCAAACTAGATACAATATTTGGTGGAAATAAGGACGGTATAATTCAAAATGCTTAAATTGGACAGATTAAGTCACAGTCTGCGGTTATTACACCAAACTGCTCGCACGTGACAGGTGGCTGCATGCTCGTCTTCGCTGGTAAACACCATCAGGGACCATAAGTGCACAGTTGGTCCTCTTCACACCCCCTCCGATGGCCCCGCTCACATCAACATGGCGTCCTCGGCGGCAGCCAACGTCCCTCCATGTGTCAGATGATCCCACAGGGACAGGCTGTCAGTGTCACGTCCGCAGAACTGACAAAAACTGTTACCGCCGACGCGACAGCGAGCATTTTTCTGTCCCGCTTCTCGTGTTTCCTCGTGTCGAACCACAGATGAGACTCAGAGCGAAGAAAGATGGAGTCTTCAGCGAGAAATTGAAACAAAGTGCAGAATCTTTTTCACTTCACGTGTCGTAACGTCTCGTGTTTTTACATGTTGTTGTTTCTAGACGTGTGAAAATATTAGTTTTTCAGTGTATATATGAATATTATATATATATATCTATATCTATATCTACACTGGTGCCCATAAAGTTGGAATAATTGTTCAATACCCCCAATGTTGTTAAAGCCTGAATACACAGTTTTCAAAGGTTAATTGTGGTTTAAGTTTCACAGTTTGATCAATAAAGATGAGAAGATATAAACTTTATTTATCAAGAATAAATCACATTGTCACAATCATTTCATGAGAAGAGGGAAAAAACATTTTATTCCAACTTTATGGGCGACAGTGTGTAATATTATGTGTGTGTAATGACTAATGACTCAAACAGTTGATTTATCAATAATACATGTTTAGTTTTCTGTTCATCATTTAATTGGTTGATTGACTCTAAAGCTCTGTTTATTGTGTGTGTGTGTGTGTGTGTGTGTGTGTGTGTGCAGGGGCAGGGGGAGGTTTCAGCCATGGAGGGGGACTGCCTCAGCTGTATGAAGTACCTCATGTTCATCTTCAACTTCTTCATCTTCGTGAGTTCACTTCCTTATTCTCCTCTCTTCCTCTTCCTCTTCTTCCTCTTCCTCTTCATCTCCTCCTTCTTTTTCTTCTACTTCTTCATCTCCTTCTTCTTGTAACTCAACCAGCACACTGATCAATTTACTAGTATTTATTAACTATGGACTTACAGAAAGGATCCCTACAGAGAGAGACCTGGAAGATCCTTTTGCTTTAACCACAAACAGCCGTTATATCGCTCTCTGCACACACACCAGACTACATTCACAAAAACAGGGATTTTACCTCACAGAAAACAGGAGCTGCTGGTCTGTTGCTGCCTTGATCTATTAGTTAGTTTGTGTTGTTGTGTGACTTTGGTGTTTTAACATGTTTGTTCAGATCAAAATTAACCCTTTAAAACACCAAAGTCACAACAACTACACCAGCAGCTCCTCTGTCCTGTGAGGTAAAATTACTATTTTTGTGAATGGAGTCTGGTGGCTTTGAGGAGAGCGCTATAACAGCTAGCGATATAACAGACGTTTGAATTTCATTCAGTCTGAATCTGAACCCTTTCTTTTTGTACACTAAATATCTGACTCAATAATTAACCCTCTCTCTCCCAGCTGGGTGGCTCCTTCCTGCTGGGTGTCGGCGTTTGGGTGCTGCTGGACCCGATGGGCTTCAGGGAGATCGTGGCGGCCAACCCCCTGCTGTTCACCGGGGTCTACGTCATCCTGGCCATGGGCAGCATGCTGTTCCTGCTGGGCTTCCTGGGCTGCTGCGGAGCCATCCGGGAGAACAAATGCCTCCTGCTGTTTGTGAGTCGGCTGAAGTGACACTTAGTCGAGCTGATGAGAGGGAGAGTCACCGGGTCATCATCTTAGTAGATTCAGATTATTATTATATTACTCATAACTATCTGTGAGAGTTAAAACACAAAAGTACAGTTTTAGGTTACTTTACTTGATTATTTCTGCTACATTAATCCACAAATAAACTATGATGTATTGTTATAGATAAAGATAAAACTTTATTTATTCAAAGGGAGAAATTCACAAGCTACCCAGCAGAATATAAAGTCATTCAAATGACATTAAGCTCATTTACAAAGATGCTGAGTACAAACAGATACATCAAAATTAAAATATAAAATAATAATAATAAATAAATAATAATGATAAATAAATAAAAGTACAAAATAAATTAAGTAATCATCAATATAAACTGTCCAAAAGTCACTAACATCTTTATTTTTATATTTACTTTTGCTGAAGTACTGTTTTTAGTATGAAGTATTTCTACACTGTTGTACTTTTACTAGTTTTACTTAACTAAACGTTGTATTGAGCTTTTGAACCACGTGGAAACACTATTTTAACAGTTTCTTGACTCTGTAGCGGCTCATTAACAAGCGAAACCAAACACAAACACTTAAAATCTCATTTTAAATTTAAATACTGTTTAATTATTTAGATGTAACTCCTCTGGAAGCCTTTTCACCAGGTGGGAAATAGACGTGAAGTCGCTCCAGGAACTTTCTGTGCAAAGCAGAGGTTAATCACAGCAGAGGTTTTGGGATTTAATCAAGATTTATTTGTGTGATGGTTTGATTCTGGTCACACATTTGGTGACTTTGGCCGTTTTTAAATGAGCCGGATGCCTTTTTGCTCTTGTGTGTCAGTAGCCAGTGTGGTTGTCTTTTGTTTATTACCATTCATTTATATTGATCTGTATAAAAGAGATGCTGTGAGAGGAAAACTATACAAGTGTGCCATCTGGAGGAGTTTAATGCACCTACAGGACCAGAACAAGATCATCAGTTTTTATTTATTCAGCCTTTATTTCAGCAGACAGGTTTTTTATTATTATTTAAATTATTATTATATTTTATTTTATTTTGTTATTGAATTATTATTATTTTATTTAATTATTATATTATATTTTATTTTATTTTATTATTTAATTGTTATATTATATTTTATTTCATTTAATTATTATTATTCAATTATTATTATATTTTATTTTTATATTTTATTATTATTATTTCATTTTAATTTTGGTTATTTCAGGGTGACCTTTTTGGAAAGTCACAGAATTAAAAAAAAAGGCCATTCCAGACCGTTAAAATTAGGGAATTAAAAAAATGGTTGAGGCAGGTTATGAAAAAACATCTTTTGTAATTCAGAGTCGGCAAACATGGAGGGAAATGTGTAAATGTCAGGAGCTCTGGTTACATGGTGATAATTACTAGTGGGTGATCTAAAGTGATCTAAAGTGGCTTTAACGTGATCTTTTTGCATGTTATTGACCTGGAAATTCAACTTTTTATTCCTTTTATTCGTCCCACAGTGTTACAGCAGCAGAGTGGACAATAAGTATAAAAGTGCACAGGTCACATGACAGTGAGGTCGTTTCAGCCACGGGAGGAGTCGGGGAGTCCGAGAGACGCTGTGACTTTTCTTTGTCTCTGCTGTTTCCCTCAGTTCTTCATGCTCATCCTCTTCATCTTCCTGGCGGAGCTGGCTGCTGCCATCCTGGCGTTCCTCTTCAGAGAACACGTGAGTACAGAGTCCGGGTCCGGCTGAGAGGTCAGCAGGTCTTTATTGACCCTTTTGTGAGTAGAGGTCACCACGGTGTGCAGCTATTCAGCTGTTTTGATGCTGTAGCTGCACATCAGCTACCACAGTGAAGCTCCTGCATCATCTCATCCACTCAGAGTGAAACAAAGATGGCCGACAGACAGACAGAAACACCAAGTTGCTCATTTCTGTCATTTCAGTCATGCAATTGCTAAATTTTACAAGTATTGATTTTATATTGGGAGGAAATTATGATTAATCACACGTCCACTGAAGTGAACATCAACATGAATAGTTATAGACATTTAAAGTTCAATTCAGTTTGATTTAATTGGCTTTATCGGTATGAAATGTGTGGTGGCAGCACTGTTGCCTCACAGCAAGAAGGTTCCAGGTTTGAATCCCGGTTTGAACTTTGGTTCTTTCTGTGTGGAGTTCTCATGTTCTCCCCATGCTAGCGTGGGTTCTCTCCGGGTTCTCTGGCTTCCTCCCACAATCCACAGACACGCAGGTTCGGTTAATTGGTGACTCTAAATTGCCCGTAAGTGTAGAAGTGAGTGTGAGTGTTTGTCTGGGGCTTTTCCACTTGTACCTACTCAACTTGACTCGACTCAGTCTTTTTGGTTTTCCACCAGGTGATACTACCTGGTACCAGGTAATATTTTAGTACCTCCTCGATGATGGATGGACGATGGATGGATGGATGTTTGAAAGTTGTGGAAACAATATTGCCAAAGCATAAAAAACCAATAATATGAACACTAATTAGTTAGTTGTGTTCTTTATCTGTATGATATCTGTAAATATTCTGATTACAGGGACTTTAACAGGGCGGCCATCTTTTTTTTTTGCTTCTTTCCCGTGCAGTTGACCAGAGAGTATTTCAGCAGGGAGCTGAAGCGCCACTACCAAGGCCACAACAACACGGACATCTTCACGTCCACGTGGAACGCCATCATGACCACGGTGAGCCGACCATTTCCCCGTGTTCAGCCGCCTCGTGATAAACGGCAGCGCCCTCCGTTAACGTCCACCTTGCCCCCCCTCCCCCTCTTCCCCCCCCGTGCAGTTCGACTGCTGCGGCGTCAGCGGCCCCGAGGACTTCCAGGAGAGCCTCTTCAGGCTGCTCAGCCCCAACAAGATGGTCCCTGAGGCCTGTTGCCAGAGGAACGGTTTCCTCGGAGACGCCGGCGTGGAGCAGTGTGTGAGCGGTGGTGTGGCCTTCAGACACAACAAGGTCATTAGAGAGAAGGAGAGGGAGGGAGGGAGGGAGGGAGAGGGAGGGGGGGGGGGGAGAGAGGGAGGGAGGGAGGGGGGGAGGGAGAGAGAGAGAGGGAGGGAGGGAGGGAGAGAGGGAGGGAGAGAGGGAGGGAGAGAGGGAGGGAGGGAGGGAGAGAGAGGGAGGGAGGGAGGGAGAGAGAGGGAGGGAGAGAGGGAGGGAGGGAGAGAGGGAGGGAGGGGGGGAGAGAGAGAGAGAGGGGGAGGGGGGGGGAGGGAGGGAGGGGGGGAGAGAGAGGGGGAGAGGGAGGGGGGAGGCAGAGAGAGAGAGAGAGGTAGGGAGGGAGGGGGGGAGAGAGAGGGGAGGGAGGGAGGGGGGGAGCAGAGAGAGAGAGAGGTAGGGAGGGAGGGAGGGGGGGAGAGAGAGGGGAGGGAGGGAGGGGGGGAGCAGAGAGAGAGAGAGGTAGGGAGGGAGGGAGGGGGGGAGAGAGAGGGGAGGGAGGGAGGGAGGGGGGGGAGCAGAGAGAGAGAGAGAGAGAGAGAGGGAGAACGCCACCGGGCAGAAAGTACTACAGTATGAAAGTAAAAATACTACAGTCTGGTATGAAAGTACAAGTACTTCGTATAAATAATACTTAATATACATATATAGTACTTTGTACACTCAGTACTTTGTACACTCAGTACTTTATATACTCAGTACTTTATACACTCAGTACTTTATACACTCAGTACTTTATACACTCAGTACTTTATATACTCAGTACTTTGTATACTCAGTACTTTATACACTCAGTACTTTATACACACAGTACTTTATACACACAGTACTTTATACACTCAGTACTTTATACACTCAGTACTTTGTACACTCAGTACTTTGTACACTCAGTACTTTATACACACAGTACTTTATACACTCAGTACTTTGTACACTCAGTACTTTGTACACTCAGTACTTTATACACTCAGTACTTTATACACACAGTACTTTATACACTCAGTACTTTATATACTCAGTACTTTATATACTCAGTACTACTGTCCTGCAGTAAATATGTAAACGGTGAATTAGAGGAAACAAAAGTTGTTTATCAGCTTTTTATTGTCTGTTTGAATCTTTTGTTAAATCAGAGTACTTCAGTGTACTACAGCACACGTAGTACTTCAGTGTACTCCAGTACACGTAGTACTTCAGTGTAGTTTAATACCTGCAGTGATGATCTAAATGCAGTACTCCTGTGTGTTTTACTGTGGCAGGGCTGCTACTCAGCGATGGTGGACTACTTTGAGACGTACATCTACACAGCAGGAGCTCTGGCCATCGTGGTTCTCACCATCGAAGTACGTGCTGCCTTTTCTCTCTCTTCCAAACTAAAACACACAATCATTCATCAGTGGATCTTTGTTTTTGAAGGATTCAGGACAGTTATGTAGATTTTTTAATAGTAAAAATAAGTTGAGGTTAAAAAAAAAAGCAACAGTTTGACTAAAAATGTTAAAGAACACAAATCACTTTTAGTGTTTGAAGAAAATCTCTTGAAAAGATCCGAAGTCAGAAGCAAAACTTGAAGGAGACATTTTAGATTTTTAAACCTGGACCCTGTTTTTACATATTTTGTAAATGACTGGTCCAGTAGATCTGCAACAGGCTGCAACGTTATTCTAACTTCTATGTTGTTATTCTAAGTGTGTGACAGCATCATGGAAAGGATCCCTACAGAGAGAGACCTGGAAGATCCTTTTGGTTTAACCACAAACAGACGTTATATCGCTCTCTGCACACACACCAGACTACATTCACTAAAACAGTAATTTTAGCTCACAGAACACAGGAGCTGTTGGTCCACTGCTGCCTCGATCGATTGATTGCTTGTGTTATTGTGTGTTACACAAATATTGTGCTGGATCCTAAATGACTCTTTAAAACACCAAAATGCCACAATAAGACAAATAAACTAAGTTATCGAGGCAGCAGTAGACCAGGAACTCCTTTGTCCTATACAGTAAAATCACTGGTTTTGTGAATGTAGTCTGGTGTGTGTGCAGAGAGTGATATAACGTCTGTTTGTGGTTAAACCAAAAGGATCTTCCAGGTCTCTCTCTGTAGGGATCCTTTAAGGATGGATGTTGTCCATATGAAGTAGAAGTGTGACCCTTATATATTTATAAATCATCTTTCTAGATCCCAAAATCTTAATGAAACAGATAATCTTCCTCTAGCTATTGATGATGGCAGAATTTTCTTTTGACAACGATATGAAATATTCTGGTTTACAGACGATAAAAACTGGAATAGTTGTTAAACTTCTGAGCATTTGAATTTGCCAACTTTGTCTCAAACTCTGGAAAAGTGATGTTGGAATTGTGTTTATTAAGATTTCTGGGGTTTTATAAGGATTTTTTAACAAGAAGGAAAAGATGTAAAGTCAGCAGCCGTGTTAAACTATCTCTGTTTCTAACTTTAAACCCTCTCTGATCGCCGTGTGTGTGTGTGTGTGTGTGTGTGTGTGCCTGTTCTCTCGGCAGCTCTTCGCCATGGTCTTCGCCATGTGTTTATTCAGAGGCATCCAGTAACCGCCGCGTCCGCATGCGTCATCGCCAGCCGTCAGAAAGCCACAACGGAGGGAAAACTAAGCTGTAAAATATGACCTGTATTTGTACAGTGGTAGTTCACGTGTCTCATTGGTTTTGTGACATCATTTCGTACTTCACGGCGGCAGCGGGGCGTTCGAGGTGCTGCTTTGGGCACAATAGACACACACAGGGGAGTAATCGGCCGCCCGAGGCCGAGGTCCTGCTCTGTTCGCACTGTTTTCTCAAATAGTAAAGCGCTAAACACCTCAGGACCAGTCTGTGTCCGGCCACATGATTTACAGCCTGATTACGACCTCGATTTGTGGCCCTGATGATTGACGTTCAGGGTCACGGAGAGTCCGCACAGCTCTGCACACAAACAATCAGGAACAATCGGCACAGATTCACTTGCAGCGAGACTCGACGCTGTCAGACGTGTAACAAAAAACGCCTTTTTTCACAGCTGGAATCTGACAAATGTGAAGGTGATCGTGTAGTTTGAGCTGGTCGACAAATCTGAACGCTTCGGGCCTCGTGGAAGAACGTTTTTGTTTTCTCATCATAAGACTTTGTACTGTGAGGATTTGTTAAACTCACAAAGTTGTTGTTAAAGAGCAGTTTTGGTGTTTTTAAACCTTTAAGCCCTATTTTTTTTTTAAATATATTTTGAATGAATGTACAAAAAGTGTGTGACAGCATCATGGAAAGGATCCCTGCAGAGAGAGACCTGGAAGATCCTTTTGGTTTAACCACAAACAGCCGTTATATCGCTCTCTGCACACACACCAGACTCCATTCACAAAAACACAAATTTTACCGCGCAGAACACAGGACTTTAAAACACCAAAGTCACACAAAGTCCTGTGTGACTTTGGTGTTTAAAGTGTCAGTTTGGGCCTAAAAATGATCCCAAACTAACCCTTTAAAGGTCAATACAATACAATACAATAATACAAACAAACAATCGAAGCAGTAGCGGTAGACCAGCAGCTCAAGTGTTCAGTGAGGTAAAATTTGCATTTTTGTGAATGGAGTCTGGTGGCTGTGAAGAGAGCGATGTAACACAAGTAATTTCACCTCAGTTTCCTGTCAAGCCTCCATCACTTAGTTTATGTTTGTGTTTGTACACAAACATTGTGGAATTAACCCTTTAAAGCAGTCACACAATAACCTGCTGGCATTTATACCTACAGTCAAAATATGTTTTAAAAAAAAGGGGCCCAGGTTTGAATGTGAATAAAGTCACCTAAAGACTAAAAAGAAGAATTTTCACACACTGAGCTTCAAATCCAGCATCGGAAAGTATTGATCCGTGCTGGATGAACTAATCAGACCCTTCAGTAAAACACCACACAGTGAAATTACTCCACCACAAGCATTCAAAACCTCGTTAAGGAGTAAAAGTACTCAGTAAAATAAGTGTTTCTTACATGAGGCTCAACAACAACATAACTCATAATTCTTTAGGTTCGGTGTGACGCGTCCCGAAGAGTAAAAGGTTTATAGAAGTTTGTCACGAGCGCCTGTAAATTAAAACATCTTCACCACATGAGACTGTGTGTGTGTGTTTATATGTAAATATGTGGACTGTGCCAGTTTACAGTGTGTGTGTGTGTGTGTGTCCCTCTTTGTGCACAGTGTAATAATGTTATTTAGTCTGTAGGTATAAAAATGGAAAAATTAGCTGAAATAACTTCTTTTTTTTTTTTTTCTGTGCTGAACGTGTGTTTTGAAAACTGCAGCTGATTTGTATAAAAAGGCACCGACTGACATTAAAACAGATTTCTGTGATTTTTAGTGGTGCAACGTTTCATTTGTCCTGCATACACAAAGTTTTTTCTATTTATCCAGTCACAGGTGAGTTTATAGATGCAAATAAACACACGCAGAACAACATTTGATTATATATATATATATTTTTTTTTTAATGATTTTTGAGGAAAATATCCAATATTTCAGCAAAAATCCACAAAATTTAGAAAAATACACTCAGAAGAAATCCACTAATTAATGTTATAATGTTCAGTTTTTATTTAAGCTCATTGATCATTTAGTAAATCATTTATTTACTTCATTTAGCCCGTGTGTGTGTGAACATATTTAGACCTGTAGGATGTTTGTAGGTAAATATTTATAAGAATTTGATGCTGTAAGACCTCAGAAATAATGAAACTGTCTCATATGATTCATACGGTACAACAGTATAACTTTTACAGCCGATTTAAGCCGAAACTGTGAAGGTAACCTGGTTACCATGGTGATCTAGCCAGGTTAAAAGAGACGCACCTTTTAGGATCTCTCCTCGTGGTCACATGACCCAACAGTTTGGTGAAAATGGCCCCAAAAAGTTTCACTTTTCCTTTTTATGTGTGATTCATTTTAATTTCCACTAGTTTCTGTTTGTTTTCATTGTTTCCATTTACAACAGGGGTGTCCAAACTACGGCCCGCGGGCCAACTGCGGCCCGTGGTCCAACTTTCATTGGCCCGTAGGAAATTCTAAAACTGTATTGGAACGCGGCCCACACATGGAACCTGTGCTGGACTGTGGTGTTCTTCTCAGTCTCACCACTAGGGGGAGTAACTGTCTTGAATGAGGCAGCTTCTCTATAAAATGAGTAATAGAAGAAGAAATGTGCTACAGGTGACCCAAGATGGCAGAATTAAGGAAACGTAAGAGAGCAGGTGAGTGTAGAAAGTTTCAGAGGCGGTGTGCGATGAGAGCACAGCTGATAACTAATGAAGATCACTTCTGCTTTACGGAGGAGCTGCTTGATGTTAGCAGGCTAAAGAGCACCACGACAGGTGAGGATGTTACTGAAGCTGTGCCAGGTGCAGTTGGCATGATGGGACTTAAATGGGACGAGCTGTGTGGAGGTACGACGGATGGAGCTCCAGCTGGGACAGGTGAGCGCAGAGGAATCTACCGTGTCCGCAGAGGGTCAAGAAAGTAGAGGTAAGGCTGCTCTACCATTCTCATATGCTCTGGCTGAGTCGTGGCTCTGTGCTGCAGTGGTTTTATTCCCTGAGATCAGAAATGGACCAGTTTTGAAGAGAGAAGGACTCTTCATGAGCTCAGTGATCCTCTCTGGATGGCATTTTTAGTGGATCTCACTGATCACCTGATCACCTGATCACTTTAACACACTGAACAAGAGCCTACAAAGCAAAGACCAGCTTGGACCACAACTAATAAATGAACGCCCACTAATGGAAAGGCTTGAATCATAATCAGTTATCAAGCAGAATTTACCTACATTTGATTGATTTTACCAACTTTAATCCACTACAGTCTTCCCCGGAGCCTTTCTGTGCTTTTCTCATCTCTCAAAGGCTCATTACATTATTTATCTTCATCCGCCGAGTTTGTGACGTCTGTTTGTATTTGATATCTGCTGCATTCACACAAATCTTTCATCTGTTGATTTACACTCGAGTCAATAATCTACATATTATGATCTACTTTTCATTACTTAAAGGCTTCTTTGCTTGTTTACCCCAAATGTTCTTGTTTTATATTGTATTTATTTACCTTTAAGTCCAAATTTGGTGATTTCTAAAGTGTTCCTTAATGGTTTGGGGAGAATTATCCCACTGCTAAAACCAAAAAAACAATAAAAAAAAATTACCAGCAAACTGGGAAGTTATGGAGGAACAATATAAACATCCGTCACTTTGTTTTGACTGTTGTGGGCTGTTTTTGTGAAAGTTGCCTCTCATTGGATAATCGGTAATGAGGTGGCCATCTTGTGTTGTGTGGGAGTTATTTCTGTCTACTCAGTCTGATGAAAACACCATGACGAAGCTCCTGTGCTGAATCACCAACAGACTCTTCTGGTAGGTCAGATACCTCCAGGGTCACATGACTCAGCTTCTTGGTAACCACAGATTCAGTATGTTTGTGTCGCAGCGTGTAAACTGATATAACTGAAAACAAAAGTGAATCGAGGCGGCCGTCACTTCTGGACTCTTCTTCTCCTTCTCCTTCTTGTTGTTGAGAAACCATTAGTGTGAGTGTCTGAAGCTAAGGAGTCAGTCCATCACCAAATGTGGAGAACAGCTCTGCAGCAGACTGGGACGGCTGCGCTGTACTTTGGACTCGTTCTTTCACACCTGGTTGGAGAAGGTAAGTTTCCTGAGTCGCCTGATGTTGTTGTTTATTAGGTTTCAGCAGTAGAGGAAGCATTCGGTTCCTGTACTCAAAGGGTAACTTCTGTATTCTTAAACCTGGACTTTAGAATTGGTCTAGAAGCCGCAAAACATGATAAATAACAGCATAATATTTGGGGAAACTGCACCTGATCACAGTAGGTCCACTAAAAGAGCTTGTTTGATCCACTGACAGGCTCAGAGTGTTATTCTAAGTGACTGACAGCATTATGGAAAGGATCCCTACAGAGAGAGACCTGGAAGATCCTTCCTCATGAAACACACCAGACTCCATTCACAAAAACAGTGATTTAACCTTTCAGAACGCAGAAGTTGTTGGTCTACTGCTGCCTCAATTTGTTAGTTTATTTGTGTTTGTTGTGTGACTTTGGGGTTTTAAATGGTTAGTTTGGCTCCAAACTAAACGTGTTAGGTTATTGATTGTGGCTGCGGTAGCACAGTGAACTCCTGTGCTCTCCGACGTAAAATTTCCATTTTTGTCAATGGTGTCTGGTGTGTTTTGAAGAGAGCGATAAAACTGCTGTAACCAAAAATAATCTTACAGGTGTGTCTCTGTTGATATTTATCCATTAAGACTCAAATAAAAATAGAGCCCAGGTTAAAAAAAAAAAAACCACCAGAACAACCCTTTAATAGAAAACTACATCCAACTGGAGCTTTCAGTCACTGCTCTCTTCTGTCTCCAGGCTCCAGTGTTGTGAGGGTGATCTGTCAGCCCGGCCAGCCGGTCGCTTTGCCGTGTCCGTACCACTATGAGGACGTCGGTCACGTCTCCCAGCTGTCCGTCCAGTGGAGGAGTCCGAACAACGAGCTGCTGTGTCACTACATCAAACACAAAGACTTCCTGAACTGCACGGCGGGCTACGGCGTCGCCTACAGCCCCGGCAGCATCACGCTGACCATCCGGCACGTCAGGACGGGCGACTTCGGGGCTCATGTTTGTTCTGTGAGCAAACGACACGAGTTCTCTGACTACAGCATGGAGCTGGTGAGGGCGGCAGGTGAGTCTCACAGGTGAGGTGTGTGTCCGGTGAAGAGCACCTGGACGCTGGCAGGTAACAGGATGTGTCTGTTTCCCTCTTTAGAGTCGGTCACCTCAGCGCCAAGTGATGGATGGAAACAGTCGGGTATGTTTGATGTTTGATGTGACACAGATCCTTTACTTAAAGGGATAATTCGAGTGGTTGCATGAGGTCCTTACACCTGCAGTAGATGGTTGTCCTGCAGTGTCTGAAAGAAAAAAAAGAAATCAACATTAGTTTGCATTGAACATTCAGAGTATTTTCATTGCTTTACTTTGCCGTCAGACAGAGAACTGAAGCCTTTCTCTTAACTTGCCTCAAACACACCAGACTCCATTGACAAAAATGGTAATTTTTACGTTGGAGAGCACAAGAGTTCGCTGCACTACCGCAGCCACAATCGATAATAAACATGTTTAGTTTGGGTCTAAATTAACAATTTAAAACACCAAAGTCACACAAAAACACAAATAAACTAACAGGTTGGGGCAGAAGTAGACGAACAACTCCTGCGTTCTGGGAGGTAAAATTGCTGTTTTTGTGAATGGAGTCTGGTGTGTTTGAAGAGAGGGAGCAGCATTAGTTTCTTGTTGATAAAATATTCTGAATGTAGTGTACACTTAAGCTGACTCTGGATAAAGACCTCAATATTAATCTGTATTGTCCCTTTTAAATAACATTACTTAAATAACACAGTGATTAATTCAAAATATATAAACATTACTGGCAAAATTCACCTAAAACATGAAAAGTAAAGCACTGCATGCTTAATTCATAAAACCTTGAATGTATAGAAAGTGAACAAACTGAGAAAACTCTTGTCTGGGTCTTTGCAGGTCCCGTCTGGACCCTCGTCTTCCTCCACTCGCTGGGATTGTTTGTGTGCATGTAGGAGATGAAGAGTAGAAACAGTAGAGACACGCCTCAGCTTAGCTTGGAAAACACTAAACGCTGCTTCAGGTGTATTTTACAGAGCTCTAAATAAAACCTGAGATGGTCTGGGGTCGTGTGTGTGTGTTTTACTAAGTTAAAAGCACAAAGAAAATGTTCCCTTTTTGGCTTTTAATTTGAAGGAGAGGACAGGAAGTCCTTTTATGAGCGTATTTATTGACGTATCACCAAAATAAAAGTATTTTATTTCATTTTAGGATCTTTTACTTGAGTATTTCCATTTTTATTCTGCTTTTTATACTTCTACTCCACCACATCTCAGAGGTGAATATTGTACTTTTTACTGCAATAAGACTTAACAAACAATGAATTTATAAATTACACTAATTAAACTAAATTAAACACAGTTATATAGGTCTATATTTGAAGCAGTTTCCTCATCTGGTCCCATTTTTGCTGGTTAAGTTTTGTTTTTGAATTATTTTAATTATTTATCATCATTTTAAAATGAGTTACCAAGACGTGCAATGTGTTAAATACCATATTTATATTTTTTAAATTAAATGTATTTAACAGCTTTGTTTCTGTTTATGGCAACGGTCTGTTGATTCTGCATAAGAGACTGTTTTCTATTGATGCTGTCGTGATGGTGGAATAATAATCAATAAAATCATATTCAGGTAAATTGTTAATCAGTAAAATAATTTTTAAGTCAGTATTTTGTGTTAAAATTGTTGATATTTTTATGTATGAACCCGGATAATGTGCATTAAGCAGCAATAATTAAATTATTATTGTACATTATGCTTCACTGGCAGCACATTAAATAACAGGCACCAGTTTAGGCCGTTTTAGAGACTTTTAGGGGCTTTTATTTGAGGAAACTGCTGCTTAAATATCAATAATTAATAATTAGTATTCCAATAATAAGATTTGTGTAATAATAGAACTGCCAGCAAGTACATTTACTTAATATTTTAAGTACATTTTGCTGTTTGCACTCTTTAGTTAAGTGAAATGTTAAATTTAGGATTGGGTACTTTAGTAAAAGTACTTTTACTAACAGACGAGTGCTTCATCAACATCGTCATCTATAAAAACTCTTAAAACTTTTCCCGAGCTCTTAAAAATGAGAAACTTTCTGCTCTGTGATGACGTTTTTATCCTTCAGCTTATGTGAAGAGTCAATTTAACTGGACAGGAATGACGTTAAACAGGCAGTAAGAAGCACAAGATTCCCCTCTGAGATGAGGACGAGGTCTATAAAACAGAAATACCTCAGAAGTACTTGAGTAAAAGTACCTGAGCTTCACTGACCGTCCTCAGTGAACCGACACCAGCAGCGTTTTCCAGGAACAGCTGAGTGGAAATAAATGATTCCTAGAAGGACGGCAGGAGGCTCTGAGTTACATAACACACACACACACACACACACACACACACACACACACACACACACACTTTTCAGATTCCTGCAGTTTAAAGTGTCTCAAAGATGAAAAAAAACTGATCGAGTGACAATAAAAAAAATAACTGAGGCCAAATTAGATGAGAAAAACTAAAAACTAAAATAATAATATAGAGTGAAATAAAACTAGATAATAATGGTGATATAATAAAATATATTTAAAATAATGATAATAATCTAAAATGTAGTAATATGAATAAATAAAGGCTACCCTAATAATAAACCAAAATAAAAATAATATAATAATATCAAATATATACGGTTAAATACATTCAAGCTAGTCTAAAAATTAAATAGATTTAAAAAAGATGTGAAAACATAAATTGGTAAGATGACACAATATAAATATGTGTATGTATATAAATGTGTATAGATTAAGAGTAAGATAATATAATAAAATAAGAAAACATCAAATGAATTAATAAATTTACAGCATACATACTTCTTTATTAAAGATAAAATGAAAATATTCGTCTCTATGAGCTCACAAAAGACCAAATAAGCTTCATACTGTAAAAAACAGTGTTTGTATTTGTATTTGTTAAATATTCTTCTCAAAAAAACTGAACTTCAGCCACAAATATTCAACTTTAAATCAACTTTTATCTGGTTAAACTTTCTCTTTCCATTTTTCTTCACTGTTTGACAACATGACTGCATTTTTAACTCAAAAATAAATTCAAATAACTTTATATTTTATATTTATTTTCCATCCAAACTGACTGAACCTGAATTCGGGGGAGCTGTAACGCCGACGGCCTCCACTTGGCGGCGACGTCTTCACAGCCTTCAGTCTGCTGCAGTCACAAAGTGGGTCAGTGAAGAAAACACATCCAAGCTGAGGAAGATCCAGTAAATATTAAATATAAAAACATTATTTACTGAATAATTTCTGAAGGACACAGTGCATTTGTTTGTTGGGGACTATTTTCAGCGGCGGATTAATCCTCATTTGGCGACCAGTGTGTTCATGGCGACTAAAGGAACATAATAATAATAATAATAATAATAATAAGCTTTATTTATGCAGCACTTTTCTTAATGTTAATGTATTTTACAAAACAAAGTAAAAATAGGACAACAGGGTTAAAAAAAAAAAAAGACCAAAGCACACAAAACACAGGAAGCACAGACAATTAAATCAAATTAAAATAAAAAGTAAGTTTGAATAAAATCATATCAAACATTACTGAAAGCTTTCACAAAGAGAAAAGTCAGCCAGTGCAACAGTGATGTGTAAAGAAGTATAAATATATAATATATATATATATTTATCGGCAGACTTGTGCTTTAAAGTTGCATTGATCCATTTCTGATCACCAGTTAACAGGCAGCTTAAAGAGTGACTTTATTAAATAAACTCATTTATTCACTTTTGTGACAGAACAGCCGTTATATCGCTCTCTGCAGACACACCAGACTCCATTCACAAAAACAGTGATTTAACCTTTCAGAATGCAGGGGTTGTTGGTCTACTGCTGCCTCAACTTCTTAGTTTATTTGTGTTTGTTGTGCGACTTTGCGGTTTTAAATGGTTAGTTTGGCTCCAAACTAAACGTGTTAGGTTATTGATTGTGGCTGCGGTAGCACAGTGAACTCCTGTGCTCTCCAGCGTAAAATTACCATTTTTGTCAATGGAGTCTGGTGTGTTTTGAAGAGGGCGATAAAACTGCTGTAACCAAAAATAATCTTACAGGTGTGTCTCTGTAGGGATCCTGTCAATATTTATCATTAAGACCCAAATAAAAAATAGAGCCCAGGTTAAAAAAAAACACCAGAACAACCCTTTAATAGAAAACTACATCCAACTGGAGCTTTCAGTCACTGTGCATTTGTTTGTTTGGACTAAATAAACTCATTTATTCACTTTTGTGAGAGAATTTTACTTCCACGTGTGAAAAAGCTGGAAGTGACGTAACATCAGGGAGAGCAGAAGGTTTACAGAGTGCTAATCAATGGATCTGACGTGGATATTGATCATGAGGAGGTTGTAAATGTGACAAAACCACAGCCGTTTAATTATTGGCGGCGGAAGAGACGACGGCTGGAGGGAATAACGGTCAGAGAAGAAGAGTGATTAGCATTAGCTTATAGATCGCTAACGCTACACGTGTATATCTCTGGGCTGATCTAACAGCAGCCAGGAGTATTGATCCTCACCTATAACAGAAAGTGACTCATAAAGCCTGATATAACAGCTACGCTACGTTTTTTTTACGATGCTAATATCGTTACAGCAGGAGGAGACAGAGAGTGATGCTGCTGCTCGTCACTGAAATCGTTGTGCTGACAGATTTGGAGGTTATAAAAACATATAAAGTTATAAAAACCAAACTTGTTTTGATTGATTGTTCTGCTCTGATCGGCTCGTGATGACGCTGCTGTGAGCTTTCAGTCTGAAAACTGCATCGTGTCAGTGGGAAGACGATCCTCCGCTCTAAAGAGAAGCTTGTTCTTCTCTTCGCCTGCACTAAACTGTGGACTGTAGACTGTGGACTCTGATGTGCTGACAGGTTGGAGTTTGCACCACCTGCACAAACACCATAATTCACCGTGATGACTTGATATAGTGTTTTTTATTTCTTTATCGCTGGAGACACAAGAAGGCAGTAAAAAAAACACTCTGAAATCAAGTTGAACAACATTTTCCAGCAGCTGGCAAACAGCTGTACGTCCGTTTGTGGTGTTTCGACACTTCACAGCAAGTGAACACACCCCAGTCAGACAGAAATGGTGCATTCATGGTCTCAGGGCTGGGCTGTTTATTGAATATTGTACTTTACAAGCAAAACATACGATGAATTTATAAATTACACTGTACAACAGATTAAACTCTCTATATTTGAAGCAGGGCTTTATTAGATTCCCCCTGTTTTTCAGTCAGTAAAATTATTTTTAAGTCAGTATTTTGTGTCAAATTGTTGATATTTTTATGTATGAAGCCGGTTAATGTGCATTAAGCAGCAATAATTAAATTATTATTGTGCTTGACTGGCAGCACATTAAATAACAATAAGTTTAGGCCGTTTTAGAGACTTTTTTTAGGGGCTTTTATTTGAGGAAACTGTGAAATGCTGCTTAAATACAGTCAGACAGAAATGGTGCATTCATGGTCTCAGGGCTGCGCCGTAAAAAACCCCCCAGAAAAACAGTTGTCTCTGTTTGACGGAGCTCTGGATCAAGTCTGTTTGTTTCATTTTATCTGCGTCTGCAAAACCCTTCCACAGTGTGGGCCGGCCCAGGGCGGGCGATAACTGGCCGTGTGTCAACAGCAGGATGTGCATCGGGGTTTCCTGAGGATGGCCTGGACGCCTGCCAGAGCTGTGAATGAAACCTCATGCAACATATACAGTCGGTGCGTCTGCTCTCGGCCACGTGAGCGACCTGCTCGTCTTGTGCAACGCAGCTCCTGAAACGTTTCAGGTCAAATGAGGCGAGTTTCTGTCCCGGAGTCACATTTGTTTTTCTGAACAGTTGAAGTGAAGTTAAGGGATCTTGTTTTATACTCTGTATTTTGTAGATGTACAGACAGCAGGAGCCTCGTATGAGTTAGCAGCAACGTATGGAGGGTGTAACGTCTCACCTGTGTCCGCTTTGAAAAAGTACTGCAGGTATGAAGTATTAAGGGGTATTTACTGCAGTATTTCCAATTTATTTAGTAGCACAAGGATGTTTTGTTGTCACTAAAGACAATACTTCTACTCCACTTACATTGCAAAGGGAAATATTGGACTTTATTTTACTACAATTTATGTATTTGACAACTTTGTTTTACAGATTCAGGTTAACACACAAATTACTAATAATCAACAGCAATTAGCTAATAAATTATTAGTGTTATTGAAGATTAAACCAGTAAACTAAAGTAGTTAAAATTAGCATCCATCCGCCTCAGCTACAACATTAGCGATGCTAGCCGACGTGTTCGTGCATCAAAAATGATAATTTAATAATATAACATTCTAAAATCTGGGTAAACATGAGTAAAAAGTATTATTAGCAAAATACATCTAAGTACATTTAGAATATCTGAATATTATTCATGGATTATTAGATGGATTATTATCAGTGATGCATTTACCTGTAAATCCATTTGTGCTACTTGAAAATAAGCCTGATATTCACTCTCTTTTTTGGTCTCCACCTCCTCCTGAGGGAAATATCTGGCTCTTTAGCAACTAGATGCTTCACTATGTTCACCAGCTAGTCTAACTAACTAACTAACTAACTAAAATAGCTGCTGCAGAGATGAGAGCCGTGAGAGTGAACTGATTAGTTTTTATTTGATCTTTGGTTTATATATAAAAACATTGATTAGCGCAGCTTTAGTGTTCAGGGTTTTCTTTTAATCTTTGTTTCGCGAATACGTGAACGGATTATAACGCAACTTTAAAAAAACTGCACCTTCCGTGACTTTCTCGGTCGCCTATAACAAACAGATCAATACACACCCCAATCAAACAAAAATGGTGGATCCTGACTGATTCATGGCTGATTATGTTCACTCCTGAGTCTCTTGACCCTCTTTAGCTCCCATACAGTGCCACCACTGTGCAACGCTAGCTAACGTTAGCTTAGCGATGCTGACCACAACACAAAATCCACGTTAGCACAAAACATTTTAATCTAGTGAAACCTCTCTGGCCAAATGGAGATGCTGCCGATGTCGGTGGGAAAACGAGGGTCAACATCCACATATTCAGTTCATGGAGGGAACGGAGTTTGGTTGCATGCTTGCTAATATTATCGCTAGCAAAACACTATCTGTGGATATGTTAATTAGCTAGCTTGCCAAATTATCTCACCAGCTAACGTGATCATGACGCATGATATGAACTTTTGCATTTTGACAAACAGTGTTGGTTTTAGCCAACAATAAATGAGGTAACGGTATAAAAAGGAGTGGGAAACTAGCTAACCGTAACGTAAACTAATCTGAGATTAGCCACATTATCTGTGCATATGTTAGCTAGCTTGCCGAATGATCTCACCAGCTAACGTGATGATACTTACTCATGATACTAACTTATGCATTGTGACAAACAGTGTTGGTTTTAGCCAAAAATAAACTATTTAAGAGTATAAAAAGCGATGCAAGACAGGAGAGGGCAACTAGCTAACCGTAACCTAAGCTAGCATGAGGTTAGCCAGCTAGCTGAAACTAGTTTACAGTCTTCTTCAGCACAGCAGGATGTTCATTTAGTAAATTATGGTCCCATTTAGAGGAAGATACACCAGGAAGAGGAAGAGCTTCAGAAACGGCTCTTCTGGCTCCAAAAAACCAAGATGGCGACGCCCGTACAGCCAAATTTGGGGCTTCAAAATGGCGGTCCACTAACCTATAATGGATGATGTAGCGGTGGCCACGCCCACTTCTTATTTACAATATATCCTTAACACCCACAGTAACAACATTTTTTGACAGCACCTTTAAATACATAAAAACAAGTGTTGAATCTCCTAAACTGGTACTTTGTGTGTGTGTGTATACACATTTATATACACACACATTTTTAATGAACTCTTATTTCTGAATATTCTTCCTTTTCCTGGACGGCAGCCAAAGAGCTTCAGCCTTGAATACAATGCTGACACTCAAGTAAATGGAGGCTTTCTTAGTTTCCTGCTGTCGACAGTGAATCCATTAGTTTTCTCTGAGCGTGTCCAGGCCTGAGCTCCAGCTCTCAGCGCTGCATTAGGAACTGTGTTTGGCCTGAAACAGCGAGCAGGAAGATAATCAGCGTGTTTTTAAGGCTGTACACATTGTTTTTTTGGGTTTGTTTTTATCACCACAGAAGCAGCTCGATGATAACACGTCACACAGCAGCTAGTCCGGCTGATTTTCTGCTCTGAGGACGGTTATTTTCTATCTTGTGGTCGGTGTTTTTCCTCCGTTTTATCCGTTTTTAACCTGAAGCTCGTCCCCAGTGTCACTGTTGTTGCCAGATTTCACCATGAATTAGTCAGACGAATGACTAATTTAGAAGGTTATTAATAATGAGCTGCTTTAGTTTATCGTCCGTCTTCTATCAGAATGAATTACAGCATCAGTTATCTCAGAGACTCTGTGAAGGAAAATCATCTATTTACACCCAAATCTTTTTCTTCATCTTGTTTTATAGTGTTTATTGGATTATAGTTTGTGCTTTTTTTGTTCCATCTGCGTTTTTTTGTTGAGTTCTTATGGTTTTTAATGTCTATTTTCATTGTTTTGTGTCTTTTCTGTATTTGTTGATAAGTTTTATGTATTTTAAAGGTCCATCTGGGGGCAGGCAGTGCAAAATAGCTTAGGCTATGAATGCTGTGGTGTGTGGCGCTGCTTTATGCTGCACATTAAATATGATAATAGATTCGACTTTGACTTTAGCTGCTGTCTGTAGCTGCAGCAGAGCAAAGCAGGAAATACATCCAAGAAACACATTTAAAGCAGCAGCAGAAGAAGAAACGCAGCCTGTTTGATCCTGTTAGAAGCACCAAATGTGGATTAGTCCACTGCTGAAAATAGTCCCCAATAAATGCACTATATCTTACTGCTTTAGCAGCGTTTCCTTTTGTTACTGAAATGATGATTTTTACACACAAAACATGCGAAGAATTTTTTAAATGTGATGTTTTGTTATAAATTAAACTACTGAAGAGTTTGTACACGACCAATATGGAGCCAATAGTTGATTTATCAACTATCAACAAGCTATTTATTATCTTTTTAAGTCATTTTTCATGTGAAAACATTAAATGGTTTCAGCTTCTTAGATCTGAAGATTTTCTGTTTTTAATTATTGAGATAATTTTAAATGTTGTGAAGGATTTTGGCTCATTGTGATGACATTTCTCACCATTTTCACCATTTTTACAAGCCAAACAATCAATGGATTAATTGATGAAATAATCAGCAACCAGCTCCGACAGTAAAATCCTGTTTTTCCATCAATGATGAAGAATAATAATCAAATAATAGAATATATAATAGAACAACAGTCACTTTAATACTTTAACTCCATTTTCTTCATTGTACTTTTTAGCTCTGGGACATGAATGGATTTGTGGACTATCTACCAAAATAAATACAGTTATGTAGCATGACAGGATTTCAGTGCAGCATTTTCTGCTTCCAGAAGAAAACATGTTGTCTTTTTTTTTTTTTTTTTTACCAAAATGTGCCATTGCAGCCAAACAACACGTGCAGCTGCAGCAACAACAGTGCTGCGTCGTCTCCAAACCGTCTTGTAGTTGTATTTTCATGTCTCTCTATCGTACGAATATCCTTGACATTTCTGCAGCAAGTTATTTGTTTGCTGGAAGAAGAAAAAAAAACCAGAGACTCAGGCAACAAAGAGCTGCTCCACCCTCCCTCCTCTCCATTTGTTACTATGGTGAATCGAGGCAGAGAGAAGCAGGGAGGGCCGAGCGCTCAAGGACGCCTCATATTTAGTCTGAGCTGGACGACCATCCAGCGCCGCAGACCAGCCAAACAAACTGGAGCAAAGGTTGTGGGGAAATAAAGATATTCAACACGCTGGGAGGCTTTTCCAGCAGCAGCAGCAGCACTGTTACAGGAAACATCACGTAAAAAGAAAAAACCATCTGACTCCAGATTGTTTTCAGGTTTTAACACGATTTGAAGAATGATAATGCTTCACTGTGACTTTAAACTGCTTTGAAAATGACTCAGTTTTCTGTTTGACTTAATTAACGAGCAGCTAATTAACCAATCAATCCTGTGAGTCGTTTAATTAGGCAAAATGTCAAATTTTCACTTGCTCCAATTTCTTCTGTTTTAATATTTGGTCCTTTTCTGTGTTATTTCTCAACTTAATATCAGATATTGGACAAAACTAGTGATTTAAAAACATCATCTTGGGCTTTGTAAATTTGTGGTTTGCCTTTTCTGACATTTTACAGACTGTAAACAATCAGTCTACTACCGATAATGAAAATAATCATTAGTTACAACTCTTGTAATGTCAAATTAGTTTATCAAAGACTTTTCAATCCACCTGAAAAGAGAGATTGGAGATATCACCCATGATGAAAAACACCCCTTATGGTGCTCATCTGTGATAAAGGGTCCTGTAGGGAACCGTTCCAGAGGAGAAAATGATAAGAAAATACACAATATATAAAATATATAATGATAAGAAAGTGATAAACTGCCCTCCAGGGTTCTCATCCGTTGGATAAAGTATCCTCTAGAGGACCCATCCAGTGGAAATATGTGATAAACTGCCCTCCTCCAGTGGATAACCCATGATAGGGAGTCCTTCCGGTGGAGAAAACATGATAAAGTACCACCTAGGGTGCTCTTCCTGTGGATTAATGTGATAGATTTCCTCCTAGGGGGCCCCCCAGTGAGGAAAAACATAATAAAACAGGAAGCAGGGCCTTATACTAAAGGCTGCCCTACATACTACAAAACGCCTCTATGAGCCTCTGAATGATTAATTAGTTGATAGTTCTGTGTGTTTTCATTACTCAGGTGTAGTATTCAAACTTTATATCAGTCACATACTAAAACTGGCATAAATAAAGTATAAATTAATATATTCTAAAGTATCATCAGCAGGATTTGTAGGTGTATGGTCGTTTCAATAATGGCTATAAGCTGTAATAGTAGATGTTGTGACTGTGATCTGTTATATCATTTGGAAGGAGGCCTGTTGTTTTAAACTCGGCGTTGCGTCCAACAGGCAGCTCACACAAAGCCCATAAAAGACGGCAGCCGGGGCGGCGAGCAATTATCAATCACAGCGTGATCCAGAACTTTCCTGGAATATGTCGTAAAAGCTTTGATTTACGGCTCCGACAGACGTCCAGGGTGGATAGATGTGGCGTCAGAAGCTGCACGCCGCCCACACCGACCCACTTCCTAAACTTTTAGCTTTGTTCTCCAGATGGTGAGGATTAGCTTCATGGTTTGGAGACAGATCGGATCTCCAGCGGGCTGAAGAAATCCAACGATCTGATGTGGCTGAAATAGTCTTTGTGGTGTTTGACTTAAGAAACAACGTCCACCTTTATTGTTTTTCTTAAAAAGGGGTCAAATGATCCAACGTCACCAGTTTCAAAGTCAGTCTGGTGTCACGGACGGCTGGAGAGGAAACAGATGCAGCTCTTCTGTTTATTTAAAGTCAGTTTAAAGACATAATGAGTGTTGTTAAATTAAGATATTTCTTTATAACAAATGTTAAACCTGCATTCATTCACTTTATTTATTTTTTTAGCCACTTGGGGGCGTAACAAGACTGTAAACGCTGACATATTATTCTCTTATAAAGCCGAACAAACAGCATTATCTGATGAATCTAAAATCCAAAATTCACTCTTTTATGTCTGTTTTTTTAGGACGGCATATTAGAGCCATTGTACGTTAAAAATAAATACATTACAGAGCCAGAGGAGCGGGGAAATATTCAGAGGAAAAAGAGCCAAAACTGAATTAAAATCGAAAATAATTCTGAGAAAAACTCAGGATTTACAAGATTACATTTGTAAATTTATGAGGGAATAAACTTGGATTTTAAGTGAGATTAAAGTGGTAAATTTTCAAGAAAAAAATCCACAAATTTATGAGAATAAAACTTGAATATTTTCTGAGATTATAAAGTGGGAAAGAAATGTGAGAAAATTCAGAAACTCTTGGATCAAAATCAAAACATCACGAGAAAAAAATGAAAAATTGTGTTTCTGGGATTAAATCACAAGTATTTTCTTATATAAATCCTATAAATTCGATTGTAAAGTATAATTGATATTTTATCATTTTATTATTAAGTTTTTGTTGTTTTTTTCTTTTTTACTTTAATCATAAATTTGTGAGTTTTCTTGAAAATGTACCAGTTTAATCTCACACAAAAAGTTTATTCTCTTATAAATTAACAAATGTAATCTTTTAAAGTTTGTCTCTGAATAATAACCCTTCCTCCTGGTTTTTGTTGAGTTCAGTTTGCAAAAAAAAAAAAAAGAAACAGCAGCAAGAGACGATGCCGATGAGACAAGAGCTGAAAGATGATAAAACGCTTCATAGAACGTGGGTTTAAGTTAGCTAGAGAGCTAACAGGAAGTTAGCAGAGGGATAACAGGAAGTTAGCTAGAGAGCTAACAGGAAGTTAGCTAGAGAGCTAACAGGAAGTTAGCAGAGGGAAAGAGGAAAATGTGTTTAGATAAATAGATAGATGTGTGTGTATATATATATATATATTTATATGTGTGTGTGTGTATATGTGTATATATACACAACTATGAAATTTCATGTACAATGTCAGAGAATAAGTGGGTCAATAATTGATCACATGACTCTTGGTGGAAGTGGTGCTGTTACGACCTTCCCTTTATTACGACCATCGTCTCCCGTAATGTCAAACCCCCAAATTATGCAGCCAGACGTCACTCAGATCAAGATGTGGTTTACTGTTCAGGAGAGTCTGAGAGAGCTGAAGGACCAGAGTTACATAACTGGAATATATCTGGAGTCACATGTTCAGAGTGAAGGCCTGCAGTCACAGAGAGGGGGGGGGGGAGGAAGAGGGAGAGAGAGAGAGAGAGAGAGAGAGAGACACAGAGAAAGAGGGAGAGAGAGAGAGACACAGAGAAAGAGGGAGAGGGAGAGAGACAGAGAAAGAGAGAGGGAGAAAGAGGGACACACACACAGAGGATTGCAGTGTGACTGAGCCATGTGAAGAAGGCTGTGGAGCAGGACAGAAAGCTCCACATGTGACCAGCACGTCATAAGACATGACGTAATACTACTACTACTGCAGTACTACTACTACTACTACTACTGCAGTACTACTACTACTACTACTGCAGTACTACTACTACTGCAGTACTACTACCGCTACTGCAGTACTACTACTACTGCTACTGCTGCACTACTACTACTACTACTACTACTACTACTACTGCAGTACTACTACTGCTACTGCACTACTACTACTACTACTGCAGTACTACTACTACTGCAGTATTACTACTACTACTACTACTGCAGTACTACTACTGCAGTAAGAAGTAAGTAAGTTTTCAAAAGGTCTTTTTAAAGTCACTTTTATTAGTAGTAGTAGTTGTACAAGTATTACTATTATTATTTTTCTGACAGACAGACACTGGTGCACGTTAAATCATATTAATCCAGCAAAAAAAAAAAAAAAAGAACTATAATGGTTTTCAGGCCTGTTTTCTCTTGTCAGATTGTTTGATTTTTAATAATTCTCATATTTAATTTCCTCCAGACTGCACATCCCAGTGTGGGGTACAAACAGAAAGTGAAACAGAGCCAACCAGAGCGCATTTTTTAGTTATTTAACAGGATGTGAACATGTAACGTGTCGGCCGCCAGCGAGCCGGAGAGGCGACTTCACTCAGGTCACATCATTAAACCCGGCGAAGCTTCGATCACCAGCTTTTCATCTCCCAGACGCTGCAGGAGAAAAATCCCCTTTAATTACGGATGAGTGGGATTACACTCAACACACACACACACACACACACACACACTAATATATCAGTTTACTGATGTATCAGGACTTTCATTAAATATCAGGTACCAGCTGGTCTTGACCTCTTGCCCAGTGGATGTTACTGTCTGACTGGTCTGTAAAATGAGGCAATAAAGATTTTAATTAATTAATCTCACTGCTGAATAATGTGTTTTGTAAATTAATGGTTAATTTTAAAGGGCTTCTTGCACTGGGACAGAAACTAGAGGGTACGGGGGGTTAAGTTTTGTTGTTTTAATGCGATGACGTTAATACTAATAACAGTAATAATGTTAATAACATGCATTTAATGCTTAATGTTTTAATTAGTCTTCAGACTGAGAGAAAATTATAAAACATTGTCTTTCTGCAGCTTTAAATATTGTGCACGTGTGAAAAAATAAGGTTTGTATATCGCAGGTAAAATATCCAAAAACTACACACCTATGAGTTAATTCATCTCATGTTTAACATAAATTAATTAAAGTTAGTTAATTTATCACATGTAAATTGTCTTTAATGTGATATTAATGGTGAAACACTTGTTTTTACATGTTAGCATTAGCTTGTAGGCTACAAAGCTTGTGCTTGTTTTTCAGTTTGTATGATGAAACTTCAGCAGAAGTACACCGCATATATGTGTGCGTTGATTTTTTAACGTAAACTCACATTATGTGGAGGATTAAAATTACAGCTTAGGTTTAGTTTATTATTAGTGTAGCTAATTTAGCTACTTCTTAGGTAGCTAACTGAAAAAGGCTAATACTCCATGTGGTCAGCTAAGCTAACGTTAGCTAGCCACGCTAGCTTTCTGGACTGGAAAACTGGACATATTACAGAGAAAATAGGACAAATAAAGGAGTAGATAAAGGGATGAATCATTAACTGTATGCTAAGGTTTTAATTATTTATTCATTGGTTTGTTTATATAAAAAAAAGGACAATGCACATTAATAATCAGATGACAGATTATAATATTAGACTTTAAAAGGTTATTGAAATAGTTAATACACTTACAGAGCAATATTTAAAAAAAAGGATAATATTAATGTTAGTATACATAAAATCATGCTACATGTCAGGCAGTAAAATAAAGAATATGGAGTATATGAACTTTTTACACTCAATTTTCATTCTTTTATTGTTAATTATCAATATTCAGTTATACCTGATAAACACTGTATCAAATATAATGTAACCACACGTGTGTTTCATATGTGACTAATGAAGATGTGTTTAAAATCATGTGTGTTTAAGGTGATTCTCTGACTCTTAGGACCCCTCAAGGACCTCATGAGTCGCCCCCTGCAGGCCTGTTCTAAAAATAGCACAACTCACCAGTGAGCTGCGTCTAATTTTTTTCTGTTGCTATTCTTTTTTTAATCACACTTGCATTTATATAGATTTGAAAATGACAATATCTTAAAAATAAAAGAATTAGTTTAGATTTAGGTGACCTCTGACCTCTTCGAGTTCAAAGGTCAGTTCAAAGGTGCGCATGACAAAACTTTGGCGCTTGTGTAGAGTAAGCTAGCGGGCGCAGCGGAGATGTGGAGCTGAATGCGGTTTCTAACCTAAAGAACATGGCAGAAAAAAAGAAAGAAAACTAATCATTTTCATAGTGAGTGGGAGGAAGAGTTCTTTTTTTTTTTTTACTGCTGTGAAAGAAAACTGCGTGTGTCTCATTTGCGGGGCGACGACAAAGCGGCACAATGTGGAGAGACGCTTCACTACGGGTCACGACAGCTAGCATGCTAACTGCCATGCTAACTCGCATGCTAACTGCCCACCGGGAAGCGCGCGACGGGCAGAAACAGCCCGTGAGCTGAAGGCAGCTTTGGGTAAGCAGCAGTCTGTTTTCACCAGGCCGGAGGAAAAAATCCCAAAAAGCAGCAGAAGCCTCGTTTAGAGCTCCATATTTTCAAACAGATACCAGATGTTGTCATGGCAACACGGCAGTGTCATGGCAACGGTGAATAAAAATAAAAGTGTGTTCAATTAAAAAATGTGTTCATGAAATGTAACAGTTATAATTTTGTTAAAAATGCCGCAGATTTGTTCTTTAGTTTAAATTGTGATAAGATTTATTTAAAAATATGAAAGTTGATTTTTCTTAAACATTAAATAATTGATAACTTTTCCAAACATGGTGCAGCACAGTTGATGGTGTGTTAAAAGGCTCTTTGTCAGTGGGAAGTGAAAATGGGACATTTGTTCTATGAAATGTTGTAGAAATGATCATCTGAAAATTTAAACAGTTGCTGAGATTAATAGAAATTAAATGTGTAATATTGATATTATTATGTCAATGGTTTATCCAGTATCATTATTTAACCCAGGGGTCACCAACACGGTGACCCCCCAAGGACCTCATGAGTCGCCCCCCGCAGGCCTGTTCTAAAAATAGCACAACTCATCAGTGAGCTGCGTCTAAAATTAAATGTTTTTCTGTTGCTATTCTTTTTTAATCACACTTGCATTTAAATAAATTTGAAAATGACAATATCTTAAAAATAAAAGAATTAGTTTAGATTTAGGTGACCTCTGACCTCTTCGAGTTCAAAGGTCAGTATTGTGCGCAGGACAACTTGTGCAGAGTAAGCTAGCGGGCGCAGCGGAGATGTGGAGCTGAATGCTGTTTCTAACCTAAAGAACATGGCAGAAGAAAGAAAGAAAACTCATCATTTTCACAGTGAGTGGGAGGAAGAGTTCTTTTTTTTTACTGCTGTGAAAGAAAACTGCGTGTGTCTCATTTGCGGGGCGACGACAAAGCGGCACAATGTGGAGAGACGCTTCACTACGGGTCATGACAGCTAGCATGCTAACTAGCCTCGTTTAGAGCCACACATTTTCAAACAGATACCAGATGTTGTCATGGCAACGGTGAATAAAAATAAAAGTGTGTTCAATTAAAAAATGTGTTCATGAAATGTAACAATTATAATTTTGTTAAAAATGCCACAGATTTGTTCTTAAGTTTAAATTGTGATACGATTTATTTAAAAATATGAAAGTTGATTTTTCTTAAACATTAAATAATTGATAACTTTTCCAAACATGGTGCAGCACAGTTGATGGTGTGTTAAAAGGCTCTTTGTCAGTGGGAAGTGAAAATGGGACATTTGTTCTATGAAATGTTATAGAAGTGATCATCTGAAAATTTAAACAGTTGCTGAGATTAATAGAAATTAAATGTGTAATATTGATTTTATCTGTTTCCCACCTTGTTAAGTCATTGTTGATGATTATTGTGAGAAATCACTAACGTGATCAGTGTCTTCACATAGATGAGTATCATTAGTCATTAATAATATATAACTAAAGGCAGACTTTCAGAGGAGTGTGACAAACTGGTAGCCCTTCGTATGACTCAGTACCCATGAAGTAGCTCTCAGTTTCATTCACTACGAGCACACAGGATGCGACTAACGTGTGGATAACAGCCTTTAAATCAGAGTAAAATGGGCATTAAATGTGCAGATGTTTCCATCGTCTGTCTGCGGATCATACAGAATAAATACACAAGATAATATTTACCACGAGTGCACAAAAAAAAAAAAAATTCAAACCCCCCTTCTGCAAAAAAACACATTTAAACGCAGCCATTGTTTATTATACTCCAGTGAATGGTTGGATGTAAAGGGCCATTGTTGGAAAATATGTGCACAGGCTTCAAGGTTTCCTTTCTTTCCGTCTTATCCAGTATAATGTTATCTCTCACAGGATATGACACACTTGAACAATTGTGGTTTCAGTGGTCTTAAGCTGAGTGGAAGTGCAAGTCATTGCCGGGCAGAAGGAGCTATGGGGCTATGTAGTGGACAACTGATAGGCTGTGTGTGTGTGTGTGTGTGTGTGTGTGTGTGTGTGTGTGTGTGGTAAAATGAGTGTAGATAGGAAGCGAAGGGCAGGAGGCCACCAGAGAGCAGACGAATTAACACTGAGCTCCGTTAACTTAAGGGATCCAGTTCATGTGACCGCGTTACTGAAGCTGTCAGGACTTCACCTGGGTTGTGGCCTGAAGATCTTTATTTAGTCTTTTACTATGAGATACTTTAATGGGAACTTCCTATCTTATATCGCAGTTAAAAGGGAACTCTGGCATTTTTTAACCTGAGAGCTATTTGTACCTATTTTGGTGACAAAATTATATAAAAAGTTGTTGAGTCCAGGTGATCGTCAGCCGGCAGCAGCAAAACGCCTGTAAGATCCTTTTTTGTTTAACCAGAAACTGCTGTTGTATCACTCTCTTAAAAGCCACCAGACTCCATTGATAAAAGTAACAATTTTATCTTGCTCAAGACAGAACTTGTGTGTGACTTAATGTGGTGAGTTCAGATCTAAACTATAATGAAGGAGTTTTACAGGGGTGAGTTTGGCTTAGAACTAACCCCTGTAAAACACCAAAGTCACACAACAGCACAAATAAACTAACTTATCCAGACAACCGTAGAGCAGCATCTGCCATGTAAAATCATTGTTTTTCACAATGGAGTCTGGTGTGTTTGAAGAGAGCGTTTTTAAAACACCAAAATATGAAATATAAAAATAGTAGTGCTCTCTTTTGAATGGTATTGATAAAGTCATAAATGCACAGTGGTCCAGCTTAAATCAAAGCCATTTTACTTAGAGATGTTTAAAGTTTGGATGCAAGAAGTTTAGTTGACAGAAATAAACAGATTACACATGAAAAGACAAATAAATTCTCCTGATCAGGACGGAAGAAGGAAACATAGAAAATAAGATTAAAAATGTAGTTTTGAGAAATAAATCTTATGATCAGAGGTTTATGTTACTCATTTGGCAAAAAGTGGCTCATACTGTACAAACTAGTAAATCTGCTCCTGTTAGACTAACAGATATTATCAATAAGATTTACACTCGATTAACAGCGGCCTGCTTCATTCATGCTTGGATATAAGTACCGTAGCTGTTGCATTAAGACTTCCTCATGTGTGAGACAAACAACCGTGCAGAGGAAATAAAGCTGCGTTTGAATTCAGGCTCTTTATTATTTTAATATCTGTGTTATTGATCTGGTAGCTGCTGTTTCTCACAGTCATATTTATTAGGTTTTATTTGTCCTGTGGTTACACCGTAATCTAGGAAACATTGTGACGTTTTGATGGAAACGATCGTTTTCCCACATAGCTTTTATTTTTATTTATCTTTATGTATGTACCATATCTACTTACTGTGTCTGTGTCCTGTTTCTACCGGCCAGCCTTTTACTGTGTGTGTCTGCTGATGCTAAATTTCCCTCCTGGGGATCAATAAAGTCACATCTTACTTTATGATTATGATGATGACGGTGTTCTCGTGGGATCGGAGCTTTTAAACTCGAATCTTTTTCCGGTGCAAAACACAAACTTTGAATTGAGAACACATTAATCATTTACAATTGATTTGCTCATGAGTCACAGTTCAGGGCAGCTGAATTGGTTTTTCCACTTTTTTTTTTTTTTTTTTTATAGTATTGATTGAATCGATTTCACGCTCCTGCAGCTCTCTCGTTTATTGCAGACCATTTGGGCTTTGACACAGTTGGCAGGGAGGCTTGAAATCACTCAGTGGGCAGATGATTCGTCAATGTGGGACAAGGATGAAACACCTCAGTCCTACTAACAGTCACCTCCCCTCATTGCACACTGATCATTTACCTGAATTTAAGGTATCTGGCATCTTTTTTTTACAGGAAACATTTCAACACTTAAGTATTCATAATGGTTGATGTGTTGTTTCTCATTTATTTGTATAAATGGCCCTTTTTTAATCGATGAATCCTCACTGAAGGTATAATTAGACATTTTGGGAAATACACTTATCGTTCCAGAGGGAATTATATGAGAAAATCAATACTTCTCTGTCTGTGCAGAATGGAGCTTAATCCAGGAGTTTATTAGCTTAGTTAACAGCTAAACCGCTAACATGGTGTTAATGAACTTTATTTGTTCATCAACACCACGTAATTCCCTGAAACCCCTGGTAGGCTAAATGTCATTTAAATGAAATGTAATACACTCAAATTTCCAATATTTCCCTCTAAAATGTAGTAAATTAAAGGCATAAAATTGTCTAAAATGATTAAGTACCTCAAAATTATACTTTCCCCCCAAAAAATATCTATTCATTTAAAGTATATAAGTCCATTTCAGTATATATAGCCTTTAGAATTAGTGAATATATTTTATTGATGACTGTGTGATAAATATACTCCTCTTATAACAAGTTTTGGTTTCAACTTTATTGAGTAAATTCGATTAATTCAAAAGATAAGATACAATATGAGATAAGATATTTTTCATTAGAACATAAGAGATAAGAGACTTTATTTATCCCACATTATTCACTGGTTACAGCTACAGAAGAGACAAAAGGTGCAGAAACACAGTGTCCGTAACAGAAGTAGTGCAAAAAGAAGTGATATAACAAATTTAAAAATAAACATAAAAAAAAAAAAATATATATATATATATATATATATATATACACACACACACACACACATATACATACGTGTGTATTGCACAGGATACATGGAGTTTACATGCTCCAAACAGTTTTATTTTGTCATACAAGTTGCTGCAAATATACTTCACAAATAAAATAACATAAAAACAAATTAAATCCCATAACAATTAACAAAATGTGGTGGCAGGAACAAAGCAGAACAAGTAAACAAGTAAATTTAAAAATGTCCAAATAATCTAATAATTTTTAGCCAATTTATATATTTTAAGTTTTTAAATCTTAAACAGTAGTTAAATATGTTTTATCTTTAAATAAAAGCAAGGTAATCTTTTAAGCCGTCTAAATAAACTCTTCCTGGTCACGTGCTGCAGCGAGCCAATGGGAGTGCTTAATTGGAGGACTGGCGATGACGCGTCCAGTGTTTCGTCACGGCGTGGTCACGTGTTTACTTTTTTTTCCGGTTTATTTATTTTTTTCCACGTTAATTTCCATTTTGCGTGAAGCCGCTTCCTGCTCGTTTGTGAGGGCGTGTTAGCCGGGGAGGGAGGGAGGCAGGCAGGGAGGGAGGGGGCCGCTGAGGAGCTCCAGACCGCCGGAGAGGAGAGGCCCGACGCCCCGCCCCTCTCAGACACGTTGCCCGGGGAGAGGCTGCACGGGCTGGATGGGACTCCTGCCCGCTCCCCTGCCTTCCTGCGTCTGCTGCTGGTTTCATGCTTTCACTCCATCATCATCATCAGTTGCAGCTCACACACACACACTCTCTCACTCACACACACACTGCTGCATGTCCTCAACTCACCGAGCCGGACGGGAAACACACGGTTCACTTCTGGTAAGTGACGCTCCTGCTTTTATCCGTTAACTCACCTGGATTCATTTTGTTTCATCGCCAGTATTATTGATGAAGGGCTGAGAGTCTGTTGCGCTGCATTTAACGCCGGATTTTGGAGCCGATGTTCTCGGTTTGAAACGCAACTCTGCTCGGCGCTGAGCACACAGGTCAGGTTAATTCACATGGCTGTAAAAAGAACGTTTATTCACTATTATCGCATATTTTTAAACGGAGTCTGGTGCATTTCAGCAGACATTTGTGTGTGTGTGTGTGTGTGTGTGTGTGTGTGTGTGTTCTGGGTGTAATTCTCTCCCATTGTGCAGAACAGACATTGTCACTAGTATCAGCAGTGTGTGTGTGTGTGTGTGTGCATGTGAACTGAAACAGGTCCATGTGTTTGGATGTTTTTTCTTACATAATGTTGGACGAGCTGCCCAGTTGGAAGAGGCCGAGGAGGGTTATTTAATCTACTGGCTTGCATATTGTGCTGTAATGTGTCAGAGTGCAGGATTGAGCCTCATGTACTGGTTTTACTGGGAATTTAAACACATGGAAACTGCAGCTACAGACCAGGACTCCAACTGAACATAGAGTTTTCTGTTAATTGTACCATTTTATCTACATTTATCTGTTCATTTAACTATTTGATTGTCCAATTCTGAGCCTGCAACCATTTTAATAACTGGTTAAACCACTATTTAAGGCAAAAATGTAAAGAGTTTGCTAAGAGGAGCTGGTTTTCTGGTTTTCTTTGTCTTCTGTCATATTGAACTGAATAATGTTGGATTTTGGGCAGTTGGACAACAAAGATGTCAACTTTTGATTTTTGGGGAATTGTGATGGACATTTTTCTCTATTTCTGATAATTTATAAACCATAAACTCATGAAACGAATAAATAGCCAAGTAGATCATCTGCAGATTAATTGGTAATGAAAAGAGTTATTAGTTCTGCTTTTCCCCAAACTGACTGCAGTATAAATCAGCTGGAAAAATCCCCAAACTCTTCATTTTTAATTAATTAATTCACTTTTTTTGCAGGTCTGCAACCTGTTGATTCATTTTTTGATTATTATTAAGTCCAGAAAACGGTGAAAGATGCTTGTCGCAGTCTAAAGATATTTCTTTTACAATTATATATTTTTTTAAAAATAGAAGTTTAAGACACTTTCTGACTGCATCAAATCAGCGATCATGACTTTAATGGTTAATCTAACGGTCAAAATAGATTTGTAGACAAACGTTCTTTTGGTTAATGAACTTTTTTAGTCTAAAAACAGTCACATTTAAGATGTCGGGTCTTAAAAAAAGGTAAAACATCAGCCTAAAGAAGCGTAATTGTCCTCATGTTAGCAGAAATAGTTCAGAGGACGTGACTTTGAAAAAGCCTTAATGTGGCGACAGGAAGAAATGAAGAGTTTAAATGGTTAAATAATTTGTATTTAGCTCCTTAAAATCTTCTTATTTCTATTCTGTGATGTTTGTACGGAGTGAAATATTCAGGCAGGACCTCATCTGTGTTTTTTGAGCTGAGATTCAAATAAAATTTCCATTTTTTTCAGTATTTTCCGTATTTTTTAGCGGCGTGTCTCAAATAAAAAGTCAATCGTTCCATAATCTCCATAAACTCCCTGAATTATTTCGACCCACTCAGGGTTTGTTAGCTTTTTCTTTAACTACCTGCTAATAGTATTTGTGATGAATATCTGTCCTGTTTTTTCTAACTCACCTGGCTCGTTTCCAAAATACACAACAGTGACGCCAAAATTCAAGCTGCAGATATTCAGTTTACTGTCAGAGAGAGAAGTAAACCAGGAAATATTCACATTTAAGAAGCTGGAATCAGAGATTTTTTACTTTTCTTTTCTTAAAAAATGACTCAAAATGAGTAAAAGATTGTTAAAGTGTAAAAAATGGAAAAGTTCCAGATGTCTTGAGCATCATTTTGCTCAAATTCAGCCGGATGTTTTTTGGGATCTGTACTAGAGTTTGAAGCCCCAAGAAGGCCGGTGGGGGTCAAAGGTCGTCGTGTGCGGCGTTCCTGAACGTCTCTTTGGTTTGTCGTTGTGCCGCAGGTCCGTGATGCTCTCTGCTGGCTGGCGGTGTAGCTCCAGCATGTCGACCTCGGACTCGGATTACTCCATCGACTGGCTCGCCAGCGATGAGGACGACGACAACAGCACAAAGAGATTAAGTCCTCCGCATGCAGAGGAGCCGCCGATACTGGTGCCGTCATCATCATCATCATCATCATCAACAGCGGCGGCGTCTTTGCGAGAATCTCCCACAGGTCTCTTCCTGTGTGGAGCCACCCAGAGGAGGAGGAGGAGGAGTGACTGTGATCGAGGTCGCCGTGGGGTCGACGCCGACTCTCCAGCGGCCCCGCAGACCCCGGCGCTCAGTCCGGTTCAGGGATTTACGTCCGTTTATACGCAGCAGACGCTTCCTGTGGAGCCGAAGCATCATTCGAGCAGGAAGAGAGCACACGGCGCTCGCTTGGACGAACTCTGTGAAAAACCTCAAGCAGACACTGAAAACGAACTCTTCTCGCACAAGGTGAGAGGTTTTCTCTTCAACAGATGATGACACAGGGGGGGCGTAAGCTTTGTTATTCCTGTAGGAAACTGGCCAAAATTATTGCGTAAGACTTCCCATATCTGCCATGAAAGTTAAAAGGAATAGTTCTGATGTTTTGAAGTGTGGTTGCATGAGCTCCTTCTCCACAGTCAGTGTGTTTCCTGCAGTAGATGGCGGTCGACACGCCCTCAGTTTGGAGAAACAGGCTGAAAAATGAACTGCTGTGGATGAGGGCAGCGGAAAAACAGACTTTAGCCTCCCTGCAAACCTAAAAAAAAGTCAACATCAGTTAAAGTGTTCGCTATATTTAGAGTATTTTTACTGCTTTGATGGGGAACTGAAGCCGTCATATCACACTCATCAAATTCACCAGACTCCATTGACAAAAACAGTAATTTTACTTCACAGAATAGGGGAGTTGTTGGTCTATCGCTGCCTAGATTGGTTAGTTTATTTGTGTTATTGTGTGACTTTGGTGTTTTTAAAGGATGAGTTCAGATCCACATATATCTTTATCATTTTACCTCACAGAATGTGACTGAGGACGTTATATCGTGCTCTTCAAGGCCACCAGACTTCATTGACAAAAATAGTAATTTTACCTCACAGAACAGGGGAGTTGTTGGTCTAGATGCTCTGACTTTTGTATTTTAACACATTATTTTGTAACTAAAACCAAACCTTTAAAACACCAAGTTCACACAATGACACAAACAAACCCACCAGTTGAGGCAGCGGTGGACCAGCAGCTCCTGTGTTCTGTGAGGTAAAATCCCTGTTTTAGTGAATGTAGTCTGGTGTGTGTGCAGAGAGCGATATAACGGCTGTTTGTGGTTAAACCAAAAGGATCTTCCAGGTCTCTCTCTGTAGGGATCTTTTCCATGATGCTGTCACACACTTAGAAGAGCAATCTGAGCCTCTGAGCTTTTAATGGACCTACTGTGATCAGGTGCAGTTTTGTTTTCTTTTTGTACCTATCAGTCTTTTCCACAACACATCCGGCCCACGTTTAAAAACACCGTTGTTATCCCTTGAGAACAGCACCTGAATTTAATACATTATATGAGTTGCGTCTCTCCAGATGTTGAACCTGCTGCTTGGCTTTACTCCCAGAGGTGTTGGGTCAAGTTCCTCAACACCAAACTGGGAAAACCGTTTCTTTATGGAGTTGCATACTCTAAATACTCTAAATGAAGCATTCGGTTGAACGTAGTGGAAAAGCTTCTCTATAACAGCAAAGTTGGAAGCGCTCTGTTGTTTAAAATGTCACCGTCTGCAGCAGCACACCTTCGCTGAAACCATGAAAAACAGCCCACAAACAACATGTGAGCAGGAGCGTCCACATACTTTTGGCCAGAAAAGCCCAGAATGCAATGCAGCTGCAGCATAGCTCACACTGTAGCTTCTATCAGACCTGGGGGAGCAAACTTATGTTTTTGCAGCTGCACTTTTCGATCAAACAACTTTGCTGTTTTTAGCAAGCTTGGATCAGACTTAGTTCCTTCTGTCCGTGTCTCCCGTCCTCATCGAAGACTTTTTCTCACATAAAGTTTGGATAATTCCCGGAGAATCGGGTCCGAACATTCGAATTCGGCCCTTTTCACGACTGTCTGGCTTTTATTTTACTAGAAATCACAGGAAGTACTGAGGTCCAAACAAAACACCAGAGAACTACGAGAGACACGATAACTGACTGAATATCTGTGTGGTTGGTTTTTAATCATTGAGCATGAAGAAGTTTAACCTTCGGGAAAGTTTAAAGTCTGACTGAAACGTTTCATGAGATCCTGACGGGTCAAAGGCAGAACTTCTACCTGGGAGACTGAGGTGACGTCGATATTTTATTTTTACATACTCGCACTGTGTGTATGAGGGGTTAGGATTTGGCTGGTGGTCTATAGGATTTACATTTTTAGGGTTTAGAGTTACTTTCCAAGTTAATTGTGGATCAGAAACTGGAAAAAAGCTTGTTTTTGAGTCTAAATATGTCCAAATGAGTCAAGAAGCTTCACAGTTTGGCTTTGCAAACTATGAAATATCTGCATTACGTCACTCTGAGACAACATTTAATCCTTCACTCACTGCTGAACACAATGAAAAAGCTCTTTATGGTGCAACATAAACTGAGCTTTATACTGAAAGAGCAGCTTTATTGCTCATGATTGGAGGCTTTATATTGTAGGAAATTACATTTTCAGGTTATAATTAAATGAATCTTGTCCGTCACTAATCACGCACCTACATTTTTAACTATAAAAAGGCGCCCATTCCTTTTAGCTTGTCAAAAATGTGCTCTTGGAGTTCAAAAAGCGAAATGTAAGACGCCTTGTGAAGGTTGAGGGAAAGTGTTTTGTGCCCTGAAGGTAAAACCACAACTCCAGATGACAAAGCAGCTGCAGGGCGGCAGCGAGCGCCGGCCCGGTGATCTCAAACAGTGTAAGTGGATCCGAAGGTGCCGGTTTTCATGGCCGTCTGGAGCTGCCGGGTCTCGTGTATCCGTGCGCTCGGGGACGAAGGCGACAGGGAGCCACGTGTGCGCGAATCTGTCGATCGCTATCAGTTTCTCCATTAGCTCCTGTCAGCTGTGAACAGCGGCCCTCCGCTCTGAAGGGCCCGCGGACGTCCACCCTCTGCGTTAACACGCCGCTAATGGCTTCAAATGGGAGCGTCCGTACATGGACAACCTGCCACTGAGCTGTAGATCAATAAAGTCCCCGAACGAAATGAGAAACTGAAGAAATTCACTGTTGGCTCCACACACACACACACACATTAAATTATCTGAGGTCTGGGTGATGGTGTGACTCATCCGATCCTGTGCTGTGTGTTTTAGTGAAGCTAAAAGTGCTCCGCCGTGGACGGACGCCCTCTAAGTGGCTGTTAGCGAGCAGCAGTGATAGCATGGATGCTAACTCTGTTATCTGTTCCTCACAGTGCTCGGAGCTGCAGTGCTACATCCAGCCTCTGTCGTCCATCCTGCGGGGCCTGAGATCAGGCAGGTACTCCGAACGTAAGTGTCTAATCCCGGCTTTCACAGCCCAACACCCCCCCCCCCACACACACACACACACAAACACACAAACACACACACACACACACACGTTGTTAATGGACGTGCTCTGCTAAAGATAAACACATCATGTCAGGATGTTTGACGCTAAGTGGGATGATTACACTGGATGTTCTCCTGAATCAGACCACAGGATATTTTTACTGCTGCTTGTGTCACTTTGGTCCACAGTGAAATGTCTCATCAGCTACCTGATGGATTAGCGGCTCGTTACTTTACCTGCTAACTAGTAGTGGAACAAGTCACTAGTAGTATTTCAGTATAATATTATAGTTACACCCACACACACAATAAAAAAAAAAAAGTGGTCACGCCCTCATTTCTGTCCCTAATCCGCCCGTAAACCAAGAAGAAGAAGAAATAAAATGATCCAGGACACATTTGTTTACATAACTGTCACATGGGCATGTGAGAGTGTGTGCAGAGAGGGGAGGAGAGGGGGAGAGGAGGTGAGGAAGCGAGGAAAGAAAGGAGGAAGTGAGGAGGCAAAGAGAGAGGGGGTGAGAAAAGAGGTGAGGAGAGAAGGCGAGCAGAGAGGAGATGAAAAGACGAGGATAGAAAGGAGGCTAAAAGATGAGATGAGATAAGATTTTCCTTTTATTGGTGCCATGATGGGGAAAAGTACAGTGTTACAGCAGAAAGGAGGAGAAATAAAAGAATATTTACATCCACAGAAGAAGAAGCATAAAACTATACAGTGAAAAGTGGGAGATGTTAGAAAGTGTTGAATAAAGGAGGAGAGGAGGTGATTAGGGAGGAGATAAAAGCTGCTGATGGATTGGTTAGATTGATTAACCAGTGGTGACAAACTTTATATTTTATCCATCAAACTATTTTATATTCAATTTATTGACACAGTGAAGAGAAAAATAACATAAATAACAAAAAATCTAATTAAATTTTGCTCATATTTTAATCAACTTTTTTACTTATTATAACTTTATTTAACTTCTTTACTTAAACTTCATCAACACGTCGAAACTTCCTTAAACATAGTCGACCACAAGTTCAAAGTAACTGATGAAAGTGTCGTAACTTAAACACAGCTCATTATAAAACCATTCAAAGGGACATTTGTGTGTCCTTTGATTCACTAAGTGATTTTCTAGTAATTATACATGTTCATTTAGAGATAATTAAAAACAATAAAAGACTGAGGGAGGCTGAACATTACAGCTGTGGAGCAAACAAAAGGATCAAAGGCCTCACGAGTCATTTAACATGCTTTTAAACCGAGGCCACTTCAGAGATGAAAGACGGCGCAGATATGAGCGGACGCCGCCGCCGCCACCGGGCCGAACACGAGAGCGGTGGCGTCATAAATGGAGCACGACAGAACAACACGAATCCTCTGAGGATCACGATGTTTCCTCTCTAGAAATTTACCGAACCTCAGATCGAGGAGCCGAACATCAAACCAAACCTGGAGTCAAAAGTTAGAACGAGAGTCTGCAGCTCTTTTTAAAGAAAACCAAATAAAGAGAATGAACAATAAAACAGAATATAAATGAAACTTCACATCAGCTGATCATTCGTTAAGTCCCGCCCCCCTTAGTTACTGTTGCTATGCCAATCAAGCTTTCCCCCATAATAATAATAATAATGTGTTTAATGTACCTGTAATCACGATCATTTCCTAAACCTAACCAAACTGCCACTGATAATAATAAAATATGTAACTAAGTGAAATAAACAAAGGTCTCAAAGGGGATTTGAACCCTCAGAAAAGTCCTGTAATTAAACCATTCAGCCACCAAACCGTCAGGTGAATTTATTGATCTTCATACTGTGTGTGACCAGACCAAGTGCAAATAGACGCTCCATAATAAAATGATAATAGTTTGTTTGTTTAGCACCTTTCAAAGCACAGTTATAAAGTCCTTTATAGTATAAAACAAAACAAAAAAATAAATAAAACCAGACATACACACACTGTAAAACACAAAGAGAGTAAGACGTAAAATCTGTGAGAGATAATCTAAAGGGAAGAAGAGCAAATTTCTTAAATAACCGCTCTGAAATATCACACAACTACTTCACTCAAAGTTAAAACATAGCAACAGAGACGAGCCACACACCAGACTCCATTGACAAAAACAGTAATTCTACCTTGCAGAACACAGGAGCCTCTGTTCTACTTGCTGTGACTTTAGTGTTTTAATACCTTAGTTTGTATCCAAAACTAAACCTTTAAAACACCAAAATCACACAATAGTACAAACAAACTGAACCAGTCAGAGCAGCAGTTCACCAGCAACTCCTGTGTTCTGCAAGCTAAAATTACCGTTTTTGCCAATGTAGTCTGGTGTGTGTGCAGAGAGCGATTTAACAGCTCCTCCAGGTCTCTCTCTGTAGGGATCTTTTCCATAATCCCTCACTTACCAAAACAGGTACAAATGGGGCCCAGGTTTTAAAATGCCAGAGTTTTCACTTGCAGCCAGCGGTCCAGCTTGTCTCATACCTGGTTTGTGTGCACAGTTGTGGTAAAGCTGCTGATTACATGCAGCAGGCTTTACAGAACAATTAGAAGGCAGAGGGAAGAGGGAGTAAATCCTGCCCTCTGCTTTTTTTTAAGCAAGCTGACCGACGCAGCACAGGTCGCACTTGGTTGGATTCAGAGCGGTCAGGGCCACGTGCCTCCTCTCCTCATGCTCACCGCAGATTTCTCTCTCTCTCTCTCTTTTTTTTTTTTTGTTCTCCTGCAGGTCTCAGCAGCTTCCAGGAGAGCGTCGCAATGGACCGAATCCAGAGAATAATGGGGGTCCTTCAGAATCCAAATATGGGGTAAATACCTTTTTAAGGGCTTCAACACGTGCTCGTCGATACACAGCAGTAGAGACAACAACCTGCTGGAAAATGTTCTTTTTTTCTGTCTGTGTGTGTGTGTTGGACTCTTTTCCGTCCTGATTTAAGTGGGAAATAATGACCACATGGCTGATAAACAGCAGTTAGAACCATTAGAGGGCCGATTTGAAAGCAGCCAGGATCGTTTCTAAGATAAAATTGTTTTGGTGAGATGGATGAGAGATAGCCGGTGTTCCGTTACCGAGGATTACGTGCCAGCAGGACTCGTTTAAAGAAGCATGTCTAGATTTATTGAACAGAAACTACTGATATAATCAAAGTTTGACAAAAGAAAGAAGGAAGTTGGAGGACAAAGGAAACGCAAATGGTCCACAAATCTTTACTGTCGTCTACTTTCTAGCGTCTTTCCATTGAGTTTGTATTTAATAAGAAGTAATAATTTAGTTATTTCTATTTGTCTTGATGCAACTGTCGTAAAAAAACCAAGGAGTGAATAAACAAACGAATATTATTTCAAACAGCATTTCTTGAAACGCATCAGGACATTTGTTTTATTAGCATTAGCCTCAGTTAGCACAAGCACTAGCCCCAGTTATCACAAGCATTAGCCTCAGTTAGCGTAAGCACTAGCCCCAGTTAGCACAAGCATTAGCCCCAGTTAGCATAAGCATTAGCCCTGGTTAGCGGAAGTATGAGCCTCAGTTAGCACAAGCATTAGCCTCAGTTAGCGCAAGCACTTTTCATGCGTATTTTTCCCAGTTAGGAACACATTTTTCCATTTTTTTTGACATCACATGAATGCACCATTCATGATTAAGTTGCTGACAAAATAAAATACAGTATAAAATGTAAAACCAAAGAATTATTATCGTATTCATGTTAATCCAGTCTTTTTTATCCAGTGTTTTAATGAGCTGCGGTGGAACTAAGAGGAGTTTTTGTTGTTATCCTCACATAAATAACTGTTAAACTTTAATCTAAATCTGGTGCCGTTTGAAAAGACAAATTTCACACAAACGTCCTCCTGTACTCTGCACGACCTGCAGTAACGTCACGGACGTGAAGAACGACCACGGCCTCTTCAAACAGGCTGAACACACAGGCGTGACGCGTCCGCTCGCCGTCCGTCATGTTGTTGACGCTCGTTTGGGTCTTTGATTCCAGATTGGTGGAGTTTGTCTGGTACGAAAAGCACAAAGAGCTCCGTGACGTTTGTTTGACAATCACAGGAAAACATCTGAAGGTCATTTAAGCCATTTTCTGTGATTTATAGCGTCGTTGACTCTATCAGGGCTCCACAGACGCAGCTCCGTGCGGCCACGCTGTTCTCTGTGTGGATTAAAACAAACGGCAGAGAGAAATTATTTGGAAGCTGAAGTTCCTGCGAAGGTCGAAGAGACTCTTTTATGTGCAGTTTTAATCTTAGAGGAATCTAGCAGTTAATCTCTCTCATTCAGAGAGTATTTTCATCAAGAGTAGTTCAAGTATTAGCATTTACAGGAGCAGAACAGTAAATGTTAAATAGAATAAAGTAACATACAATACAAAAATAAAATAATGTTAGCTTTATCCTTTTACCCCTTTTGTATAATAATAATAATGTTCTCAGACATTTAAAATGTGGCACACACATACAAATGTTTATGAAAACAATATAAAAAGAAGTCACTGCAGAATCACTATGTGTGACTTATTTGGTTTTAACCCCTTTTAAAGAACTGAAGCTGCTAAATTGCTCTCTCCAAAGCAACCAGACTCCATTGATAAAAACAGTAATTTTACCTCACAGAACAGGGGAGTTACTGGTCTAGTTGCTGTGACTTCGGTGTTTTAAAGGGTTAGTTTTGGATCTGAACTAATGTGTTAAAAACCCAAAGTCACACAGTAATACCAACAAACTAACCAATCAATAAAGCAGTGGACCAACAACTCCTGTGTGTTCTGAGAGGTAAAATTACCGTTTTTGTCAATGGAGTCTGGTGTGTGTGCAGAGAGCGCTATAACAGCTGTTTGTGGTTAAACCAAAAGGATCTTCCAGGTCTCTCTCTGTAGGGATCCTTTCCATAATGCTGTCACACACTTAGTGGACCCACTTTGATCAGGTGCAGGATTGTGTGGCAGCCATTGCAGCATTTTCACAGTTTCTTCATGTTTGACACGTACAGTGAAGGTGACATGTGGGCTGTGGAGTGAACATCTATGTTTAAACGTGGTGCGTCTGAGCGGGACCACACGTGGAGCGCTGCAGCGTCGGTGGCTCCAAACCTGTCCCAGTAATGTCAGATTTAAAACACACACACGGGTGGTGGTGGTGGCGAGGGGAAAATATTCCACTCCTCCACCACCAGAACAAATTGGATGTTTTTTTAGGCTCCAGCGTTTCCCTCTTGGCAGAATAAATCTCAGGCGGCAGAACGCAGCGGTGTCGGCAGTCGGAGGCCATAAAAATCAAAGTTAGTGGAGATTATTTACAGCAATAAAGTCAAGACTGCTTGTGGAAAGTAAAAAGGATGACTTTCTAGTTCACTAATAAAAATGACTGCCAGTTTGTTTATATATGCAAGAAACTTTTTTTTAAATTAAGGGGAGTTAGTGAGATTTACAGCAACACCAATATGATGTGATGAAATCTTTCCGAGAGAGAAAAAAATGTAAACACACAAAAAAGACAGAAATCAGAGCTGGTGTAGAGACGTGTAACCTAAAATAACACAACTTAATATATTAATATATATATCAATAAGTAGAATTCCTCATATTAGTTCCCAGTTTGTCTTATCAATTATTTAAAATTTTAGAAAAGCTTCAAATCTGAAATAACGATATATTTTTAGAGCCACTGTAGGTAAAAATAGATAAATAAACAAACTAAGAATGATGGTGCCACAGATTGAGCGATGAATCGATCAGCTGCAGCACCGATTCTGTTAAAGATCAATCATTTCTGCTTTTTTAACGTGAGTATTTTCCTGTTTTCTTATTCTTCTGGGACAGCATAATGAAGCGAGCATAACGAAACCCTTTTAAGATTCTCTTATTTTAACCACAAACAGCCGTTTTATCGCAGTCTTCAAAGCCACCAGACTCCATTGAGAAAAACGTTAATTTTACCTGACAGGACACAGGAGCTGCTGAGCTGCTGCTGCCTCCATCAGTTAGCTTTTTTTGTGTTATCATGTGTTATACAGATATTATGTTGGATCTGAATTAACCCTTAAAAACACCAAAGTCACACAATAACACAAACTGCCAGACCAGCGGCTTCCTCAGTGTGTGTGAGATTAAAATGTCTGTTTTTGTAATTTTCTGACTGCAAATTGGCGTGGAGATGTCGTCATTGGTTAAACATGTAAATTTGACACCCGAGTTCTGTGATAACCTGAAAATGTTGTTTAAAATACAAGGAAGTCAAAATGATTTAGGGGGAATTTGCACGTCTTAAAACAACTGCTGTATTTCAGTTGGAGCTCCTCTTCACGAGGAGATAAAAACATGTTTGTACGTTTAAACATAATTTTATTAAGTAACTAAAACCGTCAAACAAATGCAGTCGAGTAAAAAGCTGAAACTCTCGCAGAAAGTGGACGCAGACAGAGAGGAATGTAGACACACTCCCTCTTATTCCCCTCACCGTCTTTATTTAATTACTCTCCTCATTATATTCATGCATTTTTCCTGAAGTAAAGGATTTGAATACTTCCTCCTGCTTGAAGGGAATAGATTCACTCAGTATACTACAGTGTTAACATCAGCTTTATCCTTTAAAACCAAAAATATAAATCTAAAAAACACTTAAATTTACTTTTGGTCCCTGTAGGATGTTCTCAGACTAATGTGGAGTTACCACAAATAGCCGTTATGCCTCCCTCTTCAAACCCACCAGACTCCATTTACAAAAACACTCATTTTACCTTGAGGGCCACAGGAGCTGCTGGTCTACCGCTGCCTCAGTCAGTTAGTTTGTTTGTGCTAATTGTGCGTTACTCAAACTTGTGTTGGATCTGAATATACCCTTTAAAACACAATAACACAAACAAACAAACCTATCGAGGCAGCAGCAGACCAGCAGCTCCTGTTTGTCTGCCAGGTAAAATTGCTGTTTTTGCCAATGGGGTCTGGTGGCTTTGAAGAGGGCGATATAACAGCTGTTTGTGGCTAAAAACAGTTCAGAATGAGCTCCACATCAACCATCTGCAACAGTAAACTCCTGCTTCTCCATCAATAATGAGTAATAATAATAATCTAAAGATAGAATATATAGTACAACAGTCACAGGGGACACTTTACTGCTTAAAGAGTACTTTTACTTTACTACTATTAGTACTTTTACTACTAGTTAAACTACATTTCCTTCATTATACTTCTGTTCTTTGATTGAACTTTTATTTTTTTCTACTTTATCGTGCACTTTGGATTTGTAAGTAAATGTACTTCGACCTCTGCTAAATGATTAATAGATGCACAGATAAAGAAAACAAGAGTAGAAATGTTATAAATATGGGATTTATTGGAGCGTGTGTGTGTGTGTGTGTGTGTGTGTGTGTGTGTGTCTGAAGTCGTTCATTTTTTACCTCCAGCTCGTGGCTGTGAGCGGTGGGCGGGGCCTCGGCAGGCCGCTGCAGGGCTTACAGCTCTATTTATAGCCTGTGAATGGAGCGAGGGCCTTCCCCCGCCGCTGCCACGTGTGGGCTGCAGCCTCAGAGAGTGTGTGTGTGTGTGAGAGTGTGTGTGTGTGTGAGAGTGTGTGTGTGTGAGAGTGTGTGTGTGAGGCAGCTCGCCACGGTCACATTTCTCATGTGGACCTCAACATGCTCCACTTGTCTCTTCCCCCGTACGAATCATCATGTGACGCTCAGATAGCATCACACAGACGCAGAGGAATGCAGATCCTCCTCCTCCTCCTCCTCCTCCTCCTCGCCCCCCCCACCCTCCTCCTCTCAGGCCTTTTTATTTATTCAGTCTTTGTGCTATTTCACGTCGTCCACCAATCAGATAAAGCCGGAGCGCCGAGCGTGCTGGCAGGGGCTTTGTGAGGGTTATGTAATGGCCACTGGCGAGACGTCCGTAAGCCATCTGAGCTGCAGGGCGACTCTGACTCTGTAATCTGCTGCTCAGATGTCACATTCGGTCTGAAGAAACAAATGACTTCACCTCGTCCAGTCAGCAGCCTCCACAGTACATTTACTACACTGTCATTTCAACTCTAATCACCGAAGTTGCATTTACTCCTGTTAGTTCCCAGCTTGTCTGATCAATAATTAGAATATCAGAAAAGCTTGAAGTCTGAGTTTTTAGGGCTTCTGCTTCTTAAATGTGAATATTTTCCTTTATTCTTATTCTTCTATGACAGTGTAATGAAACCAGCATGATGTAAGATCCAGTGTACTATCGCTGTCTTCACAGCCACCAGACTCCATTGAAGGAAACGGTCATTTTAAATTGCAGCGCTCAGGAGCCTGCCGGTCTACTGCTGCCTCGCTTGGTTAGTTTGTTGGCGTTATTGTGTGATACACAAAGACTGTCGGATCTGAACTAAGCCTTTAATACACTAAAGACATACGATAACACAAACACACTAACCGATCCAGCCAACAGTAGGCCCATAGTCTGCGAGGTAAAATTAGTGCTTTTGTCAATGGAGTCTGGTGATTTGCGTTTCTACAAAACTTTTTCAACCAACCAAAAATTCCGAACCCAAAATATTTAAAAATATGGTCCATATTTTTACTGTTATTATTTTTTTATGGACCATTTTCAGCTATTTTATTAATGATTAATTTGAGAAAAGAGTAAAAACAGTCAGTAGTTGCAGCCCTAGAAAATAAATATCAATAATTAAAACATCAGAAAAGCTTTTAAATCTGATTTTTAGAATTATTATAATAAAAAAATAAATGTATGGCAAACTTGACTCAACTAAAATTTGGGCGTTCTGTGAGATTCAAGTCACAAATTTATGAGAAAATAAATAACCAAATTTATGAGAAGACATTAAAAAGTGCATTTTGCATCACCAGCTCACCTGGTGGAGTTCTTACCTTTGCTCTCCTTCATCACTCTCTGCTCTAATTAAGCTCCATCAGAGAGAAGAACAGAGATGTAATGATGATGATAATAATAATAATGTTCTGTTTCTCTCTCTTCTAGTGGACGCTTCCTCGGCATCATACTGAAAATAGAAGAAATGCTTCAAAGTTGGTTCCCTCATATCAAACCAAACCTGAACCACGAAGACCAGAGCGCTCCGGCCAAGAAGCAGAAGGTAAATATGGAAGTGATGACGGACAGTGAATCGTCCCGCTAAAGCTTCGGACTAAAGAAATCAACAATCTGACATAAAAACAGAATTTTATTGATACCAACCAGTAAACCAATCAGAATCGACTTATCAGAGCCGTTCAATAAGTTATAAATAATATAAACACGCCGACTGATCAATGAGCTGCAGCAACAACAATTCTGATAAACAACAAATCATCTCGGCTTCTTAAATGTGAATATTTTCCTGTTTTCTTCTGTGACAGTGAAATTAAACTAATATCGACACCAGACTCCATTGACAAAAACAGCATTTTTAACTTGGAGAACACAGCAGTCACTGGTTAGCTAGTTAGTTAGACCAAAGTAGTGCATACTAATACTAGAAACTAAAGTATATACTAAATACTGTAATATAGACTATATATATTACTAAAGTACACAGTACATACTACACAGCATACTATGTACTACACTACATACTGTATACTACAGTAAATACTACAGTATATACTATACACTACGCTCCATACTAAATACTGCAGTATCCAGACTCCATTGACAAAAACAGTATTTTTAATTAGCAGAACACAGCAGTCGCTGGTCTGTTGCTGCCTCAGTTAGTTAGTAAGTTAGTTAGTTAGTTAGTGTTACTGAGTGACTTTGGTGTTAGTTAAGAGTTAGTTCAGGTCCAAACTGGCATTTTAAAACACCAAAGTCACATCAACTGGAATATCAACTACTTGGCTCTGCGAGGTAAAATCAGTGTTTTAGTGAATGTAGTCTGGTGTGTGTGCAGAGAGCGATATAACGGCAGTTTGTGGTTAAACCAAAAGGATCTTCCAGGTCTCTCTCTGTAGGGATCCTTTCCATGATGCTGTCACACACTTAGAATAACACTCTGAGCCTGTCAGTGGATCAAACAAGCTCTCTTAGTGGACCTACTGTGATTATTTGAGTTGACTCAAAGGATTGACATTACAGTCCATTTCACAGCTGCAGCCTGAGGTGATCAATTGGACCGATAACGACACTAATTCTACCAACCAATCATCCAAAACATGTAAAGATATGAATCAGGTTTAAGAAAAACCTAAATTGTCCTATAAGTCATCAGTATGGGCTCTGGGAAGTCGTCGAGGGCATTTTTCAGCCGTTCTATAAATTATTAACTGATAAAATATTAGGAACATCAATCAATAATGGAAACAGTCATTAGTTTCAGCCGTGGAACTTAAATAAAAGATAAAATAAGAGACAGAAATCCTTCAGACGTGAGCTAATCTGCTGTTTATGGCTCCTCTCGGCTCTGAGTAATGCAGAGGTTATGTAACGGCGGCCTGGACGGCGAAGGTACGAGCGTGTTTTCACCGATTCTCTCGGCGCGACGACCAGAATCCACCAGAACAAGTGGAACCGCAGCCGAAGACCCTCGAAGCACAAATCAGACTGATCGTTCACACTGAGGGGGATTTAATACATCAGGTCTTTGTTTGGAACAAATCCTGAATCTTTAGTTCTTTTAGACGTCTGCAAAGACGCTCACGTACCAGTACTACAGTATATACTACTAGTACTACAGTATATACTACTAGTACTGTAGTATCTACTACTAGTACTACTACTACTACTAGTAGCAGTATATACTAGTACTACAACTACTACTAGTACTGCAGTATTTACTACTAGTACTACAATATATACTACTACTATAGTATATACTACAGAATCATGGTGCATACTACAATACTATAGTCTATACTAGAGTACTATAATATATATTAAAGTACTAGTTTATACTACAGTATATACTATATACTATAATATACTAGTAAATGCCACAATACTATAGTCCGTACTACAGTACTATAGTACTATAATATATACTGTAGTCTATAGTACTTAATGACTGTATATTTTTTTGTTCCTATTAGTAAAAAGATTTAAAAGGTTTAAAATGACTAAAGTTGTCCTTTAACAGGAAGTGTCAGTAAATACTAATATTATTACTACTAATAGTAATATTACAATTAATACTAATATTACTATTAATACTAATATTAGTATTAATAGTACTAGTAAATAGTAATATTACATAACTAACACTTTCTCTGTCCCTCTAGTTTTCTTGCCAGTGTTTTCTTTGATTATTGGTAAATATCAATATATAATTGAACCTGTTAACCGTTGATCCTCTTGTTTCCTCTGCTGCAGCGTCATGGCAACGCCTCCCCTCCTCCACCCTGTCCGGCGTCGCTGTGGTCCTCAGACGTGGAGCCGCCTCTCGCAGCTTCTCGCTCCTCCACCCGCCTCAAGTGGCTCCACACGTCGCCCATCTGCTCCGCGAAGACGCCCGAATCGACGCTCGCCCCCTCGGCCGCCGCCGCCGCCGCCGCCTCCCCTCTGCCTGCACGCTGCAGTCAGGAAGTGACCCAGGACAACGCCGTCTCCTCCAGCACCGACCTGCACACGGGGTCCCCGCGCCGCCTCGACGTTAACCCTCGCCTCAGCCGGGGGCCGCCGCCCTTTAAGATCCGCTCGCCGTGTCTGGAAAGACTCCTGCAGGCGAAGGAGAGCATCATCGCTCCCCGGGCGGTGGGAGACGGAGGCTGGCCGTCCTAGCTGCTGCCGGCGGGGAGGACGCTCGGCACGGGACGGGATCTCATCAAATCAGGCGCCACGGGAGACGGACGAGTGCGAGAGCCGAGAGTGAGGGGAGATAAGACGAGAGGAGGAAGAGTTTTTCTTTCATTTTGCTTTTTGAGAATTTTATTCAAACATTTCAAGATTAGAATCAAACTACTTGAGTCGACGCACAAAAGTTTGACTTAAATCTTAAAATTTTGACTTAATTCTCATAAAAGAACTGATCTTATTTCCCCTTATTCTCTACGTAGCTCTCACTCGTAGCCTGAAGATTCTAAAAGGCCTTAAAAAAAGCATGTTTCAAAGTCTGCATCTTTTTAAATCTACAGCTAAGGACGACACTGACTCTGAGCGAGGACACGCTGGAGCTCTGGGACGAGTTTTTCGCTTTAGCTTGAGTTGAACTTCCTCGTCTGAGTTCAAAAGGTTCAAACAATGTTGGCAGATCGATGCGGAGATCGAACCACAAGTTCTCCTGGAAACGTGGAACTCTAAATACGACTGGACGCACACGACGACGCTTGATGTGGAGGCTCCAACACTTTGACTGTTACTCTCATTTCATTGGCTTCTCTTTGGGTTTTTTTTTTGTTTTTTTTTTAATGATTCCTCTACCTCATGCTGATAAAACCACGACGCAGTCAGACTGCATCTCCCAAAATCTCCAAAACTTTTAGAGGAGCTTGGAGAAAAGCAGCTTCAGGCCTGACAAAAGTATAAATATCACAAAATTATCAAGAATATTTTTGACAGTATTGAAAAATAAAGTTTAATAATACTTCAGCACACGACATGAAGCCTTCTGAATGTCGATACCGAACCGATATTTAAATTCAGAGCTCTTGTTTTTCACTCATCGATCCGTTTCCGGCTCTCACGCCTCACATGTGACGTCTCCTCCCACGGTTTAAAAAGTCAGTTTGGATTTTCTCACGTTACTTTTGGTACGATACTCGTTAATGTCTCATCCTTCGTTTCCCTCCATACGAGCCGCGAAGAGACAAAACCGTGCTGGTGTTTCGTCTGTCAGAGGAAAATAAATGTCTGACTCAGACCGCTGAAGCTTCTTTAAACTTCATTTAACACCAATTCAGCCGTGTTTTAAGCCACTTAAACTGGTTTAACTAAACTAAACCTTATTCTCGGTATGTAAACCTTAAATAACTGATGTATGTTTTCTGTGTTGGTGACAACAAACTTAATTGTCACCACATTTAATGTCTAAATGTTTCGTTTTTTTTTAACCAAAGTGAGACGTTTCAGGATCGAATCCAACAAATCTGTCATGAATTAAGTTAGGAACAAAAAAAACCCCAAGAAAAAATAAGAACTTTCACAATCACATTAGTTTTAGCTGAAGTTAGATAGAGTCACTGTGAGGAGGATCTCGATTACAGCGACGAGAGATTTGACTTTTTAGATCGTTAAATCTGTTTAAAATCCAGATTCAACGTGCAGCGAAGGTGTCTGACTCACAGTAAACCAAAACTACAGTTTTCACTTTTCACCAACACCAAACGAAGACCGACGCTCACGGTAGATAAACACCTACGAAGTCACTAAAGTCCTCGGATTAAAAGGAGCCACGTGGAAGCTTGAAAGGTGTTTAACTGGAAAGATTCACACGTTAAATCCACAAAGTCGATGTTTCATCTGCGTTTTTCAGCCTCACAAACTTCTTAAAAAGTCCCATGTCATGAAAAATGCACTTTTTAAAGTCTTTCCAACATAAGTGTGTCCCTGCTAAACTTTGTTTGTCCTGCTCCACCTGTGAAAACGCTCCGTTTAGATTTCTCTCCCTTTATGATGTCATAAGAGGATCTGTAGATCATGTGACCTCATCCAGCTCGTCAGACGGACATCGAAGGCGAGAGCAAAACACGCAGATCATTTCTGTTCTTCTAAAACGAAGCGTCTGTAGGAGCGTTAAACCATTTGGACATGAAAACTAGAATAATACGGGACCTTTAAATAAACCCATCTGTCCACACAGGCTGCGAGACGCCTTTAGCTTTCACGCTTCTCATTTTCTTCGCTGCGAATGTGTCGCCAGAACGCTGGTGACCCACACTGGGCGCTGAACCTGAACGCCTCCTGTGTGGACAGACTCGGGACTGAAGCTGCTTTCTGAAAAAAAACAAAAAACACAAACAGCGCCTCAGCGGCCAACAGCTCTTCCAGTGTGCACATAAGACGTGTGAGTATTGAAACAAAATCCAGTTTCTCCTTTAACCAACAGCTTTTTGCCAACATGTGACCAGATAGTTTGAACGCACTGATTAGAAACGTAGAGGTTTTTCCTTCGTGTACATAGTTTTTCACTTTTATTTACTCCCCCTAAAAGGATGGCCTTTGTGATATTTTGTACTTCTGAAATAAATGTGATGTCTGCTTTCTGAATGGAGACGCTTCTTTTGTTTTTACAAACAGCAGGCGAACAAATCAATTATGCAGCATTTATTGTTGTTTTTCTTTCTTTCTTTTTTTTTTTGAATGCTTTGGGAAACTCGGCATAGGCAATGAAAACAATAAATATGGATATTATGCAAAACATTTTCCTAATGAAGCATTTTACACAATGTACAATATTCTCCCCCCCCCGCCGCCGCCTGCTCGAATATTCTATACACATTTCCAAACAAATAAACATAACCTCCATGCAGAAACCCTAAAAATGGGATGTGGAGTAATGGGAAAAGAATTGAACACTAAATGCACTTCTCGTGTGGATTTGTGTGTCATTTAAAAACTGCTAATAAACCACAAGGAGAAATAAAATCTGTGCTGTTTGAAGAAACATAAAATGGATGTAAAAAGTGGCCCGTCTGCTCGGGAGTTTCCTACAACTGGTGCGGCGATGACGAAGCATCTGAGTGTGTGTGTGTGTGTGTATGTGGTGTTAAGATAAGACAGTCACGCCCGGCCAATCCTGGGACTCAATAATTTATTCATGTGTGCACGTGTGGAACTGCCTGCGTCAGTAGTCCGTGTCGGAGCCCTCGGCGTTGTCCACGTTGCGGGAGAGCATGTAGTTGTCCATGTCGATGGAGCGGCAGTTGTTGATGGCGTAGCGCAGCCTCTCCGCCATGACGGCCTGGCTGGAGTACGGCGGCAGACGGAGCTGGAAGAAACAGGTCTGAGAGGTGGGCAGGCTGTCGTACGGCTGTGGAGGAAACACACGGGGAGACTCGCTTTAACGTCCTGGAAGACCGTTTATCATCAAGAGTCCCGTTAAATCAAACACTGAGCGGTTTAAACAGGAATTAGATCACATCATAGAGTTCAGAGTTAAAAATATGTAAATTAAAAATCACCAGAGATCTCCTCAAATATTATCTTGTGTCTAAATGACTGGTAGGTTCATTATATCTTAGAAATGGTCCAGTAGATCACCTCAGTCAGCAGGCGGCAAAGTGATCCTTCAAAGCAACCAGACTCCATTGTCAAAAACACTAATTTTACCTTGCAGAACATTGTAGTAGTTGCTGGTCTACTGCCGCCTCCGTCATTTAGTTTGTTTGTGTTATTGTGTGACTTCTGTGTTTTAAAGGGTTCGTCTGGATCAAACAGAACACTTACATAACACACAATAACACAAACAAGCTAACCGCTCAAGGCAGCAGCAGACCAGCAACTCTTTCTTCTGCAAGGTAAAATTGCTGTTTTTGTCAGTGGAGTCTGGTGTGTTTGAAGAGAGCGATTTTACGGCTGATTGCCCAACCCGAGCATGTCACACCCACCCCCTCTCTGCCCTTGTTTCCTTTCTGTCTTTCTATCTTAAAAAAAAGGGGGAAAAACTGCAGGTGAGAGTCCAGTTGTGCTGCTTTTCCTCCATTTTGCCTGCATAAAGTGGAGTTTAGCAAATAAGGACACGGCACAAAGATCCCGGTTCACTCACCCTGTCCACCTTCATGATCTGAAACCTCTGAGAGATGTCGGCCGTGTTGGCGGGAAGCCTCGAGCGTCCGGAGACGAAGCGCATGAAGAGGACTCGCTCCTCGTTGGAGAACTCCTCCAGCGTCTGCCAGAACCACTGCACCAGCGAGTGCTGCTCGTCCACCTCCCTGTAGCGCACCACCTTCTTCAGCACGTCGCAGCAGATCTCCGGCATGCCGCACACCATCTGCTCCAGCTGCTTGGCCGTCAGCAGGGAGAGCAGCGGCACCGGCACGATCCACGACATGCCCTCACGCACCGCCGCCACCTGGGAGGGAGGGAGGGAGGACCGGAGAGAGTTTGTGTTTCTCTTGAATATCTAACCATGCAGATATCTTTTAAATTAAAGCCACAGGGTACTTCAGTTTAACTTTAATTAAAGTTTGGAAAGTTTAAAACCATCCAAGGTTTAATATCAACAAAGGTCATAAAGAGTTCACATCTTTCCAACACACATAAATACACTCCTCACTAAAAGTCAGGGATATTCAGCTTTCAGGTGAAGTTTCAGGATGAACCTAAAATGCATTCTAACCTTTCCAGGTGAACTTAATGTGACCTTCTCTAAACCTTTGAATGCACATGTCCAACTGTTCAGTGTCTCAGTACTTTCTGCACCAGCTGCTGTTCTCTAACAAGAAGCTTAACAGCAACATTCACAACAGGTTTGATCCATGAATCCACCAATACATTTCCTGCTTCAGTTAGAATTGGTATTTAAACAGTCCTCCTCATCCTGCTGTTCACATTCTGACATCATGAGACCAAGACGACACCTAACAGTTGATCAGCAGCACCTCAACACTGGAGGCTTCAAACAGGAAGTCCTCAGACGGAGGTGTTCACTGAGCTTAGAGGGTCACAGAGTGTCATCAGGAGGTTGGAACAGTGATACAGAGACTGGAAGAGTCACAGAAAGGAGAGGAGTGGACGTCCTTTGGCCACGTCCCAATTTATTGAGACACTGAACATGTTTTGTTGTGGTATACCTACCACTGTTGGTAGATTTTCTTTAAATAAATTGTTTAAGATGAATAAAATCACCAGTGCATGCTTCTACTTAAATGTCCTACTTTCATGATATAATATCACTGTAGCATTCACTTTTTACATTTTCCATATATTTCACCTGAAAGTCGAATATCCCTAACTTTAGTGAGTAGTGTATATTTGAGTGTCGTCGGCATAACGGTGGAATGAGATGCTGTCAAGATGGATGTCAATGGGAGCAGATACAGGGGAAACAGTATAAAACCAGTCGTAAGTGTCTAAAAAGGATTGCAGTTGTATTTGAACAATTTTCTCTAAACTTTTGGAAGGCTCATCTGGAGCTTTCTATCACATTATACAGTCTTCTTCAGCATATTTCCAATGAATCTTTGATCAAGTCCTTAAAAGTGCTCAGAAAAATGGAAATCTGAGCATCGAAATTTCCCTTCTATGTGCGACAGAAAGCTCCAGAACACCTACTAAATGGACTTCATGTTAAGGTTGTCGTCATTACTGGAGAATGACCACTTTGAGCCCCACAGCTGAGACTCTAAATAGACGGATGATCTTAAAACCTGAAACTATCTGCACAGCCGAATATCACCTTTAGAATTAAGGTGAATTAATTTGGTGAACTGTCCCTTTAAACCTCGGGGCTCTGCAGAGTTTTACCGTACCTGCCGATCGATCTCATGCAGCCTGTACTCGATTGCTCTTTCCACATATTCCTTCCTGTTGGAGAACGTGAGGGGGATGCTGTTTCCTCCTGGGATGATGGGCACCATCTTGCCATCTGCACTCTGCCCGACAAAGGAATCCAGAGGAATCATCTGGAAAACACACACAAGAGAAGAATAATCAGCTCAACAAATAAATGTAAAGAGGCCGAAACATTTCTGATATGACATGTTCTCATTTACAGTTGAAGGAGAACGTCTGGATTTTTAAACCTTATTTTTTGTGTCTGAATCACTGGTAGGTACAAACGGTTCTGTAATTGATCCAGTAGATCACCTCAGTCAGCGGCTGTTAAACAGGCTGTGATGTTAATCCTTTGGGACAACTGCTTAACCTGATCACAGTAGGTCCACTAAAAGAGCTTGTTTGATCCACTGACAGGCTCAGAGTGTTATTCTAAGTGTGTGACAGCATCATGGAAAGATGCACCAGACTACATTCACTAAAACAGGGATTTTACCTCACAGAAAACAGGAGTTTCTGGTCTGCTGCTGCCTCGATCAGTTCGTTTGTTTATGTTACTGTGTGACTCTGGTGTTTTTAACACATCTGTTCAGATGCAAACTAACCCTTTAAAACACCAAAGTCACAGCAACTAAACCAACAGCTCCTGTGTTCTGTGAGGTAAAATGACTGCTTTTGTGAATGTATTCTGGTGTGTGTGCAGAGAGCGACATAACGGCTGTTTGTGGTTAAACCAAAAGGATCTTCCAGGTCTCTCTCTGTAGGGATCCTTTCCATGATGCTGTCACACACTTAGAATAACACTCTGAGTCTGTCAGTGGATCAAACAAGCTCTTTTATCAGCATTACATTGCAGCCTGTTTAACAGCTGCTGGCTGAGGTGATCTACTGGACTGATTCCAACACTTTTAGTACCTACCAGTAATTCAGACACCAAAATATGTGCAAATAGGACCACAGTTATCTTTTAAAGCACTCTGTGGAGTTTTGACCACTAGTGCACACACACACACACACACACACACAGCTGATTCAGATTACTGCAATCTGTTTCACACTATTCAACTGTAGAGGAAGAAGACGACTGCTAGCAAGTAAACGTGGATCTATCTATCGTTTATTATTCAGTCACTAGTCTGAAAAACAACATCGTATTATAATAAGAATTTCACTTCTACTTGATGTTGACTTTAAGTGTTCTTCAGTAATATACTCCCACTGATTTATCACAGGATTTATTATTCAGATAAACATAAATACATAAAATAAGCTAAAAGAACCTGATTCACATCCTTTAAAATATGTTTTTAAGAATTGTGACAAAGGTGTGATATTAATCTGGATGTTTACAGTTAAAGAAAATGCAAAAATTCATTCTGTTATGATGTTTCTAGTCTACTTTTGAGGAGGTATTTACACTGATGCAGGTAAATTTATACCAGCTGACACTTCGGCCGGGCCGGTTTATTGGCAGAGCTCTATTCTGTGTGTTTTCTCTGCTGTCAGACAAAACCAGCCCTAAAGAGAGTACGTGGGATTGTTCAAACTGTTGAGTAATCAGTCAGCCACAGCTCTTATATCCTCATCCTGGAATTCAGCGCTGTGTAGTCGGCGGCCCTGCGGTGTTTGTCAGTGCTCACATGTGAAAGCTTTCCACGGTTGAACGCCGATGCAACCGATCGGCAAACAAAAGCAGAAAACTATCAGCTCGTTTGGGGAAAAATTTGAGCTGAAGCCAACAGAAAAGGCGGACAGGAAGATTCTTTCTCTCTCTCTCGCCTCGTGCCAAGGCGGCAGATGCAGCCCCTTCCTCCCCTCCCCTTCCTCCCCTCTCCTCTCCCATCCCTCCCCTCGGCCTGGCTGACGGAGCCGGGGCCGTGGCGGTGTTGTGGCTCTGAACTCCCTTCTCTCCTCCACGAGGCCGGAAGCGGCGCCAAGCCTCCGGCAGGCAGGATATGCTGTATCAACAGCCGCCCTGGCATTCCTGCAGGCCGGGGCTTTACAGCACAGGGGTTGTGTGAGGTTGTTTGGACAGAAGAGGGGCTCGGGGATCCGTCCGCTCTCTGCCGCCGGAGCTGGCCTATCTGTGGGTTTTTGCGTGGGGGCGGGAGGGGGATGTGTGGTCTGCGTCAGGGCGGTTGTATCAGTAATGGCTGATGTTTTATGGGAGAGGAACAGCGTGTACCAGAGCAGGCAGGAGAAGAAGAACAGCTTCCCCACAGCCCCCCCAGCAGGGCTTACGTCAGGCCTTCACAATGCTTAGAACTGGTTACAGCCACATTACTGTCTGGGCAACGTTTGGTCCGTTAATGTTCAACTCTGTCAGCTGTAAACGGCCTTAAAGCCTCCTATAAATCCCATCACGTTAGCGCTGACTGGGTGTGGTGCGGTCGTGGTCTGTTACGTAATTTTAGTGTGTTTTAGTTTGTGAAAGTTAAAGGACAACTTCTGACCGGCAGGTACAAAAACCTTTGGACAACGGCTGCAATATAATCCTTTGGGGAAACTCACAGAAATTAAGTATGTCCACTTAAAGTGTTTGTATTTGCTACTGACAAACAATCTGAGCCTTATGTGGAGGATCCCCACAGAGAGAGACCTGGAAGATCCTTTTTGTTTAACCAGAAACAGCAGTTATATCGTTCTTTTAAAAGCTACCAGACTCCACTGACAAAAACAGTAATTTTACCTTGGAGACCACAGGAGTTGCCGCCTCTGTCAGTTAGTTTGTTTGGGTTATTGTGTGTTACACAAATACTGTGTTGGATCCAAACTAACCCCATAAAACACCAAACTCACACGATAACACAAACAAACTAACAAATCGAGGCAGCAGTAGATCAGCAGCTGCTGTGTTGTATGAGGTAAAATCACTGTTTTTATGAATGTAGTCTGGTGTGTGTGCAGAGAGCGATATAACGGCTGTTTGTGGTTAAACCAAAAGGATCTTCCAGGTCTCTCTCTGTAGGGATCCTTTCCATGATGCTGTCACACACTTAGAATAACACTCTGAGCCTGTCAGTGACTAACTCCAAAACATTTTGTACCTACCAGCCAATTTCAGACACTACACATGAAAAAAAAAAAAATAGGCCCCAGGTTTAAAAATACACAGATGATCCTTTAAGTCTGGCTATGGGAATAAAAACAGGCTCATGAGGCTGTGAGCTGGCTGCTTATTATCTTTTAAGCAGCGCGCGTGTGATTCTGATGAATCAAACGTTCACATGGCTGAGGAGAGGTAAACACGCTGCCCGCGCTGTCAAAATAATTACCAGTCATCCTCAGAGTCTTTATTACTGGGCTGGTGGAGCCGGAGATTAAGCTAAAATATAGTGCGATGGAGCTCTGATGTGGAGCATGCGAAGGGAAGGGCGGTGGTTGTGTGGGGCTGGTATTTACAGCTGGTGGAATGATTCTTATTAAAATTTCATTTGCAATAAAAGTCTGAAGCCAGAGAACATTTACATTCACCGTCATAACTCCAGCCACTCGGGCAGCTGCGATATTTGCCTCTTCTGTAAATTTCCTTTAGAGCATTTTTCCAATAAACGGCACAAGATATTAGTTTTACTTCACTGGATACTTTTCTCCATCGCACCAGCGGCTCAACTCTCTTCTCTCTCTTTGTTATACTAATGCTCATCAACATGCTCTGTCCATTTCATATGAACACATAAGAGACCAGACTAGTTTAACGAGTGCAAAGCTCTTTAAATAACAAATTAAACAGAAACATCTACATGAATATATAAATTATAAATAACCATCGTCCATCAGAAGCAACACACGGCCACCAGACACCAGGTTTGGGAACATCATGACGGCTTTGAGCCTCACAGATGCTTTGGGATCAAACAGGCTGCGTTTCTTCTTCTGCTGCTGTTTTAAATGTGTTTCTAACAGGATCGAACAGGCTGCGTTTCTTCTTCTGCTGCTGATTTAAATGTGTTTCTAACAGGATCAAACAGACTGCGTTTCTTCTTCTTCTGCTGATTTAAATGTGTTTCTAACAGGATCGAACAGGCCACGTTTCTTCTTCTGCTGCTGATTTAAATGTGTTTCTAACAGGATCGAACAGGCCGCGTTTCTTCTTCTTCTGCTGTTTTAAATGTGTTTCTAACAGGATCAAACAGGCTGCGTCTCTTCTTCTGCTGCTGCTTTAAATGTGTTTCTTGGATGTACTTCCTGCTTTGATGTGCTGCAGCTACAGACAGCAGCTAAAGTCAAAGTCAGAGTGTTTCTCCACATCCACCCTCTGAGCGGCTGACGTCTGGCCTGGTGCCCCCCCCCATTAGAGAATAATACTGATGTGCTGCTGGAATAAACCACTGAGAGTCTGCACGGGGGCTTTTATTTTGAAAACGGAGTGGATTCTCTTTGTTGTTTGCTTGTCTGACTTCCTGACTTAACGTGAAATAGACCAGGAGCACTCCTATTATTTGAAGTGTTAACTAGAGCGGGTGTGATGAACTCTGGCGGCCGTGTCGCAGCCAGAAAACGCTCCCGGTGGGTTTTAGCCTTTTCACTCCAACAATATCCTTCCACGTCCAGAAAAAGGATGTGAAGGCAACATGTTCACTCTTGTTTTTGACCCGTAAACACAACATAAACTTACATAAACTGTCAAATCACCCACTCACACCTGAATTAAAACAAGAACATAAAGAGAAAATCAGCCACATAAACATCCAAATGTAAAGATCCATCTCCCACCTCATGGAAATTATCCTCGGTGATGCCGCTGTCTTCAATGTGAAGAATGCTTTTGAGCGTCTGCACATACAGGAGGTCCACTTCCTCCAGGTCCTCCAGCAGCAGGGGGATGCAGCACAGCTGTTTCCACACCAGAGGAGCCAGGTGCAGGTCCAGGGGCTTCTTGGTGCGGATGGCCACGCCCATCAGGATGCCCAGGAACTTGAACTGGAGCATGTGCTCGTCCAGGCACGCGGACGGGTTCAACAGGAACCTGAGGCGGAAACACAGTTTGGTTTATATTCCTGAGACACAACAGCTCGTTTTTTAAAGTGTGAACTTATTTCTCCCGTCCTGCCTCCCTGTACGTCTTAGGACTGATTTTAAGATTCTACTGTTTGTCTACTAATCACTAAATGAGCTCCAGCCTCTCTCTGGCCTCTGATAAGCCCACATCCCATCAGGGTCACTCAGATCTGCTGACCAGCGTCCTCTGGTTGTCCCAAGATCGAGGGTGAAGCTGCATTTTAGCCTGTTTATTATTATTATTATGACTATTGTTACTATTGTTTTGTCCTTTTGTCTGTTAGACTTACTGTGTTTCTACTCTGTCGTCTGACAGGATTTGAATTATTTATCTTTCATTGTGCAGAACAGATGACTTTGTGTTCAAGAGGTAGTTTTTATATGGTTTAAATACAAATATAAAACTAGCTATAGTGTCGGACATTATGTGAAGTTTAAATCAAACAAAAGACGAAACATTCAGGAGAATAAACGGAGGAAAAGGCCGAAGACATCGTGATCCTGTGAGATTCTTTCATCAACATTAGAGTAAAGAGATGCATCAACCTGCCAAACGATCAGTAGTGATTGATATCATCTTTAAAAAGGAACGTAATGTTGATCCAATATTACTTAATACTACTTTATATTTGTCTGATTGAAGAAATGTTTATGTTTCTTCTCCTCTGTGGGAGTTTTTATGTGCATCTCCATATTATTCTACAGAATTTAAGAACAGCAAAGGTTGACATGACTGAAATGTGTATATAAAGTAGTCCCTCGCTATAACACGGTTCACCTTTCTCTGTTTCGCGGATTTTTTTAGTGCAATTTTGCATGCTTTGTTTTTACAGTGTATGAACGCGCATTGTGTTCTGCGTCCTGATTGGCTAAGAGACTGTAGACCAATGTCAATCGATCTCCTCCGTGCCGTGTCTCTGTACAGTACAGAATGCGTTTGGCTTGTCAAATTTACAGAAATGTTCAATCGCTAGCAGTGTGACTTTTAAGTGCTGCCTGTTTGTGAGACAAACAAACAAGAGATAAATGTGAGAAAATGTTAATGCCTGTCTGAGAAAAGTGTATAAACTGTATGGTGAGGGGTTTTACAGCCTTAAAATATGTAGAATAATAAAAAAATAAAGTAAAAAATAAAGCTGACTACTGTATACATGTGTGTGTTTATACTCATGTATAACAACAACAAAACCAAAAAAAGAAAAAATCATAACTTTGGTATTCATCATCAGATGAAAGCATCATGTTTGTTTTTAAAGATAAAATCCATCCCAGAGCCTTCAGACTGTCCCAACAGTGTTTTAACGTGACCTTTGACGTCTGGTCTGAACTGAGGAGTTATCGTTACCACAGCTCCACATTTCACTACAGAAACCTGAATAAGTTTTGATCTGCTGGCTCACAGAGAGCCCATGTCCTTGATAACAACCTGCTGCTGTCGGCCGGATCCACTCCAGTAAAGAAACGTCTCAGTATAAAACGTGTCTGGAGTTTAAAGAGCACAAACATGGGGAGAGAGGGCAGTCGCCATCTTTTTTTACCGGGGTGGTGACGTCTCCAGTCTGCTCAGCTGGTAGCTACGTGGTTTGTTGCCATGGTGACAATAACAGAAGTGAATAATCGATGGGCGTGTGTTGAGGCGCTCGCTTGCCGTTAGGATGCGGCGTCAGAACAGTAGAGAGTATTTAAGGTGGACACGCTCCGTCACGGCTTCCCTCACCTGTCTCTGTTGTAGCCGACCTCCGCCGTGGCGTTGGGGGAGGGGATGAGCAGGTCGACCACGCCCGTCTCCAGCTCCTACAAACACAGAGCGATGAGACATGAAACTCCCGGCTCGTTAAGATGAATTGGAACAGGAAAGCTCAGGCGTGTCCGTACCTGACACATCTCCGTGATGGTGTCGTCAAACACCCCCCCTGCGTCGTCCGCACCCTCTCCCACCAGTTTGACCTTCCAGGCCCTCGAGGGCAGCCGGAGGTCCGAGGCGTTCAGCTTCACGACCTGACGAGCGATCTGGACGAAGATCGGCTTACACTTACGTCCCCTGAAGAGTTACAGAGGAAAAGAGACTCCAGTTACACCAGTTTATCCACAAGAAAAACTACTGTGAGCTCTTAAAAACACACAAACCGTGTTTGTAATTCACCTCCAGATGAACTGATTCATCTGATCAGCTTGTTTCCTTTCTGTTCCTACGACCCAACTTGTCCAATAAATGAGAAAATTTTCCCATTTTCAGCAAATGAACGCTCACCATCAGTCTGAAGACTGTTAATGTGTCTGCACAAGTGTGACTGGGACTCCATCACTTATATATAATCACTGATCTGGTTCGGTGCAACATTCTTTAATATTTTATATAACAAATACTTTCTCGTCCTCGTTACGTTACGTGAGGAGAAGAAACTGACGGCGTCCACGAACCTTTTAGTCAAAATAAAAAGAGCCCTGTGGGAATAATAATGCATGAGAGTCCAGTGGCGTACTGACCGCGTGGAGATCCGTTTGACGGTGATCTGGGGGCCGTAGTTCTTGCCCTGCACCATGGTCTTGCCGATGGAGCGCACCATGGGCAGAGTGTACACTCTGGGGGCCAACAGGGGCCTCAGCTGGCCCTGAACAATCCCCCAGGTACCAGCGTTGTAGTGGGACGTGCAGCTCTGCAGGAGTCACATTTACACATTTTACTGCCTTCAAACTCTGAAACTTTACTTTAAAAAAAGGAGCACAGGAGGCTTTGGGACGGCAGCGGGGTGGTTACCTGGTTGTTGGGGCTGAGGTTGAGAAGTCTCCACGAGGAGTACATGAGGTCGGAGAAGTGGTAGAGGAGTCTTAGACGAGCCCTCACCGCCTCGATGCTGACCTCTTTCAGCCCGCTGTACTGAGGAGGCACCGCCACAGGGAGACCCAGCTGGAGGGGAACCGACGAGCCTGAGGAGGAGGAGGAGGAGGAGGAGGAGGAGGTGGTGAGGGATGAAAAGACAACAAGACAGAAAGTGTAAACAACAAATCCCACTTGACGAGTTGAACACATGATTGTCTGTAAGTGTGTTTGGGGCAGTTTTAGTAAATAAACTAAACAGCATAAGTTCTGCACAAGATTATAAGATTATAGCACTGATGTTATACTTCTGATGGCCCATAATTCAGATTCCCCAGTAGTCTGAAAAATGTCCCATTGCTGCGTGAGCTTCAGCGCTCAGTGTTCATATGTTGGGGACTCTGTTTCAGGTACGTCGTGCACATCGGCCGCTCGTCCCATGAGCATGTGCTTTATCTTTAAAGCACATTTCAGCAATAAGGCAATTCAAAGTGCTTTACATAAAAACATTTTAAGCGTTAAAAGGATGTTTAACCCTTTCATGCACAGAGGTCACTACAGTGTGCAGCTCTTCAGGAGCTGTTCTTCTTCTATATGCATGAGTTTTGATGGCACAGCTGCACATCAGCCGCTACAGTGAAGCTCCTGCATCATCTCATCCACTCAGAGTGAAACCAAGATGGCCGACAGACAGCCAGAAACAACAAGGTGCTAATTTTTTTTCTGTTCAAACCTTCTAGAAAAAGAAACCCTTGCAGGTAAGAAACATATGGAGACATCAAGTAACATCTAAGGAGTCATGCAATTGCTAAATTTTCCAAGTATTGATTTTATATTGGGAGGAAATTATGATTAATCACATGTCCACTGAAGTGTACATCATGCATCAGGAGCTAGATTTCAACTGCTGGACATAAACTAACATTCAAAGCTTCATTAGAAAACTTCGACAGAAGACTTGAGTTTTAACTATAAAAACAGAGTAATGTTTATGTTCACTGAGTCGTCCGGTCAGTGAAGAAGCTCCGGCTCGGTTTGGTTTTAGTTTTGACGCGTTTAAACAGATCTCCTGTTTTTAAAATAGTCCTCTGACACACAGTCGACCTCTGGAATGAGGACTTTCTAACGCGTGAACTTCCTCGGTGTTTGTTCACCAAACCATGTCGGTGCCTCGTCTGACAACAAAGCGCTGTTTGGTATTTACTCCACGTCCCAGCAGCTCTGCAGGAGATCTGACCTCCAGGATGAAGTGTCTCCCATCAGACAGCAGAGCCGTGGCAGGGGACAGTATGCTGCGTGATGGGACCAGTGTGTGTGTGTGTGTGTGTGTCTGACCTGGAGCGCGAGGCGGCACTGACGGAGCCGTCCATGCAGCACTGTGGCAGCGTCCTGCAGAGATCTGGTGGATGTTTTTGCCCTGCAGCGCCGTCGCCACCGTGGGTTCTCTGACATGGTTGGTGTGGCCCAGGCCGAGCTAGACGACAAGATTACAGCTCAAAGTCACACGATTTAATCATTTATAGAAAAATATCCCCCAAATTAAACATGAATTAATCATTTATAATCAGGGAGGTGTGTTTAAAAGCGGCAGAAACTCTTTAAAATGTGTATTAGTTTCAGGCTCAGTTTAAACGGATTAAGACCGTGGGATGTGACTGAAGCACTTTAACAAAGCAAGAATTAACTTTCATGCTTATTTTCTCCACTTTGTGTCTCTTCAAACTGTATTTTCCACCGATTTTCATACTAAATGTTGTGATTTCTGCTATATTCACTACAAATACATGAAAAACAGTGGACCCACCTCCATTTAGACACAATAAGTACAAACAGTCCAGGTCTTTTTACTTCTTTATCTCTAATAGGTCCATTTATTCATCTATAAGTTGTCATATGATACTAGAACAACATGATGTACATTTTAAACTATAAAGGATAAAATTATAAATAACGCTTCTGTGTTTTGACTGGCAGCCCCTCGGTGGGGGAGGAGGGGGGGAGGAGTGTGTGTCGGCAGGTTACCTGTCCTTCCGAGTTGCTGCCCCAGGTGTAAACGTCTCCCGTGGAGGAGAGCACCAGAGTGTGTTCAGCTCCCACAGCCACGTCCTGGATGTGGGTCCCCGACAGAGCCGGCACCTGCTGGGGCCGGTTGTGGTTCCTGGCTCGGCCCTCTGGAAGGCCAATCAGCCGGTCTGAGAGACGGCAGGAACAATAACAACACAAAGGATCAAAATTTGAGCTTCATTGTGAAAATACTGCAGCTGTCTTGTAGATTTATAAGATATTTTACAGTTTACAGGATATGGAAAACTTTATTCCCACAGAAACAAACCCAAACGTTACTGTGAACACAGTATTGATCATTATTAGAGCTGCAACAACTAGTCGATTTATTGATTCTTTTAAGTCCTTTTTCAAGCAGAAATCCCCAAAATACAAATTTTCCAGGTTCTCAAATGTGAAAATCAGCTGTTTTTTTGGTTTTGTATCATGATAAGTTGATCATTTTTGGGTTTTGGACAATTTGTCAATCAAACTAAGACATTCAATGAGGTCACGTCAAGCTTTAGGATATTGTGATGCACATTTTTCACTGTTTTCTAATGTTATATAGAACAAAGTATAATCTGATAGTTTACTTGTTTAGTCTATGAAACTATGAAATAGGTGAAAAACGCCCAAAAAAATATACATTAGTGTAAGAAAAAGCAGCAAATCACCACATTTTAGAGGATGAACGCATTAAATAAAGCACCTTAAAGCAAACGTACATTACACATAATAAACATCTTTCAGTTTAAGAAAATGCATAAAAGAAGAAGAATTGTCAGATTATATAAAGGATCAGATAATGTTTTTCATCCAGATGAAGGTTAATTATTGTGTCTGGCTCTTGATTCTTCTTTTCTCGTCACTGTTGTTGTTGTTAAATCTGTTATTGACGGACTGACTGCTTCTCCTGCTTCTTCTTGTTTTGAGTGAGAAGCAAGTAAAATAATATTTATCTCCTCCCTGAGTGTTTTCTCATGTCAGAAATGAAATATTTGGCATATTTACTTAACTTATTTACTTGATTAATTGTCTGCCGATCATTAATAAACCACGGCGTACCTTGACCAAACGTGAAAACCCTCCCGTCTTTGGTTAAAGCCACAGAAAACTGCGTCCCACAGGCCACTTTTTTGATGCTGATTCCACACAGCACGTCCACTTTCTAAGAAAGGACGAATCAAAAGTGAATCAACACAACATTTAGCTAAGATCAAGAGCTCGTGTAAATCAGTTTCACAGGTGAACACGTTCGCCCACCTGAGGTGACGACTTGGCGGTGGAATTGCCAAGTCCCAGTTTCCCGTAGTCTCCGTCACCGAAAGCCCAAACCATCATCCCGTCGGCAGAGACGACCAGCGTGTGGTTCAGTCCACAGGCCACCTGAGGAGAGGAGGAGCGCAGAGCCACTAAAACATGAGAAACAGAGGAATGTTTCTGAGGTTCTGAGCCTCTGAACCTTCTCCGTCCTACCTGTCCCACTTGGTAGCCCTCCAGAGCGGTGACCTTCTCTGGCAGCTTCTTGTTCGAGGTGTTTCCCAAACCCAGTCTGCCGTAGTCGCCGTTACCGAACGTGAAAAGCTTCCCATCGGCCGTCACCACCGCCGAGTGTTTGAACCCGCAGGACATCTGAAAGAGCAAAATCTTCGATAATTCTGACTGCAGCTAAGCCAAGCGGACGGAAAAGCCCGGCGGATCGCTCGACACCGACCTGCACCACCTCCTCTCCTTGCAGCGCTTCGATCTGTCTCGGCCGGCGCTGGCGGTCGCTGTTCCCGTGGCCCAGCTTACCGTAGTCGCCGTCCCCCCAGCTGAACACCTCGCCGCTCTCCGTCAGGGCCATGGAGTGGCCGTCGCTGCCGCACGACGTCACCAGCTGAGTCACGACGAAACCTGCGGGGCGAAGAGACGACTGCACGGTCAGCGTACAGGTTTAATCCCATTTAAAGGCATATTCTGCTCTTTTTTAAGGTTGAAACAGGTTGACACGCTTTGGTGTTAATGAGGAAAAAACAACGACGGACAGCGAAGTGGATTCAGGAGGTTTTCAGTGGACGGGGAGGTCATGTGATCAACAGATCCCTTTATGACATCATAGAAGGAGCCAAATTGAAACGGAGCGTTTTCACTCACATTTAACTGAAAGATGGAGCAGCAGGAAACAGTTTGTCAATCAATCAATCTTTATCTATACAGCGCCAAATTCATAACAGTGTTATCTCAAGATACTTTCCATAAAGAGCAGCTCAGACCAAACTCTTTGATTAAGAGAGAGACCCAACGATTCAGGAAATCAAGAATCATGATGGCAGCCTCATATTTATGTTGAACATTAGACATTAATAATGTCTAAGACTTACAATAACTGTTGACTTTAAGAACAAACATTTACTGTGTGAAAAATACACATTTGTCCTTAATAACATTCATCTTCTTGAGTCTGAAATGAGGCGACATCAAGAGAGACTTTTATAGTTTATATGTGGCTTTTAAATAAATAATTACACGCGTCCCGTCTCCTTTAGCCTATTGAATCCAGTCACAGCTCGTCTTTAGCCCAAATACTGGTGGAGTTAGATAATTATTTACCTCCAATGTTTCCTACACTTTATCTATATTCTGAATGTGCCAAAGACGGCGTGACGCTAATCACTGCATGTGCAATGACGTGAAATACTGAAGGTTAAAGGTTGTCTGCAGGTTAGCTGACTAGCTAACTAGTTAGCTCCTCCATGATGCCATCCAGGCCGACGCTACGGTGGCCACCAGAGGACAAAGTTTGCAAACATGAACAGCAAAAACCTTTAAGACTTTAACAGGATAACAGACATTCAGTGTTGATTTGTACCAAAGATTAAATGTTCAAGTGTTTAACAGCATTAAATAAATACCTATTAAACACCAATAATACTTTTTTTGGTCTTTAATAAGTAATTTTTTGTGGATTTCAGACATTTCCTGTTACTTTCATATCAGTGATATCCGCCATCTAGCGGTGAGAACGACCTTGAAGAGCTGAGATGACGGTGAGAACGTGCAGGTCGTCGGAGTTTCCCTGCCCCAGGCGGCCGTAGCTGCCCTCCCCGCAGGCCATCACCGTCCCGTTGGGCTGGATCACAAAGGTGCAGTTCTGACCACACACCACCTGAGCGAGGAGGGAATAAGAGAGGAAAATGAAGATCATTTCAACACAATGGACGACAGCAGGGATCAGACGGTAACCTGATCAATAGCCCTGCTGTACATGTCAGTGAAATGAAATCTATCTATCTATCGATCGCAACCATTTGTAAAGGAAAATGATGACTTGTGGTGAAATGTTAAAAGGAGACTTGCAAATTAACTAAAAATAAACAAATAAAGAATAATAAGTGATGAATTATTAAACTGAAAATCAAAGCAGCACATTTTACCTGTTTAAAATAAATAAAAGTGGGCATTTAATAGAGATTATTTACATTTATATAGTATAACAGGCATGTTTCACTCCCAGACCCTGTGACGGGCTGGTTGTCACAGTGTGTCAGAGCGTCTGTGATGGTTAATAACTTGCTGTTAGAATAAGTTATAAGAATGAGAAGGATTTCCATTATAAGAGCTTAAATTCCCCTCTAATGTAGGAATGACTGTCACATGAGAGTCTGGGACAATAAACTTAAACTTGGATAAACGTTCTTACTCTCGCAGTGAAGAAAAATAAATAACTTCACTATGAGTCCTTCGTTCCCACATGATGTATCTGTCTGTGGTTTAAAGCAGCAGGTTGCCGTTTAGCTTTTGACGTGTTTACAAAGACGAGAGACGAGAATCTGTGCGTCATCTTCTGTGCCGCCAGCGTACCTGCTGCGCCTGAGAGAAGGACGGGGCGGTGGTCGGCACCAGGATGTTCCTGCCGGCCTCTGCCAGCTGGCCGTGTCGCCCCGCACCCCAAAGATACACGTCACACTTCCCCCCGAGGTGCCAGTCCTGCAAACACCCAACACAAACACACACACACGAAGGTCAACAAGACAGAAAGTGTGCTGAAATAGCAGAACGTTTATTCCAGGCGTCCGTCTAGATTACCTCTGGTCTGGAGGTGGCCCAGGACATGATCTGTTCATCCATCCCAGACCCCCATTTACTGTTGTCCTGGAGACAGAGTCAGAGTTATTACGTTTATTTATTTACATTAAAAGTTACGGTTCCACCAGCTGAAGCAGCGGCCGCCTCCCTCACCATCAGCAGAGCCATCTCATCTTTGGGCACCGGCTCCAGGTCGGGAACGGAGAACGACTCGGGGAAGGTGACGCCCCGGGCCAGGGCCTCCGCCGCCTTGACGGTCGTGGAGAAGCAGTCCAGCCAGGCCCACTCGCTGGCGCACCAGACGGCGGTGCCAGACTCCGGCGGGCAGTGCCGGAGGGGAGGCGGCACCGGGGGCCGACACAGGAGCTGGTCCAGGTGGAGACCCACGGCCAGGGAGGCGAGGCACTGCATGTAGGGGCTATGGACGAGCTGCTCCCCGCAGACGACGTGAGGCTAGAGGTGGAGGAGGACAGGAAGCATCAGCACCGTCAGGAGCTCCGCTGTCATATAAAGACCTTTACGCTCCAGATGAGTTACATACTTTTATTTCTTTAAACCAAAGTTGGTTTCTCAAAGTTTCACCACCTCTCAAACATTCTTCTTTACTAATATCATCATCATCGTCATCATTTCTGGTGTTTTGAGCAGGATGGAGTGTTTTTAGTTGCTGTTTTGTCTCATTTATTCATTTATTTGGGTCTCCAGATGAAAGTGACGCGGTGTGGAGGGATGTTTAGCTATGCACAGAGATCTGAGTGAGGAAGCTGGGGAATTTAAGCAAATATTTCCTTTGTGAACTTGTAATGTACAGAATTGTCCTGAATTAAATTAATAAAAACATTCAACATGGCAACCATATGATTTTCTTCCTACATTTTCAAAAATGATGAGTTCAAAGACACAGTGTGGAGGACGGACAGCTAATGAGCTGGTTGGTTTTATACTGCTAAGCATCACATTCTGCTTCACTGTAGTTGAAAATGTGTAAATAAAGAAACTTGCAGGTTATATTTCAGTCCTCTGTCCACCTGAAACACTGCAGCAGTTCTGTCTGAGAACAGCTGCTCAGTGTTTCCTCTGTGTTTAGAAATGCTTTGCTGTTTTTAAGCTTTGTGCATTCAGAGCCACACAAAGATCAGACAGACAGATGAACGGCATGCTCTCTAGAGCGGCAGAAATGGGCGCTAAGATTTCATGTAACCTTAAACAATCAAGACACTTAAATTAAATAACTTAAATTTTATAATATATTATTATATATTATAATTTTTATAAACTTAAATAAGATGCACAACTGATTTTCTATGATTTGCCCAAATAATTTATTAAAACCGCAGACTTTCTCTGTCTGTAAATCCCAGTTCCTCTATATGGAGTTTATGTGGTACAAGAAACAGATTTAAACCACCTTAATAAACTAAATTCCAGCTGAACCTGCAGACCACCTGACAAGAACAGCGATCAACATTATTAATTAGGATAATTGAAGACTACGATGATGAGCAGCAGAGAACGCGCCAAGTGTCCGCTCACCTTCTCGTAGGCGTACTGCTCCTGCAGCATGACGGGCAGTCTCTCCAGGAACGCCCTCATGCAGGGCGCCATGTTGAGGCCCACGATGCCCTGCTTCTTCAGAGCTGTGCGGCAAGTGGCCAGCACGTGGTTGGACGCCATGAACTCTTTGGAGCAGTTCACAACCAGCACGTCCTGGAGAGGAAGCAAGAGCGGAGGCTGGATAAATATCACTCTCATTTTAGTGACGCGCGTCTAGAAACACGGAGGCGTACAGCGTCGTGTCTCACCTTTGACCTGTTGGAGCAGACGGCGACGCCCACATCTGGGATCCAGACTATATTCTGGATGGCCCCTGAGCCGGCTACCACCGTCTGGAGCACCGACCCGTCCTGTTGGACACACGGACACACTCTGTGACTCCAGTGGAAAGGTATTTAGTGTCACAGTAAACCGTGGCGAGAGCTACAACCGCCAGTGAGATGTAATGAATCAGTCTTTCTTCGCACCTCAATGATTCCTTTTTCTGCTTCTCACACGTTCATCTATGAGACTTGTACCTGCAGCGCCTGTGTTTATCCTGCCTGGGTGTTTTCACCTCCATCTGTGCGTGTTTCTTACCCTCAGGGACCAAATGTTCATGAGGCCTCCCACTCCTCCAGATGCCAGGGCCAGACCGTCGGGGCTGAAGGCCAGCGTTCTCACTGGAGTGATGTGGCCCTTCAGCTGGAAAACGCACACCGCGCCGTCTCTTGACCACCGGGAACACTGCAGCACACGGACAGCAGGTAAGTGGAAGGACTTAGCTGGAGTACGTTTTGTCAGCTGGTCGAGTGTATGTCATGTATGTGTGTGGAGAATAACAAGGTTTTGAATGCTTTCTAAGACCCTGACATAGAAAGTTTGATTCCCTTTCCACAGCAAAACGAACACACATTATGGCGTCATGTGTGAAATCAACTTGACAATATTAATAACAATATTCTCATGGATTTTTTTCTATACTTTTAACAATCGTGTGTTAAATTCTCACAAGGCAAATACAAATACAATGAATTGTTTCCCCCTTGTGTCAGTTTTGACTAAATTGTGTAAGACAATAAGCTGTTCTGGTCCAGTAGATCTCCTCAGCCAGCAGTCGAGAACGGGCGGCGAACAGACTACGATAGCTGAGATGTTAATCCTTTACGGACAACCGCGCCTGATCAAAGTAGGTCCACTAAAAATGCTTGTTTTAGCCACCGACAGGCTCAGATTGTTATTCTAGGTGTCTGACAGCATTATGGAAAGAATCCCTACAGAGAGAGACCTGGAAGATCCTTTTGGTTTAACCACAAATAGCCATTGTACCAAGCTATTCAAACCCACCAGACTCCATTGAAAAAAAACAGTAATTTTACCTCACAGAACACAGCAGCTGCTGGTCTACTGCTGCCTTGATTGGTTAGTTTGTTTGGGTTATTGTGTGTTACACAGATATTGTGTTGGATTTAAACGAACCATTTAAATAACTGAAGTCACACAATAAGTCAAACAAGCTAACTGATCAAAACAGCAATCGACTGACAACTCCTTGTAAAATTACTGTTTTTGTCAATGGAGTCTGGTGGCTTTGAAGAGTTACAGAACATCTGTTTGTGGTTAAACCAAAAGGATCTTCCAGGTCTCTCTCTGTAGGGATCCTTTCCATGATGCTGTCACACACTTAGAATAACACTCTGAGCCTGTCAGTGGCTAAAACAAGCACTTTTAATGGACCTACTGTGATCAGGCACCAGCTACTATTTCCAAATTATTTCACCTTTCAGTCATTTTGAACCACAACTGTGTAAAAATAAGGCCCAGGTTTAAAAATACCAGCGTTATCCTTTAAGACTCATACATGCTACAGTATATCTGCCTGCTTTCATCTTCTTCATGGGCCATTTTGCCCACTGCGACTCTGCACTAAAAACATCATCATCATGATTCTGGCAACCATCAGAAATAACAGAGAGCTTTGTGTCTTGTAAATTCAATCAGAGCAGAAGAAAAACAAGAAAGCTGGACTGAGTCGCTAAATCATATTTAAATAAGTGAATCCTGAGGGGAATATCTCTAAAAATAAGACATTGTATGACCTTAAATTGTGGAAATCTAATTTAAGACTTGATATGGATCCAGAGGAACAATGAATAATAATAAACTGGTATGAATCTGCAGAAATATTTAGAAGGACAAACACCCTTCAACATCCATCAAACGTCCAGGAATTAAAATGTAAATATATAAAACAACATCACCAGTGAACAAAATGCTGAATAACATCTCACATCATCAGTCAGAGGATTATTTATGAATGCGTGTAGGTACCATGAATTTAGGCTTTGCTTCATTCTCCCACCATCCCTCCGAGTCGGAGTAAGAGGATTCTGGGAAGTTAGAGATGTTTTGGGGGACGGTCCAGACGGAGACCAGGCCGTTCTGACAGCATCTGAAAAAAACCACAGCAAAAACATGACAAAGAACTCTGATACCACAGCGAGTGCTGAGAGACAGACGAGTGTTTTGATTTGGGGAGTTGCTGAGAAATCACAGTCAGCAGTGAGTTGACTGTTCAAATGTGCCTGAATGTGTGAATGTTGATCTTTATGTGCTGAAGTAGTTTTGTGAAAAGGAACAAGACACAGCTGATCATTTCAGGCCGTCAGTGTCATTTCCTATGATATTAAGTAAAGGGTAATTTCAGTATTTTATAAACCTGGGCTCAATTTTTTACATTTTTGGTGTTGAAATGACTGGTAGGTACAAAAAGTGTTGAAATTGGTCCAGTAGATCACCTCAGCTGGCAGCCACATTACGGGCTATGGCTGCAGTCTAATTGTTTGGGGCAATTGTGTCTATTTTTGCACATTTTTGCCATTAAAAGTGCTTGTTTGATCCACTGACAGGCTCAGATTGTTGTTCTAAGTGTGTGACAGCATAATGGAAAGGATCCCTACAGAGAGAGACCTGGAAGATCCTTTTGGTTTAACCACAAACAGCACACACACCAGACTACATTCACAAAAACACTAATTTTACATCATAGCACATGGGAGTTGCTGGTCTACAGATGCCTTGATTTTCTGGTTTGTTTATGTTACTGTGTGACTTTGGTGTTTCAAAGAGTTTGTTTGGACCCCAAACAATATTTGTGTGACACACAATGACACAAACAAACTAAATGTTCGAGGCAGTGATAGACCAGCAACTCCTGTGCTCTGCTAGGATAAAATTACTGTTTTAGTGAATGTAGTCTGGTGTGTGTGTGCAGAGAGCGATATAACAGCTGTTTGTGGTTAAACCAAAAGGATCTTCCAGGTCTCTCTCTGTAGGGATCCTTTCCATAATGCTGTCACACACTTAGAACAGCCAGTCAGTGGCAACACAAGCATTTTTAGTGGATGTGTTTTGATTGGACACAGTTGCCCCAAAGAATTGCGGCCAAAAACACAAAAATAAAAAAAAAACTCCCTTTAAAAAGCTTGTGGGACTATCACACTGAGGATAAAACAAAACTTTCTGGACTTTGTATCATAATAATTAATCTCATTTAACAGATGATGGCAACACGAGTGTGGAGGAGAGGAGAAGACCTCATAAACAGTCTAATACACTGTGGGGTATGATCAGCTGTCGTCCTGCCTCGTGTCTGAGGACGACCTACATGGCCAACATGCTGAGGGGCTTCGGTCCACGTCCAGGCAGGCCGCACCAGGCCACGCCGTTAACCAGGGAGGGGTGTCTGAGGCTCTGCAGGCAGCGCCAGCCGGAGCCAGAGCCCGAGTCGGACTGAGAGTCCGGACTGGCCCACAGCTTCACCGTCTCCTCTTTGGCACAGGTCAGCAAGATCTGACCGTTGGGACTCCACTTCATACTGGTGATGGACTCCTGGAAGAACGACAGCATGCAGAGACGTTCAGCCCGCAGGTTTAACTCAAAGTGACTGATTCTTTTTGAGGGGGGGGGGATAGTTCACCTTGTGTGCATCAATGACCACGATAGCTCCTTTTTCTAAAGGCTCTTTGGATCCTATCAGCAGCTTGCCATCTGCGTAGCCCACAGCGAAAGGCTTGTCCTCACTGTACCAGGCAATGTGCATCACTGCCACTGAGAGAGGACAGAAAACGTCACTGCAGGTGCTCGACCAAAGATTTGTAAACTACCCACAATCTGGCAGGAGTTGTCACCACATAAAAAAAAAAAAAAAAAAAAAAAAAAAAAACACTCCCTCCTCATACCGTCCTTCCTGTAGCAGTGCTCCAGCTCGGTGCGGTGCATACTGGAGCTATCCAGCACTTCGATGAGTCCCAGGGTTCCATCCATTCGCCCCACCAGCAGCATGTCCTTGGGCTCCCCACACCACAAGGACTCCGCCTCCTCTTTGGGCCAAGCCAGCGCCGACACCCAGTGAGGCTGCACGTCCAAAAGGCCTCTACCACCTTAAAGAAAAGGGAAAGGAGTCCCACTTAGAGTGACACTAGCCTGGGAGTCTACCGTATGTTAAATTGTGGCACGTGACTTGAATCACACACAACAGGAAGATGGTGAAGCGTGAAGTGGGTTTGAGAAGCTTGAAAAAGGAGGCACACGGTCACATTTCAGCAGCACGAGAGAGAAACTGTGCTCATGAGAGCTAATAGGAGTGCGAGTGGACTTTCATCCTTGAGGCGATTCAAAGTGGCCAACGACAGATGGTGCATGCTGCAGGGTGTGTGGTGGGAGGCAGGAAACGATGACTGGACCACATCCAGCCCACAGGCAGATTTATTTTTAATGGGGGCTGTAAAATCTTAATGCTCTCTTATTCATATTCTGTGGACCTCACACACAAGCCGGGCCACGAAGCACATTTTGTACTGAAGCAGTTCCATCAAAAACACCTCTGACGGAGCCCATCGTTAACACAGTGGACGATGAAAAGCAGATCCAAGATCGCAGAGCAGCTGGAATTAACATAAATATTTACCGTTGACTTGCCAGATGTTGACCATTTTCTCCATGGCAGAGGCCAGATATTTCCCCGTGACGCTCCACGCCAGAGGAGACAGGCAGGGATCGCTGGGAGATCCCAGACCGGACATGCCCTCCTCTGAAGAGCCGTCGCTGAGGGCAGAGAACGCAGAACAAACACAAATCAGACCGAAACTTTGATCTCCAGAGGGCCGGACCAGTGAAATCACAGCAGAATAACCTTTAAATAACGACAACTCAAAATCTTTCCCTTTGTTTTAGTGCAGAAAGCACAAGTACATTCATTTAATGAGCTATCTTTTTATAAAACATGATGGACGACCTGAAATTTTTAAAGAAAAATAAGTGTAACTTTTAGTTTTACAGACCACAGCGTGTCTACAAAGGCACAAAACATTTAGTCGCAGCTATCTGGAACTGAACAGTTAGTAATAGTAAATTATTTGAAATAGCAGTTAATGTCTTCTCTGTAACTTTCAATCAAAGTCATCCCGCGGGCCGGATTGGACCCTCTGGTGGGGCCGATTCTGGCCCGCGTGCCGTATGTTTGACACCCCTGCCCGAGTTAATGGTTAATTTGACCTGGATGACTGCATTTCAGGGTTTCTGGGGTTGTTTTAAATGTAGTCACAGCACATACTGAAAGCTGTGTGGTGTGATTACATGTCGACAACAGATGTTTCAGAGAGTCTTACTCCTTATTGAAGATGCAGGTCTGCTGCAGGGTGTACTGGCTCTTGGTTACGTTCCACACCCTGACCGTCCCATCGTTGCCGCTAGTGGCCAACAGGCCTTTCTTACTGCACCAACCACATGTGATGACCTGCAGCAGAGAAACACTTCATTTGTAACCCAAACAGTGAGCAGCAAACAGGGGACGCTCACTCCCGATCGTGTGTGCCGACTCACTCTGCTCTGGTGAGCCTCCAGCTTGATGAAGGAGCACTTCCGCAGATCCCCCGCCATGTCGGCGAAGGTCTGCGGCCGGCTCTGGTTGTTGTCGCGGTCGTGGGCGGCCAGCGTGCGGACCAGCTGCTGGGCGGCCCACTGGCGGTGCTGCGAGGAGAGCCTGGAGGACAGGCAGCAGGCCGCCAGAGCGTTGGCCAGCTCCAGAGGCCCTACAGCGGAGGGATTATGGGAAGGGTGGGCATACAAATGCGCAATTAGACCTGCTCGACACGGAACACAAGGTGACAAGGTTTCCCGGTGAGTGAGAGAAGAAACACGAATGAAAAAGACACACATGAAAACTGAAAAAGCACAAAAAATAAATGAATAAATACATAAATAAAAGGTCACCCGAGTGAGTCGTGTGTGATTGATGAAATATGTCACATAAATTACACAAATACATACAGATAATTATGAACTGATGTCAACACGATGGGACAGAATCATTCAAGATGAAATTACAAATTACAAGAACAAGATCTGAGGCCGTAAAATCAATAATATGTAATGCGACTTAATCCATCAAGGCAGCGACATATTCATCAAGTTTAAATACTGTTAAAAAAATATACAAGGAAAACAATGAACACAGACAATAATTAATATCTACATGAAATAAAATGACACCCGATGAGATACAGAAATGTACAGAAACAGCAGCAGCAGTCTGGATAACGTCGTGTTTGTATCCGCTGCCCCTGTAAGGCTACAAACCTCTTTTCTCCATATCAGCCTTGTCATAAGCAGGTCTGAGTCTGGCTCCTTTGTCGGCCAGCAGGGCCACCAGAGCCTGCGTGACCACGAAGTTGGGAGACGTGACCAGCTTGTTCTCTTCGGCGACGCCGCGCAGAAAGCTGGGCAGGAACTTCCTCTGGATGGGGTCGTCCACCGTGGTCAGGTTCATGCCGGTGGCTGCAGAGATCAGGTTCTGGAGAGGAAAGTGGTTGTATCGTTAAACAAAACAAAGTGAGTGGGAGCAGATCAATCTGATTGAGGAACTGGTTCTGTCCAGTCAGACTAAAAGTCACTTATAGAAGTATTTACAGAATCTACAGCACTTAAAGAATTGGCTCTAACATTTGGAAAATTCTCATTTGCTTTCTTATACTTTAGGACTTTGGACTGAGCCAAGCTAACGGTTTCCCTGTGCTTTCAGTCTTTATGCTAAGCTAATCGCCTCCTGCTCTCTACATAAATCCAGAGACATGAGTGATCGATCTATTTCCCATATTGTGTTTACTTCTTTAATTTTGAACTATTCCATAATATGTTGTTAGCCTCATATGATAACTTTAAAGTATCCTATTGGACTTCAATGCTATTTTAATCACTCAACAAATGTATTTGAATGTTGACTGAAGCTCTCTTTTTGTGATTTATGTCAAAGAATAAAGTCAGGGCCCTGTTTTTACATAATTTGGTATTTCAGATTGTTATTCTAAGTGTGTGACAGCATCATGGAAAGGATCCCTACAGAGAGAGACCTGGAAGATCCTTTTGGTTTAACCACAAACAGCCGTTATATCGCTCTCTGCACACACACCAGACTCCATTCACTAAAACAGGGATTTTACCTCACAGAACACAGGAGCTGCTGCCTCACTTGGTTAGTTTGTTTGTGTTATTGTGCATTACACAAATATTGTGTTGGATCCAAACTAACCCTTTAAAGTCACTGAATAGCACAAACTAACTAACTGATTGAGGCAGCGGTAGACCAGTGACTCCTGTTTTCTGTGAGGTAAAATTACTGTTTTTGTGAATGGAGTCTGGTAGCTTTGAACAGAGCGATATAGCGGCTGTTTCTGGTTACGCTGGTCATGGCCACCTGTTCTCAGTTGACAGCGGAGGCCATCGACTGGACCAAGAACCAGAGTAACCTTTAATATTTTCATCCAACCAGAGGAGAAGCAGGAACAGAAACACCATATGTAATCAATAAAGCCCTGATGTGACGGTGTACCTGAGTGCACAGCTGCACCAGCAGCTTGGCAGCGTTGGGACTGTTGGAGGCCAAGCAGCCCACCGCGGTGCTGAGGTAAGCCAGGCAGGAGATGGGTTTGCTCGCCTTGGCGGCCCCACGGGGCCTTTCAGCGTGGCCGGAGCCCGCTGTAGGACTGGTGGAAAGACCGGCTCGGCCTGCTGCCGCCAGGCACATCAACCGGACCAGAGTCCTGATGTCGGTCAAACCCAGAGACTCCAGACCTGCTGCAAGGCTGCAGCTCGAGCCACTGGAGGGAGGAGGAGGAGGAGGGAGGAGGGAGGAAGGTCAAGTACTGAATAACGAACATACTCGTCAAGTTAATTCTGTGACTGCTGTATTTCACTATGTGCAGTTTTAGTTGCAAATAATTCAATGTAGATTAAAAACAGAGGCTCAAACAAACATCATTTAGGGAAACACACACAGAGAAGTTGGTGAAATACACCTGGACAATCATATAATACTTATTGTCTCAATTTTGGTGAATTTAAACCCATATTTTCATGTATTTATGGCATTTTTCAAGATATTTTGTTGAGAGAGTGTGTTTTGGATGCTACCACCAGGGAGCGCCATGGTGGTTGATTTTCAAACCCTTCAATTAGAGGCTTCATGGTAGCGACTGTATTTGTTCCTTTGCTAAACTAAAGAAAAGCTGACTGAGGTCTGTTTGACGTCCGTGAATCGAAGAAGACTACCTGACCGACAGCAGCGACAGGGCTCTCATCACCATGGTCCTGGCCAGCAGCACCTGAGCCGCCGCCGTCACCCTCCTCAGCGCCATCACTCGGTCGTGAGGGTTCTGGAGGGCGGCTGCCTGCTCGCCGAGGGTCACTCTGCCCGAGGAGCTCTTGTCCACCGACGTCTGGCAGCCTGAAGGCAAACACACACTCAGCGCACTGCCTCACTTCCATCTGACATAACTAGATACTGTCCTGTCTCCGGAGGTGACGGATCTACGGAGAGTCCTCCTCACCGATCTGCAGCAGGGTCTCCTCCATGCTGTTGGTGGCTGTCACCATGGCAATGGAGGCTCCCAGCGGGTCGCTGTCGGGGAACTGGACGGCCTCGGGGACGATCCTGCGCTCGCTGAGGCCCAACGGGCCGGCCAAAAGCTCAAACTCCTCCTCCCCCGTCAGCTTCTCGTCTTCGTCGACGTCCAGCATGTCCCAGTCCTCTGCAGCGGGCACAGACACACATTCTTATCTGCATCACCGCGAAAAACAATACAGGAAAACTCTGGTATTCTTCGATGTGTTAGTTTTAAATAGTTTACACTAATGTTAAATGGTTGAAAGACAGACAGTCATGTTGTCATTAAAGTCTCAATGTCTAAGGATTGGTCCATCTGACAGAGGTGTTTATTAGTGTTGTGTGTAGTTATCTGTTTTATGTCTTCATATTGCTATAAATGCTGTTGTGTGTTCATTTCTATGTTGTTTTCATCATATATTCATTAAACACATGTCCAAGGACAACAGCAGGGTGCTACATCTGGTCCAATGTATTAATTGTAGATCTGTATTAATTGTAGTCCCTGATTTAAATAGAGATCCCTATTAGGTACAGACCTGGAAGATCCTTTTTGTTTCACCACAAACGCTTCAAACACACCAGACTCCATTCACAAAAACAGGCATTTTACCAAGCGGAACACAGGAGCTGCACACAGTCCCAAATCACTTTGTAACCCTCTCCAGCTTTATGTAAACCAACAGTTCCTGATCGTAGATCCTCTGAAAGCTCTTGTCGGCGAGGCATGGCTCACATAAGCGTACTCTTCTTGTGCGGAGTGGTTTTTAATCAGTCAAAGTAGCTCCAGTGCACACCTCCAAACTCATTTTCTTAACAAGACTCCAGGTATGCTAGCACCTGACTCCAATTAGCTTTTTTGAGGTCATTAACTCAATTCTTAATATGACTTGACTATTGACAAATTGACTTTTTAAATATAATTTTAAAACCTGTGTTTTTGGAATGAAATATGCTGAAATTGCTTTTTTAGGAAACAACATGAAAATGATGAAATTGACGTTCTTAACTATTGTAATTATGAGCTAAGGTTAGTTTTGTATTGTATGTAATGTAGATGTTCTGTATTGTGTGCACACCTGCCCGGGGACAGCAGATGGAAAGTAGCTTGTAGCTAACTCTGGTGCAAAGCATCTCTTCTCCTTGAGATTAATGTATTTGTACATTGTCCCTGACAAATAAACAATAAACTATAAAAAACTAATAAAGACATGAAAGATCAGAATGTTTTTGTCAATACCTTTGACTTAGATGACCATCAGATCAGATTTTATGACAAATCAATGCAGAAAACCATGAAATTCCAAAAGGTTCACATTCTCTTTCTCGTGCCATCAAACTTACCTTCATAGACGCTGTCCTGCTTTCCCAGGAGGTCAGGAGCCTGTCCCTTATACCTGAAGACACATCAAACACTAAAATTACATGTGAATTCAACATTTTTACCTTTTTTGAATGACAAGAAAGTTCAAAATAGTACAGAAATACAACAGAAGGCCAGAGTTTTGTCTTGTAGCTGGTCCAAAGGGTTACTCGTCTTCTCAAATTACAATAAAACAATTACAATACAAACTGTGGCAGTGCCTCGTGTTTGCTTGTACAGCTCACGCCAACACAAAGCAAAGCTGACTGCAGAGTTTCTATTGGTAAGCTGATAATTGGCAGAAAAAATGACATTTTAAGAGTTAAACTACATCAATGCTGCATTTTTAAGGCTGATGTGAAGAGTTTAGTGTTTAAAAATCAGATGATTTATCACGTGTATAATTAATTAGGTGAAGGAGACTGACTCACTTCTGCAGACAACGCAGTTTCTCTTGTTATATTTTACACAAAGGGATGAATGTGCTCCATTTTGCAAACAAAACCATTTGTTAAAAAACAGCAGCATTTTTATTGATCTTTTTCTTTTGTTCTGCAGCAAACTAATGATGTTTTATATAATATATGAATGTAAAAAGCTGTATTTTATATTGCTGAAAATTCAATAACAATATTCTGGTGAAAACAAACAGATGATTGATCAGCTGATAGTGTTTTTAACATAAACAATCATTCCCGATCTTGCATTTATTTACTGAGCAGGACGTGTTTTGCTCTGTAATGAGACACGGCTCCTAAATGACTTGTTGTCTGAGACGAGCTGATGTCAGCAGCTATCAGCAGGTGTAATGGGGCAGAAACACAGCAGCCTATAAATCTGTCTCAGGTGTGTTTACCTCTCCACGATGGGGACTTTGGCCTTGCTTTTGATGGCCAAGTACTTCTCCCTGCAGCCCCCACACAGCAGGTAGTAAGGGTTTCCGCTCCCGCACTCCCCTCCGAACCAGCCGTCCACGTAGGAGCCGTTGCTGCGGTAGCCTTGGCGGTTGGCGCTGCGGCCGCAGCCCGGGTGGCTCTTCTTCATGTGTTGGTTGAAGTTGGCCACGTTGGCCTCGCACAGCTCGCACACCACCACCTCGTCCCGATCGTCTGTCTCACACACGTGCTGCGAGGTGTGGCGCAACCACACACACACACACACACACACACACACACACACACGGAGACAAACGCGAATTTACACGACACACGAGAGACACAGATGTTGAGAACAGCTGGTTAGGCATCCATGCGATGTGCTAGAAATATGAATCAATGACAGCTTTGCATTAATGAGCTCCTTTCCCGAAGCGTCGTTATCGATCGTTCATTTCATGCCAGTTAGAGCCGCTGACTGGGGAGACCTTCAGGGAGGTGTGGGAGTGTCTGACTGTTAAAGCTGCGTGTGTTTAGTATGAATTCACCAGTGGTGGAATATTTACTCACATTTACTCACACAAGGTACTCGTACTTCACTCAAGTATCTCCATTTCTGTATTGCACTTTTTGCTCCACTACATCTTTCAGACAGTTTTCACGTTACAGCTGAAACGATTTGTCGATTCAAGATTAGTTGAAGTTCAGGAAATTTAATCTGCAGCTATTTTGAACCCTGAACAAACAGAGATGGCAAAATAATTCTGGCACAGCTGCTTAAATGTGAGGATTTTCTGCTTTTCTCTGTTTCTCTGTCTGCGGCAAATTGAGTTTCTTTGGGTTTCCGACTGTTGAACAAATCAAGACGAATGGAGACGTCGCTTTGAGCTCAACAGACCAAACAAATAATAGATTAAGAAAAACAACCAGCAGATAAATCTGTAATGAAAATAACCAAATCCTGTGAAAACCACACATCTCCACATGCATTGATTGTGAACATAAACTGTATATAAACCTCCAAACAGAAGTCTGATTGGATGGAAGTCAATGAGGATGAATGAACGTCACTTCTGGCTCCAAAACCAAGATGGCGACGCCCAAAATGCCACTTTGAGTCCGTCTACAAACCAATGTCTGACGTCAAGGTGTCTGCAGCCACTTCTTCTATAAAGTCTAAGGTGTTTTTGCTAAAACGTAGAAATTATTTTGGCAGATAAACGTCGTTCTTTACTGTTAGTGTCATTAAGTTTGCCTACAAATGCCTTTTAGACAAGTGTGAAGACTCTTTTAAGCTCATTTAAGACACGACCTGCACAAACAGACCAAAGTAATCAAAGTGGTGGACATTTTAGAGATGTATGGTTCTCACATAGGATGATTTTACATCCCATGACGCACGGCTGGAGGTTAAACTAGCCAACAGGATGTAGTTAGCAGTTAAAATGAGCTCAACCATAAACATCTGCAGCAGTAAATTGCAACATGAAGACATTATTAATGCAGCAGTGATATTAATCAGGTACATCAGGAGACAGGGAGCATCTGAATGCACCGCGAGCACTTTTACTTTGAAATAATGTAGGTACGTTTGTTTTTAGTGAAGTAAGGGTTTGAATGCAGGACTTTCACAGTGTGATGTTTAACTTGACTAAAGGATGTGAGTACTTCTTCCACCACTGGGGCTTTCTGTGAGCGAGCGGTGATGTGGGGCAGGTGAAGAGCAGAATGGTGATGGCAGCCCTCTAGCCAGAGCATAAAGTCACACACACCCATGTTGGCCAGTCCAGTACCTCCGGGATCCACATTCCCAGAATGTCGGTGTCACTGGCGAGGTCCTGGCCGAACATGGCCTCCATGGTCTCCTCGTCCAGGTCCATCTCCAGCTCCTCGTCCAGGTTGAAGTCGTACAGGGCGCCCGGGTCCTGCTGCTGCTGGAGGGATGAGACCTCCCGGCGTGACTGGCTGTGGTGGGCCTGCACCGAGCGGTACAGCCCAGCTGGGAGGGGAGAGGAGTTCAGAGTGAAGGGGGGAGGAAAAGTGGGGGACAACCTGCTCTCCGTTTACACCAAATGTGAAGACAGATAAAAGATTGTGGAATAATCGTACCAGCGCGGGCCAGCAGCGTGCGTGCGGCCAGGTCGAAGCGGTGTTTCCTGCCGACGGCAGAGCGGCCTCTGAGCGGAGCACTGCTGGAGGCTGAGGCACTGTCCTGGTCCAGACCCTCAGGACTACAAGGTGCACAAACATCAACTTTAATTTAATGTGCATGCACTTTCAGTCATTTTGATGATAATCAACACTGAATATTAACATTTTTGTTGAAATTCTAAAAAGGTGGAGAAGTTAGTCTTTTTTCTTTTTAACATATTTTGGTGTCTAAATGACTGGAGGGTATAAAAAGCTTTGGAATTGGACCAGAATCAGAGTTACCCTTTAACTACCTGCTGTTATTAACAAACCATGTTCGTGAAATTAATTGGCCCTGCCTGACTTTACAAAACCTAAAAAGGAAAAAACATCTTTCCTAAAACCAGATGCCTTTAAGAAATATTCCTATTTGTGGACATCACAGCACCAAAATAATACATAATAATTCCTCCATTTATTTGCTTTAGCATTTTCTAGTTTCTCCCATAACTCAACCAACTTCAGGAGAACATCGTGTTACGTGTTTGTACATATCACATTACACAGCTTGTCTTATTGCTGTGATATTGTGTTGTACTACAGTAGCAGCCAATCAGGACTGTTGCTCCCCCTCGCTCCTCCTCTTCCCTGACAGGATGTGTTAATGTTCACATTCCCACGTTCCCATAAGGACCCACGGTCACACAGGTGTCACAGACCTTTTAAATATTCTGGAAATGTCCCTTTACAGCTTCATCCTTGAACTTAACCCCAGAAGTCCCTCAGTGACGGCTGCTAAACTTCCTGGTATGGTCATGTGACCCAGTGACCATTTCCAAAATGGCGGTCTGCCTGATTAACACCTCTGACACAACCAGCTAATTTTAAATATCTTGTTTGTGATATTGAAACAATTTTACCAGTTCTAATCCTGTCTTAGATCACAATCAACCTGTCCTGACCATATTTTATGAAACAGTAGACAGTCGGGGGAGTTTCTCCTCACTGCCGTAGTTCCTTGTGGCCCATTTAGTCTGTTTTATATCCCTCCATACTTTTATTTAAAGGAGAAAAGGGTCCGGGTTCATTTTGGCGCTGCAGCAGCAGGACCGAAGGTCCTCCATGTCGTGGCCCATCTGTATCTGTACGTTCCACCTAATACCAGCCTCTGCTAGTCCCTCACTATATATTCCATATTATACTTCTATCACAGCTCCATAAGAATACAGACAACCCAGGTCCTGTTTCTTAATCATTTCATCAGTCTGTGCACTGTTTATTCTGCAGCTGGTTATCACACTACTGTCACTTTACCTGTAACTTTGTCTCCAAATTCTGCTGAACGGTTCCTGTTTTATTTCTCTGTACTGATTTCTGCTCTTGTGCTGCTGCGACAACACATTTTTTATGGTTTATTTTATGTTATTTCGTGGGTACTTGACAGGAACTATTCTGGGGGTTCTCTCTTGGTTTCCTCCTGGCTTTGGATCAGACGTTTACGGCCGTGATCTTCACTTTGTTTTGCCTTTACTAAGAGTACTAATTTAAACTTAATTTAATTCCCAGTTCAGTAAAATTTTCTCTAGATTTAGAAACAAGCCCACTCAAGTTCACAAGGAGAGAGATCCAACATTTTGGATCAACGAAGACCTCGATTACGAATTCACTTAAATGTGAGAATCCGAGCTGTACCTCTCGCTGAAGCCTTCCTCCATCTCTGAAGCATCTGCGCTGGCTATGTCTCCAGGAGAGCACAGGTACGAGCTCCGGTCCAGAGACTTGCCTCCAGCAGAGGCTGCGGCGCCCGCACAGGACGAGTCGGACCCGTCGCCGCCGACGCCGCTTCCTCTGGTGTGAGGCTCGTCGTGCTCGTCCTCCGTACCCGGATGTTCGATCATCCACATGGCGAGCACTGTGATGTTCTGGGCGTCTGCTTCCCCGCGAGCCCCTGAGACAACGGGATCACACGCCTCAATATCCCATTCCATCACACACACTCTGCTAATTAAATAATAATAATAATAAATAAACTCATTCTATTACATTGTTTTACTTAAAGGGTAAATTCAGCATTTTGAAATCTATGTTTACATATTTTGGTTTCTAAATCACAGGTAGGTTGAAAAGGTTTTGCAATTGGTCCAGTGTTATATCGCTCTCTTCAAAGCCACCAGACTCCATTGACAAAAGCAGTTATTTTCACAGAACACAGGAGTTGCTGCTCTACTGCTGCCTCTATCAGTTAGCTTGTTTGTGTTACTGTGTGTTACACAAATATTATGTTATATCCAAACAAAACCTTCACAAATACCAAAGTTGCACAATAACACAGACAAACTAACCAGCCGAGGCAGCAGCAGACTGTTCTGTGAGGTGAAATTAAAGTAACGTTTTTATCAAAGGAGTCTGGTGTGTTTGCAGAGATCAATATAACAGCTGTTTCTGGTTAAACCAAAGAATTGCAAAAATTTTGAGAGCAGTTGAAGCTTCTCCAATTTCAGGATTTGCTGTTTCTCGTTGTTTTATATGATTGTAAACTGAATATCTTTAACTTTGTTTGTTCAAACTATCACAGACAGCTTTTTCTACCAGTTTATGATAAAAACAATCAAAAGATAAATCGCTGACGTAGCCTGAATACACACTCCCACTGTGCTGTGATGTCTGACCAAATGAGCCAAACTAACTCCAGCAAACTTGTGTTGATCAGCGTAAAAACTCATCCAAACTTTATCGATATAAATGGGATCAAATTGCACTGGAGTGAACTACAGTGGGACTGACCAGTGGCTTCCAGAGCTTTGGTGATCTGGCGCAGGGAGAAGCCCATCTCCAGCAGGGGCACTGCGATGGCGGGAGGAGGGGGAGACGTGGACAGCCTGCTGCTGGGGTCTGACAGAGCTGCGGCAAACAGACGCAACAATCTGTTAAAAACTATTGTGAAATCTGGGATAAAGGGCTGAAAGTCACATGTGAGCGTCCCTGTTATCATACAGAATGTTAAAGTCATGGTTAGTTGGTTTTTCTTCTTCTCATCTGTTTCTTTTGAAGTGTGAATGCGTTTTATTGTGCATGCTTTCTGATTTCTGTGTTTAATGGATCTTAAATTGCTGTTTAACTCTGACCTAAATGCATTTTCTAGAAATCTTTACTACAGCTCTTAACGGGACACACATTGAAAAGGCATCCTCATTCGGCTTCTGGCCTGATGACAAGCTGTGCTTTCAGAAGAACATTAACAAAATGAACGAGCAAAGCTGTTTTCCAGCCTTCTTATCCATTATGGACTGCAGACATGCACATAAACCTCTTGCTGCAGTCGCTGACGGTGTGAAGAGAACAGCACTGCATCCTCTTTATTCTCAAATCAATTATTGGAAAACTCCCCGAGTATCTCACACGTCCTCTTAAGTACAAGTCCTCTGCACGCTGCACCAGAACTATTTACATCACATAAGACTGTTTGAGCCTCTGAAATCTTCATGTCAGTACTGAAATTAGTAAACTTTTATGCCCCATCGTAGCGAAACAATCTGCAGAACTAGACAAGCTTTCAATCAATTCAACTGACACGGAGCGTTGTGAACGTACTTGTTCGCTTTAAAATGGATGTCGTCCCTTATGTTGATGTCCTCGGCTGATGTGAAGTCAAAACTGTAAACTTTCTCATGTTTTTATGATGCATGTGTACTATGATCATATTATTAGTTGTTCCATAAGGTAAAAAAGGATTAAAGGAAGGAATAACTATATTTTTTTCATTATATTAAAGCACAAGCGGCTCGTCTGACATAAAGAGCAGCTACATTAATGCCAGAAGTCATTATTTCACTTTAAAGAAGCACGATGAGCTTCACAGGTGCTGACTCACACAGCTGAAGCCTTTTATCAAAGGACTGAGGTGTTACTCCCAGAACTCACTGTGTTTGACCCTGAGCACCAACAGGTGTGTTGAAATCACTACGTCAGAGGCTTCTGGCTCCAAAAACCAGGATGGTGTTGCTCAAAAAGCCAAACTCGACACTTCAAAACAGCAGCCCCCCCAAAAAATACCAACAGGTGACGTCATGGTTGACAACGTCACTGGCAGTAGGGATGTGTTAGTATGTCACACTGGACTAAGCAAACGAAAATGCATCCGGATCAACTGAGTCGATCAGCAGGTGAAGGTGACTGAATGAGGCGTGTGTGAGGAAAAAGTCTATTTGTTTATTAATCACCAGCTGGACGGACATTTTACAACAGAGAGCATTAAATTTAAAGTAATTTAAGAAAATTGCTGCATTTCTATGAGAATTTCAAATAATTTTGCATTAGTGAGCCAAACTAGAAGCTTGTGTGTTTTGTTTGAGACGTTTCCATCCATCTGCCGTACTTACAGGTACCCGTCCTGTTCTGGGGCCTGTTGGGTTGGGAGTCCGGGGAGGTGAGACTCTGCCGGCGGCCGACCTCGTCCGAGGGGGATGTCGGCAGAGAGGACACCGGAGGGGTCTGGGCTCGACGGGTCGGGACCAGCGTGGTGGTTGGATAGCTGGAGAACATTTGCCTGCCACGTCACAGAGAAGCATTGAAATAATCGTCTCAGCTCAACCCTTCATGACCTACGAGGCTGTCTGACGTCTGTTCTGACCTGAGGAGGCTGAGGGGCATGACCCCCGGAGACTCGGAGGCGGGGACGGTCTCGGTGTCGGTGACGGGCGTGGTAGCGGTGGTGGTGTCCTCCAGCGAGGAGCTCATGAAGGAGGTGGTGCTGGAGGCAGAGGGGCTGGTGGTGACCGGGGTTTGAGCCAACTGCTCCCCCTCCGTGCCCTCCCCCTCGCCCTCGGGCTCAGTCCTCACTCCTGGAGGAGACGGAAAGACAGACGGAGCTAAAGAGAAGCCGATGAACCACAGAAACATTCCTGACGTTAAACATCACCGTTTCTAATGAGCATATTACTCTCCATAAGTATCATCATCAAAGTCTCCCAGACGCAGCGTGGGTTTTTATTATCGGCCCCCCGATGCAGTGGTCGTACCGTATTTCTTCAAACATTGGCTTTCAGCATCCTCTGCTATTTAACAAATATGTATTTCTGTTCTTTAATGTGCACTATAGTTTTTATTTTATTATATTTAACTCGCACTTTGGTTTTAATCTTTTTATCAATTTATCTGCTTATTTATTGTTGTATTCATGGTGGTGGTCACTTTTATGCTTTTGCTCTTTTGCTGCTGTAGCTGCTGCAGAATTTCCCCTCTGGGATCAATAAAGTATTTCTATCTATCTATCTATATTTACTCCAGCTGCAGAGAGCACCAGACCTCATGAAGCTGATTATGCAAACAGTGTGCAAAGCTGCCGTCGAAGCTAAAAGGTGGTTACTTTGAATAAATAAAATATAAAATATAAAACATGTTCTGGTTTGTTTAACACTTTTTTTTATTTCCTACATGATTCCACATGTGTTCCTTCATAGTTTTGATGTCTTCAATATTAATCTACAACAAAGAAAATAATAAAAATAAAGAAAAACCATTAAAGGGGGAGGTGTTTCTGATATAATAATACTGATAACTATCTTTTCTTTATAAGGAACTCTCCGGGTCGATCAGCTCTCTACATGTTCTCACCCGGCTTGGCCTTCCCCCCGCTGGGCTCCTCCAGCAGCCCGTTCACCACCAGCTTGTAGATCATGGCCTGCGCCCTCTCCAGGTCTGCCAGGCCCAAGGCCCGCTTGATGGGGGAGCGCATCACCGCCCGCTTCACCATATGGCGCATGAGGAACTGCAGCGCCGCACGCATCTCCACCTCCTCCTGGCACACTGGCGAGGTGGCAGCCGTGCTTCCGCTGGTGCTGGCATTTAGATCGGCATTGTGTCCACTGGGTGCTGCTTCAGGTAACACCTTGATGCCAGAGGAGAGAATGAGTTGACAGGATTGTGGGTAATATGAGACCTGGATGTGTTTCAGGTGTAAGATTTCACTCTCAGCCACATTTCTGTACCCAGAGTCTTCTAATTGTTCAATTTAAAAGGAATATATAAACATAAAGAAAGGAAGTTTTTATGCAGAAATGATTAGAGGATTGATACTCGTCTCACATCTGTCTGTTAAATATTAATGATCCCAGTTTCTGCACTGAACCCAAGTAAAGCCACAACTTCTTATTTTTACACACAGATAAAAAAAGAGATATAAAAAGATATAATGTGTGTTTTTATTGAGCTTCAGAGGTGCTGGTGGGCAGGTTTTCTTACCTTTGGACAGAAACAGACGAGCTGATGCCTTGTGTTTCACGGCTTTATGTTCAGCTAAGCTAATCGACTGCTGCTGCTTCCAACTTCATATTTAAACAGACAGATATGAGAGTGGCAGCGATGTTTTCATCCAACTCTCAGGGAGAGAGAGAAACATTTAAAGGATAACGTCGGCATTTTTAAAGATATTTTGGGTTTGAAATGACAAAACCCCACAGAACACAGGGGTTGCTGGTCTACTGCTCGGTCAGGTTGTTTGTGTTAGTTTGTGACTTTGGTGCTTTAAAGGGAACCAACAGAATATTTGTGTAACACACATTAACACAAAGAAACTAACAGATCGAGGCGGCAGCAGACCAGCAGCTCCTGTGTTCTGAGACGTAAAATCCCTGTTTTTCTGAATGGAGTCTGGTGTGTGTGCAGAGAGCGATATAACGGCTGTTTGTGGTTAAACCAAAAGGATCTTCCAGGTCTCTCTCTGTAGGGATCCTTTCCATGATGCTGTCACACACTGGATTAATTCCAAAACTTTTTGTACCTACCAGTAATTTAGACACATGGACAAGTAAAAGTGGGGCCCAGGTTTAAAAACACAACTTATCCTTTAGGAGCTTCATCCTGCCACTGAAGAAGAGGTACATTGCTGCTGTGTGAGTAAACATAACGAGCTACAGTACCTTTGGAATAAGCAGCAGTTCAGCGTATTTGCTGCAGCTCAGCAGGGCGCTGAGGGTCTTCATGGCTCCCAGGTAGAGGTACGACAGCTGCACGGCGTGGATTTCCGACTGGGTGGCAATAGAGGAAGGAGAAGTCTCGTGGCTGCGGGAGCCGCCGTGCTCGTGGCCTTTCTTCCTGTTCCCCTCAGCAGGAGCGTGAGGGGCTGCGGTGAAAAGGGTCTCATTCCCGCCTCCGCTGACCACAGACGAGATCTCGCTCTCTGACTTCGAGTTGGGCGCCACGTGTGCTTTCACCTCATCCAGGCTGTGGGACACACGCATGTCAGAGGTCACGGTGTTTGGAGCCGCTCCAGGTGATGCTCCCACGGCATCCTTCTGTTCGTTACGGTTGTGCCCCTCGTTGTCCGCCTTGTCTTCGTTGCTGCTCGGCTCGTGCCCGGTCGACGCCGCGTTGCGATGCTTCTTGTCGTGGCGCCGGGCGCTGAGCTTGGCGGCGGTGTCCTCGTGGATGCTGGTAAGGTAGGTGAGGTCCAGCAGCAGCGAGGCAGTGAGGCCACGGAAACGAGCCACGTCGAAGGGCAGCGGCTCGCACGGTTCCAGGTTGTATAGTGGAGTGTCACTAGGCGACCAGAAAGTTGGGAAGCTTTAATAGAAGGGAGTGGAGAGTGAAAAGAGACAAGGGAAGGAAACACAAAGTGAGGGACAGGGCAGGAGAGAAAGAGCACAGCATGCAAGACAAATAAAAAGATGGAATGTGTGGGCATGGCACAAAAACATGCTGAGTTATTGGGCCATGCGAAAGGGTAACGGATTAATAATGGAGGCAAAAGGGCGAGTCGAGAACAAAAAACATTTAAATCACAGCAAGGGAAAACAGAAGGTTAAAAAGCAAAAGACTAACGCAGAGCGTCAGAGGTATGAGAACAAAGGCAGTGGAGAAACACTCGGCAAACAAAATCGGCTCCATCTGTCACGTTAGTGTCCAGAAAAGAGCGTCATGCGTTGTAGCACTGCTGTTGGACCGACAGTCACGTGATCTTCCCTTACAGGAAGTAATTTAAGCCGCTTCCCCCAGTTCAAATAGTTATTTAGCAAAATACTGGAAGAAAAATAGTTTCAGAGGCCTAAAGGTCAGTACGAACACTTTTACCACTCAGTACATGGCCGGTGGTGTCAAAAGTAGGGATGCTAGTAATTTACCGTTTAACCGATTAATGCTGTCAGTTAAACACCTAAAAATATTCATGCTGCTCATACGAGTGCTTGTAGGAAGCATACAACAATCTAAAGCAGCACAAGTACAGTGATAATGAGGAAGATGAACAGATGTGGGATCTGTGTTCCTCTGCGCACAGCAAGGCGGATCATTTCACTGAAGTAGGACAGAAAAAAGGTGGAGGGCGTATCCTCTGTGACTACAGCGGCGGCGGTTACAGCCGTCCTCGCAGGAACGTGCTGCCGGACTTGAGCCGAGGTCGCCACAGCACAAAAAAAAGTCTTAGTTACTTCACTGGTGAGGAGCTCTTACTTAAAACACACACCTGTAGTAATGGCGTCCATTCTACATGTTCATGTAGTTAAATGGTTAATGAGGTTAACGAGGGTCAGCGATCAGTCAGAATAAAAGTTAAATTGTTTTACCTCTAAAATATACCAGTAACAACGAAGATAGCGACACATCCACAAAGTGAAATGTCAAAGCAAGGTGACATAAAAGGTGCCACAGTAAGACTTTTCCCACGGTACCTGATGGTGATCTCCGCCTCGTCCCACTGCACCTTCGCCGAGGTGCTGCCCTCCTTCACCACGCCCAGCAGAGTGGCGTGCCTCCCGGTCTGCTTGTGCACGCAGCGGCCGCCGACGCGCAGGCCGGCGTCCGCGCCCCCGATGACCGCCAGGACCGGCCACACCTCGGTGCAGAGCGTCCTCAGGTGGTGCTCCGACAGCTCCCCCAAGCCGTGCTGCCGCCCGTGGCGCCCCCTCTCCTCCTCCGTCCTCGCGGGCGCCTCCTGGCTCTCTCTCTGGGCGTCGTGCTCCTCGCGACTCTGCACCGAGCGACTCTTTTTCAGCCTCTGACCGCCGCCGCTGCCAGACGCGCTGGCTGACTCCCTGAAGCAGGGTTTGATCTTGTGCAGCCGTTCGATCAGGGTCTTGTTGATGCGGTGCGTCCAGTGGTCGGTGCGATGGAGGATGCGAATCAGCTGCGTGGTGGCCTCGGCGAGGACGGTGGCCATGGGGCTGCAGACTGGGTCGCCAGGTAAGAGGTCCCGTGGTGTTCCCCTCATCTGCATGTCACAGATCTTAACCTGGGAAAGAAGAACACTCATATATAAATACAATATATACACACACAGAGAATTAACATGAAACCAAAAGAAGCAGTTTTTATGGTTATTTTATGGTCAAGCATCACAACTTATTACACAATTCGGCTGCAGATGGAAAGCCAGAGTTACCAGGGTTACCAGGGTTACCAGGAGATGTTTAAACCAACAAACACACACTTTTTTATCTCAAATCTTCTGGCATGTTTGACTTGAGAACAATAAATGTTTGATTCTGGCTGCTGAGCTGAAACACTCGTGTCTGCAGGGTGAGCGAGTGTGTTTGATTTACTGTATTTAGAGAACAGAGAACATTAATCAGCGCTGACATGACGATTGGCTGACTAACCGCTGACATGCACACACACACACACACACTCCTCTTTAACTAACAGGAGGGAGCAGCGCTGTGTGTTGTTTATTAATAAAGCTCTTCTGCTCTGTGGTTGCACTTGAAGGCAGCACAGGACATTTTGACACGATGCCTCTTGTTCACACTGAACCTGGAAAATGTAGTTTTCAGGTATTACACTGCAAACAGGTGGAATGAGCTGCAAAATATGTGTAAATATAAAGTGCATCTCCTCCGTTTTAAACTGTATGTTGGTTTTTATTGTGCAGAGGTCTCTCTTTAAAAAAAAAACAGAGATCCCAACCTCAACAAGACAGCCTGTTAAAATAAAGGAGTAATAATAGTGATAATAACAGTATTCCACTATTAAACCCCCGAATGGGACAAGATAGATGAGAATTTGACCTGGATCATGTAAACAGAATATTCTGGATGTAGAAGTTAGACATCAGGGCTATGCTGATATATATTCAGGTTTTATTTATGCAACATATTCACAGTCAGCTCTGTAGTAGTAGTAAACAAACCAACCAGCCAACAGTTTGCAGGGCTGCTAGTAGAGATGCTGCCCAAAAGAAAAGACCACAAGAGAAACACTCCAACTGTTGAAACACTTCTGACAGACTTCGATTTAAGGAATTTATGACAAAAAGGAGCAAAATGGCACAAGCTGCTCCAATATTCCACTTTACTCCAATCAAAGCACGCAGCCCTACGTAGGAACACCGTCTTCTCTGAATAAGATCAAAAACATTTGGAGCACGTAAACGCAGTCGCTGCAAACAGAGGCCTAAGCCTGTGTGTGTGTGTGTGTGTGTGTGTGTGTGTGTGTGTGTGTGTGTGTGTGTGTCCTCTCACCTTCTCTCCTGGGTTGCTGCTGTAGAACATCACACAGGGATAAAGCTCTGTGGCGTCAACATCCTCGAAGGCCAACTTTGGCTCCTGTGGAAGCACAAGTTAGCAAGTTAGACATAAGATAACATAAGATGAGATAAAACAGAAACAATACAATAAACATAGGAGAAATATAAAAAAAAGAAGGGGAGATATTAGAAAGTATTGCACATTGTATGAACTGTCTTTCTGTCCTCAGTAATCAGCAGGTTATTTCTCAGAGTATGTATGAGGAATGACAAAGAGAGTCTAGCAATCATCAATACAGCTTGTTATATGTTTAAGTATATCTAAAATAGAACCTGTATACAAAAACATGATGAAATGTTCTCGAGCTGCAGTGATCAATCAGTTAGCCAATTATTCAATCAACGGAAAGTTAATTGTCATTTTTTGTGATGATTAATTAACTTTTTAAGTAATTTTTTAAGCAAAAATGTGCTATTTCCAACAATCCAGAGACTTCTAGCAATCATTACCACAGCTTGAAATATATTTAAATTCTATATATTATATCATATTCATTATATTTGAAATTGAATACAAAACTGATTAACTGTTATTTAGGGTTAGTAAATTAATCAAATATTAGATTGTCAACAACTATTTTAATATTCATCAATCATTTTTCACCTAAAATTACAAAAACGGATATTTCCAGGGTCTCAAATGTGAGGATTGGCCTCATTACTTGGTCTTAAATTATTCTATATTTAATAGGAGACCAAATGATTCATGGAGAAAATAATCTACGGATTAACCGACATGATGCCACGGTGTCTGGCGCTGAGCTCCACAGTCCCTCACCTCTCCGTTCTTGCCAAAGGAGATGGTTCTGGCCTCCATGTCCAGGACGCAGGTGATGAAGTCTCCCTGCGTGAAGCTGCTGAGGGTCAGCGTTTGCTCCCCGTTGTGATACAGGTTCCCGCTGTACGCTCGGTACAGCCACATGTCCGACGTGGTGCGATGGTTGAAGTCGTGCACGGGCCACCGCGAGACGCCTACGCATGTGCCCTCGTTGCCTCGGTTCTCCTTCACGATGTAAAACTACAAAGTGGAAAGAAAACATCAATATCAAAAGACAACAAACATGAAGAGAGCTTCTTGGACATTCAGCTGACTTCACGAGGGTTTTTCCAAAAGAATGACTTTATATCTTTAATCCGGAGCCTGATTTCTACATATTTTAGTTTCCAGATGAGAGGCAATCAATAGAATCATGTTATTTCATACAGTGTCACTAACAGGAACATATTGTGAAGGAATCCTTTTCAAGTTGGTAAAAGCAGCCAGGGTGGCTTCATTTCTCCAACTGTTATTGTAAGTTTACTTTGGTGTCTAAGTAACTAGAAGGTACAGAGAGTTTTGGAGTTGGTCCAGTAGATCGCCTCAGCTGGCAGCCATGAGTCAGACTGCAAATGTAATCAAAGCACGTCCACTAAAAGAGCTTGTTTGATCCACTGACAGGCTCAGAGTGTTATTCTAAGTGTGTGACAGCATCATGGAAAGGATCCCTACAGAGAGAGACTCTTTAAGGACACCAGACTCCAATGACAAAAACATTTTAAACTGTAGAACACAGGAGTTGCTGATCTACCGCTGCCTAAACTTGTTAGTTTGTTTGTGTTATTGTGTGATTTCTGTGTTTTAACGGGTTCGTTTGGATCCAAAGTAATATCTGTGTAACACACAAGAACACAAACAACCTGAATGATCGAGGCAGCGGGAAACCAGCCACTCCTGTTTTCTGTGAGGTAAAATTAGTGTTTTTGTGAATGTAGTCTGGTGTGTGTGCTGTTTGTGGTTAAACCAAAAGGATCTTCCAGGTCTCTCTCTGTAGGGATCCTTTCCATGATGCTGTCACACACTTAGAATAACAAGTTCCTCTGTTCCTCCTCTAACCTCCTTACATTGGGACTATGGGAACACATTAACTGTTGAGTTCATCAAGTTTTCCTATAAAATGTTACCAAAATGAGGAACAGCAACGGTGGAAGACTACATCATCATGTTTTGTGTCATGTGTGACTATAATAATACAATACTGTACCTTCCATTGGTAGCACCCAGAGGAGATACCAGTGGAGGCCAGGCCGTAGCCTTTACCCCCGCTGCCGTGCGTCAGCCCCTGGCCATTTTCCACCACACAACACTGGGCCTTCTCCGGGTCAAAGGACACCTCCTGAATGGGAAGGTTCTCGTCCTCCTCCTCCGCCTCTCCCTGTGCGTTAAAGAAACTCTCGGTCACTCAAACAAACAGGGACTATCGGGACAAACTGGGTAGGAAAAGGAGAAAAGCTGGCTGCACACCTGAAGTTTGAGTTCCTGGACCTTTTCTTTAATCTGGATCGAGTGCTTGGCCTGAGCAATGGGAGCTTCCCACATGCAGTCAGTCAACAGGGAGAACAGCCGCTCAACAACCTGGATGAGAACAAATCATATCAGCTCGCTGACTGCAAACGCTTTGCTCCTGAGGATCTGTGCAAAGCAAAGCACGAGGCTTACCTGCGTCATCTGGTCGTCCTCCATGTTGGCCTCGCAGGCGGGCAGCACGGCCTCCAGGACGTGAAGAGCGAGGAGCCGAGTTCTCAAGTTTCCCACCAGAGGGACTCCTGCAATTAGCAGGAACAAAGAGTTAACATCTCAGCAGTGTTTTATCTGTGTTTTGTCTGCGCCGTCACACTCGAGCTGTTCCTCTACCTGAGCAGCACTTCTGTGCGGCGATGTTGAGCAGCACCTCGGTCCATTTAGGGGAGGCCATCTTGGACTGGATGGCCTTGGAGGACACGACTCTCCTGAGGAAGACGAGGAAGTCCCCGAGGTGTAGCTCAGCGGTGTGCTGCTTACGGATCAGAGCTGAAAACACCAAACACAAGAACACAAATATAATTACACTTTACATTTCAGTAATTTCTACTGTAGGTACAAGAAATCCTGCTCTAACCTGCTGATATCAGAGAATCTAAACGTTACGTTTCTGGTTTCAGCATTTTTAAGCTTTAATCATTTACACACTGCCAAGTTATATATCTATTATAATTTCTTATATTTATATGCTTTACTATGTATTTTTTTGCAAAGCTGACAGTGGCTATCTTTGCTTTTATTAGTAGATTTTATTGATGAAAAACTGAGGTTATCTATGAATTTATCTTTATATTTGCTTGCCGACAAGATTCAGATCATCAGCAAGCAAAACTTTTGGATCACTAATTTATTTTACTTGCTATAGAAAATTTTTTTTTGATTTTAGTGTCAATAGTTTTGCTCTTGCATCTATTTTTTGTTGCAGTGTGGAAGGTTTTGCTCTGTTTGTATAATAAAGACACAAAAGTAATATAATAAAAAAAAACAACTCTGCTCACGTGATTCAATCATCAAACACGAGGGGCAACATGTCTTTGACACCGGACTGCTTTCTCACCTCTGAAGTCTTTCTTCTCAGAGTCTGCACTGTCCTCCAGTTTGCTGTCTTCTTGGTCTTTCCCAGAAGCCAGCAGACTGACTCCTGCCTGAGACAGCAGGTTCTTCAGCTGACTGCACAGCAGGTCCAGCAACGACTGGACAACCTTGGGACTCAACTTGTCCGCGTACGTCCTGCGAATCCAAGAAAAGACACAGCTGTAATATTTTCTTTAAAGTACTTGAGATGTCACGGCGACTCCGTCCCTTCAGTTTCTCGTGTCCTACAGCTCCTACCCGGTGCTGATGGCCAGTATCTGCAGCAGGCGCGTGGAGGCCACCTTGAGGGCCGTGCTGAGCTGGGACACTCCGGGTTTCTGCAGCAGCTGGAGCGGCTGCCCCAGCATGGTCTCCGTCCCGCAGAGCTGGGACAGCACGTTGAGCAGCCCGCTGGAGATGGCCAGGGAGACGTCCACGGGCTGGTAACGAACGCTCAGAGCAAACACGGTCACCAGCAGGAGGCGCTGCTGGGCTTCTGGGATGGAGACGGAGCGAGAGATGATGAGAACAGGCAGTCAATTAAAAGATTTAATGTTTTAATGTCATAGACTGATAAATGTTTGAGACTTTATCCCAACAGATCACATTGGGGGTGTGCAGCAGCGTCTCTGGTACCTATGTGGTGCTTGTTGGCCTGCAGTGCCCTCTCCAGTGTGACAGACAGCTGCTGGTAGATCTTATGAACAGCTGTCTGGATTTCCATCTGGATGCTCCTCTTGGCTGCTTTTACACCATCCTGAAAAAAGAAAGTGTGCACTGGTATGTTAAAAAGACTCTCTCTCATCATTTATGAGCCTTTGGGCAGTGTGTGTGCAGCCTCCAGCCAATAGCGACCAGGTGCCAGATCATTAACACACATCTGAGAAGAGGATACAACAATGGTGGTCAGAGCGCCGAAAAAACAAAAATATGCGAAGTGAAAAGCCAAGCGGACGAAGCTTGATCCAAAACCAGAGTGAATCTAGGACCGCAGCCAGCTGAGCCGAGGAGGAGCTTTGAACGTTGACAAATCCTACTTTTGTAACTCAAACACAATCTGTGGGACCAGGCTGAAAATGTATCAGTCAGAACCCATACAGGAAGTACTTGCTGAGGCCTCGTACCTGATAGTGATGTAGCTGGACGCTCTCTCTCTTCAGCCCTCCGGTGCCGACGGTGCCGAGGCCGAAACATCCTGCGAGGAACTGCAGCCTGACGGATGTGAGCAGCGAGGAGGACTGGAAGGCACTGCTGGATCGATCGGCATTTCCGGGCTGGCTGCCCTTCTCCTCCATGCCAGAGATCAACACCACAATCTGGTGGAGCGCCTCCAACCGCAGCTGGACAAAAAAAAAAAAAACAACACAAGCGGATAGTGTTACAGAGTGTAGCTTTTGGACTGAGCTCTTTTGGCTCTTACAGATAATATCTTGTTGCTTTATGCTTCACTGGTCTGAAAGGGTTATTACAGGACCAAGGGTCGTAGAATATTCTCAACTCTTTATGTGAACTAAAAAACATCAACTCACATGACAATGGCTTCACGGAACTATACTATGAAGCAGGTTTAGCAAATGTAGGTGATCTTTTCATATTCCGAGCTTCACCGAGCAAACAACCACACATGAAGCTGGTTATCAGCTCGGCGAGTCAAGTTTCAAATCTTCGTTATGAGCTCGTTCACATGAAAAAGGGGGCAGTGTGTGCAGCACATGACGAGTCACAAACACGGATGAGTCTACTGGCGGCGGAGCCATCACTGCTGCATCATTAGGGCAGATGTAGATGTGACAATAATGTGTTGCTTATTTTCAGCCTCCTTCTTTCAGCTGAAACTACTTGGGTGCAAATGAAGAATAAAGATAACACCACACTTCAAAGCAGTAAGCAGGCTTAGTCTCACTTATCTTATAAACACAACGATTACCAGGTTTAACGCTCTCGATTTCAGGATGATACAAGAATACAAAAGCACAATAAAATGGCTTCGATAGCAGCAGACGGGAAATAAAAGTTACTAGCACTCTCCGCCTCTAATTAATTACATTCACTTTAATGTACAAACATATTTTCAGTAGGAACGATAATCAAAGGAGACGCTGGGTGCATTTACGCACGAGGCGCAGCTGATTATCTAAAGCTCCAGACATGCCAACAGGATCGATCTGGCTCTGATGTAATCAATTCAAGGAGAGCTGATTGGTTAGTAGGGTTTTTTTTTTTTTTTATACGCATTGATCTCTTATCTTGAGATTGACCCGCCAGTAAGACGTGAAACCTCCGGGTTAGCGTTAGCTCCCAAATTAATCATTTTCAGACAATAAAAACTAAACTAAAACTAGTAAACATGCTATAAAAAGTTGGACAAATTCAGTGGGTGTTTTCTAGATTTACAGTCTTTTCAGAAACAAGCTCTCTCTTCCTGTTACTTTTCTTCCCCTGCAGCTCTCTGCAGACAAAAGGCTGCTGAAAAGACTTTAAAAAACACCCTCTGATCACATCGTATTAGCCTCAGGCTGAACCTAAACGTGCATTTATGCACAGTATGAGAACTGAGGATTTTGTCCTTCATCTCTGGTGGATCTCTTCCTGACCAGGATCAACATGTGATCCCAACAATCCTGCTTGAGGTCTTATAGCGATAGAAGTGATCTGTGGTACCAAGGCAGCCAGAGACCCACAACAGTCCTGAGAGAGCCCCTCACCTCAGCCCTGCTCTGCTGCTGCTCCATGGCCAGGATGGTCGCCTGTGGGCTGGTGGACATGCTTTCCTCCGGCTCCTTGAAGGCTGGAGCCAGGCCCACGTCCCCACTGATGAAGCTGACCATGTTGTCGATGAGAGCGTGGATGCCCAGGGAGCGGCTCAGGTCCAGGTCCGACTCCTCGTAGGAGTGGGCCGAGCTGTAGCTCCGCTGGCGGCTCAGTTTGGCCCGGAACCAGGACTCGGCCAGGGAGTCCGGCGAGCTGTGGAGTAGGCCTGGAAACGGGGAGAGAAAGAAGAGCCTTTCAGATCCATAAATGAGCAATAAAACTCTTCTGATGGATGGACCATGTTGCTGTTAAGCACTTAAGAGCTATGCAGTGTGATGCATTATTGCTCTATAAAGGTTTATCAGATGGAGAAATGCTGAATCCTCATGCGGGCACAAGCCTTCATCAGCCATTATGAACTCATCTATAATGGACGCACTGGATTTCTAAACGCACTCCGGAACAAAATGCTGCGGTTGAGAAGTGAAATGGTAACCAGGGCTAGCGTCTCCATATAACAGCTGGGAGCATTAAAGTCGTTAGTGTCACTAGGGCCGTCCCGAATATCAATTTTGGGTGTTTGCAAGCTTCAGTGACGATGAACCGTGAATATTCAAAGGTTCACTGGCGTCACCGGTAATCATTGAAGTAACCGGGAAGACATTAATACGACCTTAAGTCACTTCCTCTCTGGTGCACGTGGGGAGAGGGCGCTACGCTTCGGCGATAGCTCCGTCCTGCTACCACGAGCTGGGACGCATTTATTGACCAAATGTCCGCACTGGTGTGTGAGCGTGTGTGTGTGTTTGGACGTCGTCGATTACCATGGCGACAGCAGAAGCTTTGAAACATTCAGGTCGGCCCCAGTCAGCACCGATGATTTCACTAAAAGCGCGACTGGTAAAAAGCTCACGTTCTTCACGGGGAAATACGCCGTCATTGTGCAAAGAACGAACATTCGGAGCGGAAGAATGAACTGTTATTTGTACAATCGGCACGTCTGCATGGTCTTAATGTCCTTATTTGTCTTTGCGTTATAGGATATGAAGCGTCTCGAAGCTCAAAACAAGGCCCTCGTCATGAGAGGTGAATGGAGGGGCATCGCAGGAATGGAGGTGTGAGCTAACAAGAGGAAGAAACATGCCATCGTTTACTTGCTTGGAGCTCCTCTTGTGTTTGGGGCTCAACTGCCCCAAAAGAAGCAAATAAACTATCCACACAGGAACCAAAAGACAGAGAGACAAGAGTAACGTATGACTGAGGACAACGGGGGAAAAATAAACCTGTTTCATCCTCACTCGCAACATCAGACAGCAACATCTTTCTGCAGAGGAACTTTACCTCTCTTTTTGTGAGAGAACGCCAAGTCCAGGTCGACGTTTCTCCTCCCACTCTGGAAGAGAAAACAGAGATGGAGGCTGATGTAGCTTTAAACCTGATGGTGTGGAGATAGACAGTGAGAGTAGAGCTGTGACGGGATGGATTGTTTTTTATCATCACAGTGGAAAAGCAGCGTGTCCCCCTGGTTAGGCAGTATATACGTCCAGTGCTTTTATTGTGAAAGGTAAAGACAGAAGGCGTGGAGGACATAATAAAGTTTGTGTTCTTGGTTCAAACTTCAGCTACAACAGACTGGGACACATCCAGTGACGACAACTAACCGAATTATTGTGTTTGAACCAGCCTTGGAAGAAAGCTGCAGATTTCCTCTTTTAGAAGAAAATGTGATGCAGAAAATAAACAAACTGATATTTCCCAAAGTCTCCGTCACATTTCTCCCACTACAGTAAATAGCTTTATATGTATGTCTGTCTGTCTATGTGTATATAAATAAAGTTAATTATTATGACTATTAGCAGCTAACCTGCTAGTCTACAACAACTAACGTTATGTGACTGGCACAAGCAGCTAAACGCTCCACAGCAGGGGGTCAAACTCAATCAGAGCAGGGCTCAACGTTTAGTGAAGAGTATTTTATTATAGTATATAATATAATAATATATATTTTAATCAGAAATGTGAATTTAAAACAGCCAAAACTTTTCCTCAATTAAATAAATACAATTTTTTTTAATTATTTTTTTCTTTTTTGTACTTATCCAGATGTTTTGTCTCATGGTGTCGTCTTATATTTATATTCTTTAATTACGGCCACATCAGCTCCACAAACAAAGACACACAGGTTCACCTGCGATATCGACCAACAGGTAAAACTCTGCTGAGAAGGTCTCTGTTTTCAAAGTCCACTTTTCCTTTAGACATTTATTTTGGGGGGGCTAGTTTAAGTGTCAATATAAAAGCGCTGATGATGTATTGATTGGGGTCCTGACTAGCGCGGCATTGTGGGATTTGTAGTATGAGAGGTGGGAGTGCTGTTTACCGACGGGCCGTTCTTAATAGTCACATGAAATGATCTTGCGGCCCGTCTCTAATTGTATCCTGTAGCCTTGAGTTTGACACGTCTGCTCTACAGTGCAACATTCAGTGTTGATGCTCGTGTGTTTTACCAGGATGTTTCTCATTGCTGGGCGACGAAAGGAGCTTCGCCTCCAACACGACACATAAACTACATGACAGTATTTATATATATGTGTGTGTGTGTGTGTGTGTGTGTGTGAGCTCTACCAGAGTGTAACCCTCTTCGTCTGACTCGGGCTGGGACAGGTCAGACTCGCTCCTGGACTTCATCAGCCTGTAGCTCGGGCTGCTCTGCACCGAACGGCTCTCTGCACTGAGGCTCTCGCTCCTACAAAAAAAAAAAAAACATCACAGAAAGTCGTGAATCATCTTCGTCACACCAATAACAACACCTTACTGACGCAACAGAGCGAAACAAGATACAGAAATGATTTTACCCCCAAAGACGACACATAAAAGTCCCCTGAATCACTCCGTGCTAAACATAAAGTAAGATATGGGGCTCAGACTTTAGTGAGGCCCCTCACAGTAAAGGCTCAGCACCGGAGAACAGTAACCAGAAGCAATCCGGTTCAATGTGGAATGTGGAGAATAAATATACAGTTCAGGTGAGACTTGTTGCAGCCTGTGGCTCAGTAACTCATATAACTGTTTATCAATAGAGAATAAAGTTTAGTTTTCATTTTCTTCACACTAACAAACACGAGGAGAAGCTTCTCCTTCTGAGGACTGGACTATTAAACTTTCCTTGCTGGCCAATTCACTTTTCCATTAGAGGATCGCTTTCAGGTTTGTCTCGAACCAACTATGCCTTTAAAGTTTGAACAAAGGAAGAAGTTTTGTGCTGCCGTAATGACTCGACACCAAGGTCGTTACGAAAGAACGAAAACTAGATGTGAAAAAACACTTGAAGTGAAATAAAAATTAAAACAATGATTCACATAAAAACATTAACAAACTCAAACTGTTTTGTTTGCTCGTAAAAACTAAAACTAAAATCACAGATAGAATACCACACATAAGTCTGGTGAGTGTTTTTAGCTGTGCCGGTTTTACGCCAGCTGTCGGCGCCATCGCACAACCAGTCCGACCACGGCTGCCATGATGGCGAGCGGCCAGAGGACCTGCTGCTCTTAAGACCTGAACTATTTAGTTTACCGTTTGTATATATTCTCTTTACTTTGTGTGTTCTGTAAAGTATTGTTGATATTTATCTCCTTTTCTTTTTCTATTTCTTTATTTTTCAGTCTTTAAAACAACATTGCAAGTAAGAATTTCATTGTATGGTGAAACTTGTCTATCATATGACAATAAGACGACTGACTTGATTTGAATTAAAACAAACACTAAACTAAAATTATTCAGACAATAAAAACTAAACAAAAACTAATAAAGCTGCTATGAAAAACTTTTAAATCTAAATTAAAACAGAAAACAAAACAAAATAGAAATAAAAACTAATGAAAAATGCAAAAAGAAAAGCAGTGATTCTGATGTGAGGAGACTAAATCCACAGTCTAACACATGATCGTCCAGAGCTAACATGCTAAATGAGGCTTCAGCACTTGGACAAATTCAGTGGGTGTTTTCTAGATTTACAGTCTTTTCAGAAACAAGCTCTTTCTTCCTGTTACTTTCCTTCCCCTGCAGCTCTCTGCAGACAAAAGGCTGCTGAAAAGACTTTAAAAAACACCCTCTGATCACATCGTATTAGCCTCAGGCTGAACCCAAACATGCATTTATGCACAGTATTAGTAGGAGGAGTAACTGAGGATTTTGTCCTTCATCTCTGGTGGATCTCTTCCTGACCAGAATCAACATGTGGAACAACTGCAGTGACTTGAAAAACCTTTTCAGTGTTCATAAGACGCATTAAGATCCATTTTTCATGTGAAGAATTTTAAATTTTACATGTGAAACTATCCTTTAATATTTTTCTCTGCCTCAGGAAAAGACTCAGAACTCAGATCATGAATATCACATCGTAGATCTACATTTGGACAAACCTTCAAATCCTTCAAAGCTCATGACAAACCACCAAAAAACAAGCCAACAAGATACAGCAGCAGATCTCTTGGTGTTCCTCAAGTGACCTGGTGTGGTCGAGCAGAACGAACCGTGGAAGCACCGTGGTTAAAGCCGCCCTCGTTGAGTGGAGGAGTCTCTGTTTCCCCTTTTCCCACTGCCTGTATCCACTGCTATGTTTTTACCAGTACGTCAATATCTGAGACGACAGGAGCTTTTCTGCGACCTGATTTGGTGATTTTTGCCAAAAGGTGACAAGTCTGACAATCAGCTTTCTCTATAAGGGGCTGTCGACTCTGGAACACATTACCGTTACGTTTCATATCTGAAATCAAATTACTTCCAGATATAAAATCTTTCACAACAAAGGTGAAGTGTTGCTAAGAGCAAACCAGAGCTGCACCCAGTTTTAGCTGAGTTATTACTGGTGTGTGTGTGTGAGTGTATTTTGTATCACATGACATTTATGATATATTCTGTATACTTTAACTTCACTCTGATGTAAAAGCCAAACTTTAGAAACAACTATGAACTCACATCAGTTTCATGCTCTGTGCTGGAAGTGTGTTAAAGGTCCTTATCAAACAAACATAAAGTAAAGAAACTCTCCACTATGTGATGATTGATGCCCCCCCCCTCCCTGCTGACTGGACCTGGGGAGCCAGTGCTCTCACCTGGTCATGAAGCTCAGACAGTCCTGTGTTCCCGTGGCCGACTGGGTCTGTCCTTCCTCCTGGTTCTGCTTGGTCAGCTCCCCCAGCACGGGGCTCACCCCCAGCAGCAGCAGGGCACAGCGGTGGATCACAGAGTTACAGGCTGCCGTGTACAGGTCCTGGCCCTCTGGGAGACCCGTGCTGCCCCTCCGCCCCTCCTGAGACAGAATGGCCTCCTCCTCTCCACCTCCTCCGCCTCCTCCTCCTCCGCCGCCTCCTCCACCACCACCGCTCCTGGAAACAGAGCTGGAGCCCAGTCCGGTGCTGCTGCTGGCCCGCTCTCTGTCCCGGCTGCGAGCCACCTCCCGCGCTGAGAGGAAACATTGAAAGATTTCTGTGTTGTGCAAGATGCACATCCAGACGCACACACACACACACACACACACACACAGGTTGCTGGGTTAGAGGACAAGCAGCAGCCACTTAATACACTCACGGTTAACTAGAGTGCAGAGCTGATAACCAAAGCTGATGCGAATGCAACACATCAAAAAGCATCGGGCCAATAAAACAGCGTCAGTCTGGGATAATGATCGATGATCGATGATCAACAAATAAAGGTGATAACAGCCGCTCAGTCTGCAGGTCTTGGCTTCCATGTCAAAGTAGTCTTCACTTCGTCTGTCATGGTTTTTACATATATATCTAAATAAATCTGATCCTGATTCTGAAGTACAAGGACACTTCCTACCACAAAGCATCGGAGAGGCTGACGGTCGGTAACCAAGACGAGAAAACACAACAAATCTTTTCCATCATCAGAAAAAGCGAGCAGAGAGTTCACACTTAAACGTTTACATGATCTTATTCTGTTTTTATGTTAATAAACTATATTCTCAAGTTTAACTGATAATAAAAAAAACTCTGGGTTCTTCAGGCTTCATCATTAGTGAACTATAATTTTTTTTTTTTGCCATACGGCGCAGCCCTGAATGCATCTACTCTATTTAGTGTATTCATCGCTGTGCTTTAGAAGTAAGCGAGTTCATTTCCAAATCTACAAATAAAGCAGAAATATGAATAATGGAAGCAGGCAGAGTAAAAAAATATGAATTGAATGATAATATTTAATGTTGCTAATGTTTAGCACACTGAAAGCATATTAACGCACACCTGCAGGCACGTGTACTCACTTCCAGCTGTCATCACTTCATGCTCCCTGTCCTCCTCTTCGTCGTCTTGCTCCTGATGGCCCTCCTCCCTCTCGCGGTCGGCTCTCTCCTCCAGCTCCGCCTCCTCGTCGATGGTGCGTGTGAAGGAGTGCTCCTGAGGGTCCATGTCCAGGGAGTCCTGATTGTCTGAAATCTGACCACAGGGGAAACAAAAGACATCCGTGAGCGTGCGCTAAAACCCAAGTCAAGCGCCCAATTTAAGGAAAACAGTTTGAGAGTCATTTAAATGGTCCGTCTGTGCCTATGATGGTACTGACGTCATTTCTTGGAGGATCTTCAGATGTTTCATGTCCCTAAAATCTGTTCAGCTAAAAGGTTCCAGAAGTCAATGAAGCAGAATCAGTGAGAAAAGGCTTCAGACTGGGCCAAAAATACAGGAATCACACATGTTTTTCCATCAGATGAGACTAAATAAAGACAGAGAACATGTTGATCCAGAACAACAGTGGATGTAGAAACAGAAACTAAAGATCTGTGAACCCTCCAGAAGAGATCTGATCTGTTTCTGGTTTTAGTTTCTGAGCGACGGAGATTTGATAGAACAGAAAGATTTCAGAGCCTCCATTGGTGTTTCTGCTTAGTGTCCTCATTGTGGCCTCCATAGACCTCCACTACACACTAACACAGTGACTAACTAGCACACACACACTATAGACCTCCACTACACACTAACACAGTGACTAACTAGCACACACACACTATAGACCTCCACTACACACTAACACAGTGACTAACTAGCACACACACACTATAGACCTCCACTACACACTAACACAGTGACTAACTAGCACACACACACTATAGACCTCCACTACACACTAACACACTGACTAACTAGCACACACACACACACACACTATAGACCTCCACTACACACTAACACACTGACTAACTAGCACACACACACACACACACACTATTGACCTCCACTAAGTTTTCTACTCTACACACTGAGGATCTGGAGCTCAGAGGTCAACAGACCCCTTTGAAAATGGCTCTGCTAGTTTTCCCTCCATCCTGGACTTCCACCGCTCCACCGCTCCTAATGCAGTTTAATCATCGTCATCAACTTGCAACACGTCACACAGCGTAACGACCGAGGTCTGAGCTTTCTGCTGCAAACAGAGTGAATCATCTGTCTATTGCTGTTCTTTTTTTTTTTTTTATTTCAGATTGATTTAAACAGGAGCATCCAAACAACATCTGGCCTTTGGCTTTCATCGGATTAACCAAATGATGATTACTGAATATTTATAGCTGACATTTGAAAGCAACATATGAAGGTTGTTTACTCACCCTCCTCTCACGCGAAGACGACCTCGTCTGGATGAAATCCATGTTCTTACAGGCCAGCAGACGGTTTCGTACCTTGTAGACGCTGCGATAGACCTCTGCAAGGGACTTAGAGGGTTGGTACCTGATGGGAAAACAAAAAATGTCCTCATGACATGTGATGTTTACTTTAGGCTGCTGATATAAACACAGTGTCAGACATGTCATCTAACAGTACCTGCCCTCTCCACAGCCCTGGCCGAGCAGCCCCGTGTGCTTTAATAAGGCCGCCAACACAAATCTGGACACAGTGTCTAAAAGAGACTCGTTACTGAGCGACGCATTGTCCCAGTCTGCAACAGAAAACACAGAGCGGTCAGTACACGACAAACTAGTGCCGCTAATACACACACACACACACACATATACAACAGAATTCATTCTCTCCTGGTTTGTAATGAATTGACCTTTGCTGATGGCGTAGTCCTGCATGTTGATCCAGAGGCTGTTGGCAGGTTCTTTAGTGGAACCCAGAGCCAAATCCACCATAACACTCAAGTCAGGACGCAGTGTGCAGTCAAAAGGCTTCTGCTCTTCATTCCCAGACAGCGCTGCCTCTAGGAGCGAGCTGATGCAGGTATCTGAGGGACAAAACATTCATCATCTCAACAAGCCACAGAGGAAACAACAGGAGCCTAAACAGATAACTGGGTCGGGTAGATCATCTCAGCAGCATCTCATATCTGCAACTACATCCACTAAAAGAGCTTGTTTGATCCACTGACAGGCTCAGAGTGTTATTCTAAGTGTGTGACAGCATTATGGAAAGGATCCCTACAGAGAGAGACCTGGAAGATCCTTTTGGTTTAACCACAAACAGCTGTTATATCGCTCTCTGCACACACACCAGACTCCATTGACAAAAACAGCAATTCTACTTGCAGAACACAGTCTACTGCTGCCTCTATCAGTTAGTTTGTTTGTGTTGCTGTGTGTTACACAAATATTGTGTTGGAAGCAAACTAAAAGCCACAACTCACAAGATTAAAAAAAACTGACCAATCTAGTTAGAGGTAGCCCAGCAACCCCCATGTTCTCCAGAGGTAGAATTAGTGTTTTTGTGAATGTAGTCTGGTGTGTGTGCAGAGAGCGATATAACGGCTGTTTGTGGTTAAACCAAAAGGATCTTCCAGGTCTCTCTCTGTAGGGATCCTTTCCATAATGCTGTCACACACTTAGAATAACACTCTGAGCCTGTCAGTGGATCAAACAAGCACTTTTAGTGGACCTACTGTGATCAGGATCACATTACAGCCACTGCGGCCCGTTGGCGACTGCTGGCTGATGAGATCTACTGGACCAGTTACAAAACCTCTTGTACCTGTCGGTTCTTCAGAGTTATAAGACTGTGATGAGACAATCCAACAGACTATAAAATATCTCAACAGCAGGGAAAACTACACTCAGCTGCTCATCTGATTACCAGTGATCAACACTTTAAAACACACAAATCATGAATCTGTGTCTGTCCACTCCCCACCTAGCTGCGGGATGTCCATTTCCAAGCCGTTGCTGAAGAGGGGCGTTTTGAGCCAGTAAGCAGTGTCCTGTTCCTCCAGCGAGGTGGGAGCTCCCTGCAGCATCCCGCCGAGGCAACGGCCGACCAGCAGGGCAACCGTCCTCTCCAGGTCCACGAGCCACACCCAGGAGAGCGCCGGCGGTGGCAGGGACATTCCCGAGGCGGGTTCGGCAAAGTCAGAGGTACCTGTTACAAGTTAGAAAAGGGGGATAATAAGGTACCCACAACAGGGATCTCAGGGATCACAACAGAAATACAGCCTGGTATTCTCTACAGAACTACAAAATAAGAGTCCTAAATTACATTCGTAGCACACTTGGCAACGTTCATAAACCAAAAAGTCTTAAGTCTTGACAAATGTTGAACTTAAGAGCAACAAACACAGGAAGCTGGCTTTAATGCAAATACACTCCTGTATACGTCAACATCATGTGATATCTCATGTATATAAGGAATCTGTGCAGTCATCCCGTATTTATTCCAGCATCTTTGCACTCTGTATGATCACACTACTGTCTGTTTACATTGTACATAGAGGTTAAATGTTTGTGCTCAAGTCAAATGTGTGTTTACTTTGTTCAGCTTTCTTGTTCTTGTTTCCTTGTTTGTCTTTTCCTGTCTAAGTACATGAGAGCAGTGGAAAAACCAAACTCAGCTGTTATATCACTCTCCTCAAAGCCACCAGGCTCCATGAAAAAAAACAGCAATTTTACCTCACAGAACACAGGACTGTGTTTGTTTTTAACTAGTTAGTTAGTTAGTTTGTTTGTGTTATTGTGTGATTTTAGTGTTGTTAAGGGTTAGTTCGGAGTAAATAGGATCTTAATTAAACTAACTGATAGAGTCAGCAGTAGAGCAGCAACTCCGGTATTCTGTGAGGTAAAATTACTGTTTTTGTAAATGGAGTCTGGTGCATTTGAAGAGAGCACTACTGGTCATGAGTTTTTGACAGAATAGCTACGCAACTGCACTAAACCATAAACTAGAGTTCATGTTTGATGTTTTAATGCATGTAAAAAAGTTTGCAAAAGGCTTTTTTCTTCTCACCATGAAGAGGCCACTGCAGCTCTTGGTCCTCCAGGGGGGACGCAGCAGGCAGCAGTCTGTTGAGGCGGTCCAGGGGAGGCAGCAGGTCCAGCAGGTGGCTCAGCAGAGGCCTCGCCACCGACACCGGAAGCAGCAGCAAGGAGTTGATTATCTGGCACAGCATGCTGCCTGCCGCTGACACGTAGATCACATCTGGAGATGATGGAGAGATGATCGGTGTTCAGAGTTTTACTTGTTTCATTACCGTTAACTGGGAATAAATAATCCTATAGTTTAATATCAAAATAAATAACCTATTTCTTTATTGTTTTATGGAATTTTAACTGACTTGACTAACTTTTGAGCTAAAAATGTAAAAAAAAAAAAAACAAGGTTAAGCTACAATTCTAAGAATGATTAATAATATTTAATATAGAAATAGTGAGTGTTTTGTGATGTTTTTTGATGAAAGGGTGGGTGTAAACAAGCACAGGATAACAGTGTCAACAGGCAGAGGTCAAGATAGCCAGAGAGTGAGAGACAAGGAGGCGCTTGAGCCTCGCTGCACAAGAGATTAATTGATCCACTTCACCTTGTAGCTTCTCTCGTATGCTGCCATTCCAGGAGCTCTCTTTTATCAAAGCAGCTGAGCGGGAGAAAATGTCCGTGGCGTGAGGCAGCAGCAGCTGCAGATGCTTGTGAAGTAGAGCCACACTGCTGGAGTTCTGCAGAAAAACAAGATGATCTTAATATCTTAAGCTTTTCACCAACAACTGACCTTAATGAGCTACATCTGTATTATTTAACCTGGACGCTATTCTTTTAAATATTTTGGTGTCTAGATTACTGCAAGGTGCAAAAACTATTGGATTTATTTGGTTCAGTTGATCGCCTCAGCCAGCAGCCACAAAATGTGCTACACTGACTGCAATGTAGAACTTCGGGACAACTATGCCTGATCAAAGTAGGTCCACTGCTTGTTTTAGCCACAGACAGGCTCAGAGTGTTATTCTAAGCGTCTGACAGCATTATGGAAAGGATCCCTACAGTGATAGACCTGGAAGATCCTTTTGGTTTAACCACAAACAGCCATCCTATTACTCTCTTCAAAGCCACCAGACTCCATTAAAAAAAGTGTAATTTTACCACACAAAATTCTGGTGTTGCTGTTGTACAGCTGACTCGATCAGTTAGTTTGACTGTATTATTGTGTGACTTGTTGTGTGTTAGAGTGTTAGTTCAAATCCAAACTAAGCTGTTGAAACACAAAACTCATAACAACTACACCAGCAACTCCTGTGTCCTGTGAGCTAAAATCCCTGTTTTAGTGAATGGAGTCTGGTGTGTGTGCAGAGAGCGATATAACGGCTGTTTGTGGTTAAACCAAAAGGATCTTCCAGGTCTCTCTCTGTAGGGATCCTTTCCATGATGCTGCCACACACTTAACAACAACAATCTGAGCCTGTTGGTGGATCAAACAAGCACTTTTAGTGGACCTACTGTGATCAGACACAGTTGCCCCAAAAGGATTACAGCTGAAGCGATCTAACCCACGTTCAAAAATACCAAAATCAGCCTCTAAGATTGTTGATTACTGTCAGAGACGATAACATGTAATTAACATTGGGAACGTCCCGAAAATACATCCTTAGGAAACTGTGAAATTCAAATGTGCACTGAAATCCAGCTTGTCGAGAATAAACTCAAAGGCAAAGATGTGCAAATAAGACTTCGCTTCATGCATCACGCTCTCTCTCAAGATATTCAATGTACTTAAAACATTCAATGTAATGAGATTTAATGTAATTTTACACCTCATTAACAATTGTGAAATTAGATGTGCAATAGAAAGTGAATAACTTCTTCAGATTATTCACATTATGGGGCGTCTGCTTGGTGCATACTGTATCTGTGTGTAGTCCAAACGGTAACATAATCCTGAGATCCCACCAGTGGCACAAGAAGGCATTAGTCACACAATGATGTCCTAATGGCACTGGACCAAGAAGACTGTTTGACTGTGTGAACGCCATGTTCCCGGTGGTGAAACTCTTAATGTATGGAGGCGAGACAGTGAGTGTGTTTGAACAGGCCGTACGTCAACAGACACGGGGAGAGCTGCGTGTCCGTACCTCAGTGACAGAGTTAATGTGGCAGTATGCTAACAGTTGCTTCTGCAGGGAGCACAGGAGCTGGTGGAGGTGGGCGGGTTGGCTGCTGTCAGAGGAGGACGTGCCCTGCTGCAGCTTATCGCTGTTCTTCTCCAGCTCACCGAAGGCCTGATCCTGCACAACACACACACACACACACCAGATGTGAACAACTATGGGTTCAAAGACACTGCAGGTATAAGAGGTATCTTCAAAGTTAATTATTAACCGACACGTGCAGGTGAAATGAGTAGAACTGTCCGGCCAAAGAGAAAGGGAGGTTTTCATAGCGAGAGCAAACAGCTTACTGTTGTCTGAGGTGAAAATTACAGAGGAGCTATTAAATGGATCCAGAAATATGAGCACACTTTTCAAATCAGCCACACAAAAAAGCATCGGTTTTCTTTCCACTGAATCTGGTTTGTGCTAAAAATGCTTATTTTTAGATTCAACTTGGAATCACTTTGCACAACACATTACCTTTCCATTAAAAGGTTCTACTAACACAAGAGGAATGTTGCATGTTCTACTAAAAATAACGAGCATGAGCTAAATATAGAGGCTGGAAATTACACTGGACTTTCCTTATGAGCTCATCGATCTGGATTCTTGCAAAGGCCATTTAATCCGTTTATTTGTGTCGTTTTTCCACTTGTGATTTTTCCCCCGAACCAGAAAACAGAGCTCCACAGATAAAGAACGCAGTAAAAGAAGAGAAAACATAGCGAGAGAGCCAAAGAACCCAAAATAAGTGATTCAAATGCAGAAGGCCCTGCAGTCTCATCACCATTCACTGCTCAGGCCTACATAATCACACACACACTTGATGACAGCCTGTGTGTGTGTGTGTGTGTGTGTGTGTGTTACAATCAATAAAACACCGTCTTCAGAGAACGAGGCACGGGAACGAGCGGCTGCTGTGCCGGGAAAAAGGCAGCAGGTGATAATAATAAAGGATTATATGCGACTGCGGTAGAAAGTGACAACGGAGCTGGATTCACTAATGACGTCCTTCCTACATAATATCTCCCCTTTGTCAATCCGTTAACGATCGAGATCAATACGAGCACACTCTGATGGAGCTCTACCGTATAAAAGCCCAGGTTCCTCAGCAGCGTCTTCATGAGGATCTCAGCCAGGTGGGTATCGGGGTGGCCTGCCGTGGTGCCGTATGTTGGGTCTGGGGAGGCGGTAAAGCCCGGGCCAGAAGAAAGCACCTCGGGGCCGTCAGCAGGAGAGCTGTAGCCCAGGAGCGAGGCCACGTGGGTGTGGTCCTGGAGGCTGGTCAGGATGATGTCCAGCTGCATCCTCTGTGGGACGGACACACACACACACACACACACACACACACACACTTCGATGAGGCTGCTGAGCTGTTGTTGAGTCATTTCTAACAGGATCAAACAGGCTGCGTTTCTTCTTCTTCTGCTGCTTTAAATGTGTTTCTTGGATGTATTTCCTGCTTTGTTGTGCTGCAGCTAAAGTCACAGTCAGAGTGTTTCTCCACATCCCAGATGAACCTCTGGTCGTCATGGTGTTAAAAACCCCAAAAAAAGCGGCTGACATCTGGCCTGGTGCCCCCCCCCTTAGAGAATAATACTGATGTGCTGCTGGAATATACCACTGACAGTCTGCATGAGGGCTTTTATTTTGAAAACTGAGCGGGTTCTCTATGCTGTTTGTTCGTATGTTGATAATTTGAGCTCCCCCGTTTCCAAAACTTTCTGTTCCTACCAGTCATTTAAACATTTAAGCATTCCCCTTGAATGTACAGACTCCTTCAGTACACTGATTTATATCAGCAGCTTTTAACCTGGTGGGTGTGAGCTAATTTTAATGGTTAATCAATGAGATTAATGGGATATGACAAAGCTAGTTTTAAAGCTATGCTCCATTTTCAACACTGATCAGCAGCAAACATCCTGAAATGGAAACCGTTCATCTTGTGCCTCCACTGACACATTACGGTCATTATGGGCCCGTTGTTGCAGGTTCATGAGCTAAAAATGTTGAGCAGAGCTGATTTTAAATACAGGCTTCAGGAGGCAGGAGGGCGGCGAAGGGTACCTGTCCTTTGGAGAGACTCTCCCATCTGTCGGGGCCCTGAGGCAGCAAGGAGTGAAGGAGCTCCATCCTCTCTCTCAGTGGAGGCAGCAGCATGGTCGCCCCCACAGACAGAGTCTCAATCACCGCCTGATGGCACACACACACACACACACACACACACACACACACACACACACACACACACACACACACACACACACACACACACACACACACACACACACACACACACACACACACACACACACACACACACACACACACACACACACGTTGACATTTTAAGCAAATGACTGCCTTCATTTCCTCTGTGCTAATTATAAATATAATGTTTCGAGGCGACATGAAATAAAGGCATCACAAGAATATTCAGTACAGCTCCACAACCAACTGGTACTGATTGATAGGTTAACTGATCTGCATCTGTTCTGATCATTTATTTGTTTGAATCATTTTATGAGCAACAGTGATGATTCCAACTGGAGTTTTTCTGTATTTAGACGCTTTGAATTGATTTTTGCAGATCACTCTGCTAAATGAGCCACCGCATCTTGTGCGTGTATCCATGGCAACGCCGGCGAACATGCTCGGGCACGTTCACAGTCACGCAGCGGTTCACATGGTGTTTATTCGGAATGTATTGATCACTGACTCACATGTAAAGCAACATTTCTCATCTGATGAAATTCTGCATCTTATTTTTAGACTATTTATATTTCTAAGACGACCTCAAAGCTTCTCAAGTGTGAGCATTTAGTGGTTTTACTGTTTTATAAAATGGAATTGACGTCACTTTGGACTTAAGGAAACTGCAGTGGATATATTTGACCATTTTCTGACACTTTTAGACTAAATAATTAATAGTTAACTCAAACAATGAGCCGCTGATGACTTTTGTTAGCCATTTAAAGTGAATCTCTCTGAAAGACTCCTTTAGCTAGAGAACCTAATCTTTAATATTTTTTAAGGTTATTTTCTGGGCATTTCTTTTGTATTTGATAGGAGAGAGAGAGAGGGAGATGACATGCATCAAAGAGGCATAAAATCTCACAGTTTTCTGGTTTTATATTCTATAGTGCACCATCTTCATCTGTTATGGTCCTACTGTCTGTACGCTACCCATCATCAACAGTGAAGTTCACTTTCTCACCTCTTGAATCTCATCCGGCACGGACGAGTCCATCAGTCTGAAGAGCAGGTTCCTCAGGGGCCTGGCCTGCCGGCCGAGGATACTGGTGGCCACGCCCCCAGCCAGAGCCAGAGCCAGATGGTTGGACAAAAGCCGAAGGCACAGCTTGAGGAAGTTATGATGCTCCCTGCAAATGCATGACCTTGCAGTTACATATATATATATATATATATATATTTGTAGCATGAGAAAACGGAAATAAAAGTAATGTTCCAGTGCCAGAAGGACACAGGCGTGATTCTGTAAATCGTTGTGTTTCACGTAGCCGTGATTAGCAGTGATGGTGGCCGGCAGGCTGCCTGTACTTACCGGGAGGAGGGGAAAGGGAGAGGAGGAACTTCGCTGTTGATGCCGTCGCAGTAGCGCTCAAGGAAGGAGCGCAAGTGGGAGAACGTGCTTTCTTCAAGGTCGACGCAGTAGGGCCTGTGCCACGCCACCACTTGCCTAGAGAGACAAAGTGAATATGATATGATATATTATGTTACGTGAGCATTATGTAGGCAGACGGGTGACTGAAGAAAACATTCCCACCACCGGCGTCGCTGCTGGAACACGTTTCTTTAGAAAAACACTTCAAACTGTCAGAATTTAGCACATTTGCACCGACACAAAAATGCAGACTGATCCCTTCCCCTCATGTCTGCACATGCTCATGTCAACTAAACTGACGATTTGGCCCATAAAGCAGCTCTCCAGTGATTTAATGTAACACATGTCGTAAGACTAAAGGACTCAAACAGCTTAAAAACAGAATGATCAATGCTGCATCCTACAATTCCCATAATGCAACTCAACAGTCAATGATTAGCCTTCCTTTGTCTGCCAAATGCCCACTTCTGGAGTTCCCTCCAGTGACTCCTCCAGTTTGTAACGCAGGCTTTCTGTTCAAAATATTTCACCTTAAAGGATAATTCCAGTATTTGTCTGCAAGGTAAAATCACCGTTTTAGTGAATGGAGTCTGGTGTGTTTGAAGAGAGCGATATAACGACTGTTCCTGGTTTAACAAATGTACAAATGCTGATTAAATCCTCTGCTTCTTTCTAAGTGTCTGACAGCATTATGTAAAGGATCCCCACAGAGAGAGACCTGGAAGATCCTTTTTTGTTTAACCACCAAGAGACGTTAAATCGCTCTATTCAAGCACACCAGACTCCATTGACAAAAACAGTCATTTTACACAGGGGTTGCTGGTCTACCACTGTCTCAATGTTTGTGTTATTGTATGACTTTGGCATTTTAAAGTGGTATTTCGGATCCAAAACCATATTTGTGTAACACACAATGACACAAACAAACTAACAGATCAAGGCAGCGGTCGCCCAGCAACTCCTATGTTCCTGGAGGTAAAATCACTGTTTTTGTGAATGTAGTCTGGTGTGTGTGCAGAGAGCGATATAACGGCTGTTTGTGGTTAAACCAAAAGGATCTTCCAGGTCTCTCTCTGTAGGGATCCTTTCCATGATGCTGTCACACACTTAGAATAACAATCTGAGCCTGTCAGTGGAGAAAAGAAGTACTTTTAGTGGATTTAATTTGATGAGGTAGGTTCACAGCTGCAGCTGAAACGAACTACTGGACCAATTCCTAAATGTTTTGTAGTGTAGACACCAAAATATGTACAAATAAGTCCCAGGTTTGAAAAAATAGTGATATTCATAAAGTGGTGTTCTATCTTTAACTGTAAATAAGTTGGGATGGTTTTAATTAATAAAATATGTATATATATGTATAGTATACATATCCTGTCACACTGCCGCACCCTTTACGATGTCCATGGGTAAACTGGAAACACAACACCCCACGTTCATCTAAAAACAAACTGCATGGTTCTCTCTAAATCTAACCTGACAGACAGCGTAACTGGATATATAAGCACCACTGGTAGCTTCTCTGTAGTTAGTATGAGCCTGACAGTCTTCTAAAGTTACTGTGCAACCCGGACAGGAGAGAAAAAAAAACTGCTGCACACGTTACTGACCTTTGACCTGCGTTATGCAAACCCTACTGAGCACAGCGATCCTTCACCCTCCCTCACCCCTTCCGTGAGCGCCTCCCATAAACCCCCGGGCTGCGCTCAACGCTTCCTTCACCACAGACGGTGTGTTCGGTGCGACGGAAGCTGACCTGTCTCTGGGCAGGGCCGTCCACGCCAGGCTGTGGGAAGTGCCGGCTGAGATCTGCTGGATGGCGACTCCGTCCAGGCCGACGACCTTCTTGGGTTTGGTGATTGGCCCTGTGGAGTTGCCCTGGCCACACTGGCCCATGGAGTTGTTGCCCCATGCGTAAACTTCATTATCTAGGAACAGTTATAAAGGGTTATTACACTCTAATTCTGATTTGTTAATAACAATATTCTCCTGTCTGTGTAGCGTTGGACACATGCTCGGATAAACAGATGCAATAAAATCATTTTTAAATTAACATTTTATCTCAAATTATTTATTTCTTTAGTACGAAACCATGTAATAATAATAATAAGCTGGATAAAATACAGCAAACAGCGGCCAAAAGGAACCCTTTCAGGTTTAGTCGAGTCCTGCATCACCTAGTTTGGGTTCATTTCACAATAATGAGCAGCTCAGAGTACATTATTATTATTGATTACACAGCACTGCTGAATGCTTGCTTTTGATTGGTCAGTTATGGCTGTGTTAACAGACCTTTGAGATGGACGCAGTTCTGAAATTAGAAGCAATAACATTACTTTTAAATCAATAAAATTGTTTTGAAGTCTGTGTAATAATAATAAGTGGGATAATGTACAGCGAGTGGCGGCCATTACTGCAAAACAAACCCTTCGAGGTTGATTCGAGACCTTGTTTGAGCTCGTTTTTCATTAATTAATGACGAGCTCAGTGTACATTATCCCTTATTGATTACACAGCATGGCTGAATGCTCTACTCCGATTGGTCAATTATGGCACCCTACGGTCTGTTATTTCTGTGTAGCAGACTGTTGCTATGGTCACAGTTCTGATAGTGGAAGCAAGAAAATCAATTTGAAGTCAGAATTTTGTGTAAAATTGTTAATTTCTTCAGTAGGAAGTCTTGGAATAATAATAAGCAGGATAATGTACAGCGAGTGGCGGCCATTACTACCAATCAAAACCCTTGTCCTGCATCACTTTGTGTGAGTTTTGCACTAATAACGGGCCGGCTGTAAACCGCCCCTCCCACTGCACGTGACATTGATAAGACTACTGTTGCTGCTAATGAGGGAGAATTCGAACAGCGCTGATCTGATCAAGCTTCAGTTAAGTATTATCTTAAACAAATTTGGTCTCTGTATTTGCCATTCCATCATGCCACTTGCGACAGTTGTGTTTAGCAAACACAAAATCTGACAGAGCAGACAGACTGTGAAGAGGAGGTGAGGGGGGGGGGGGGGGGCAGTGGATTAGACCCGTACTGTAACAGTGAGCATTGATCCCTGACAGCATGCACATGTGTTTCCGCCTCAGTACCAGCTGTTTATAGCTAACGAATGTTTATAGCTACAGAAAAAGACAGAGTGGAAGGAAGCAAAGGAGGAGACGACTACCATGCGACAAGGCCAGGCAGTGACTGTCCCCTATGGAGATGTCCACCACCCTGGTGGTAGCCAGCTCCTCGATCAGTTTGGGTCTGAGTGCTGTGGCCTCAGAAGAGCCACAGCCCAGACAAGCACCACAGCCCCAAGCGTACACCTGAAAACAGGACAGGATTCAACGTTAACAGATGATCAGGGGTGTAAGACAACAGTTTAACTGAACTTAAGGCCCCAAAATTTACAATCTAATGTAGAAATGCAGTCGCACAAATACTGGTTGAGTTAATAATAATAATCTAGAACTGTCATCAACAGACATTACTGTGAGCCAAACCACAGCAGGACAACAGAGGCACTCAAATCCAACTCTGAAGAGATGAAATGTGGAGTAGATTTTAAATATTTAAGAAGTTCCCAAACAGAATCTAAGACTACTTCATACGTTTTAAGGCCTTTTGTCAGTAAATGTTTTTAAAGGAGCCACAGCAGCGCTGATTATTTCTTATTTCTATCTTATTTTGGTCTTTTCTCCCTGATGAGGAAACAGTGAGTCTGTATATTTCAGGAAAAAGGCCATGAAAGAAGAGGAGAGAAGAAGAGAAGAGAAGAAGTCATCTAGAAGGGGAGACCTTTCTGTTTGCTGCTGCCTTTCGTTAAATCAAATACTTTATTCAGTTCTTGCACTGCGAGTTTTATTCTAGAAGTCTTATTCTTTTTTAGTTTGGTTTTATTTTCTATTTATTTATAGTGAGTTTTATTTATTTTGCACTTTGTTTCCCTCCGTCTCCCCCCGGTATCCCTCTGATGATCCTTTTTATTGCTCTAATGTGCATAAATCACCTCTTTGTATATAAATGTAGAAACAATCTGTGGAAATTATCCTGATGTATTGTGCCACATATCGCTGTCTGAAAATAAAGAATTAAAATCATTTCACCGTCACTGTCCAACCAGCTGCATGAAATCATCCTCTGAGACAACTAATGGCGCTTTTCCATCACACAGTTTTAGCTCCACTCGCCTCGACTCGACTCGGTTTGGTTGGTTTTCCATTACAGTAGCGTACCACCTCAAAGTGGGGGGGTCGTCATAACAAGGTGGCCCGAAACTCCAGTGGCGTAATTTGTATACGGCACAAACACAAACACACCTGAGGACCTGGAGCGTTTGGTTTGTGTGGATCCGTTCACCTCGTTCATAGAGATAATAAAAACACCTGGTCTGTTTCCAGGTTTTAAAAACGGAGGGTTTGATTCTTGTGAACGAGTCGCTCTCATGACTCATCCAGTGACGCCAATCAGTGGCCTGCAGTCTGGTGACGTCACATTGTCAGCTCGACTCAGCTCGCTTGGAACCTGGCCGAGGAGGTACTAAAATAGTACTGGGTACCAGGTACTATGCCTAGTGGAAAACCAAAAAGACCGAGCCGAGTCGAGCCGAGCCGAGCTGGTACTAGTGGAAAAGCGCCATGACTAACTCCACTTTTATATCACGGCTTTGACTCCGTCTGGGTTTGGCGATGCAGGGACGGCGTCCTACCTGTCCGGTGGAGGTTAAGGCGAGAGACGACTGGCTTCCTGCACACACTTTCCTGATGAACATCCCCTGCAGGGCCTCCACTACTTTTGGCTTGTAAACTCGATTGGTATCACCATGTCCTAGTTTTCCTGCAGGGCGACACACAGGTTTTCTTTAGACTGTTTAATTCTAAATAAGCACGTTTAAATATAAAGTCAGAGAAAACTGCAAATATTATGAGCAGACAAACTTTAGAAATACATCATTTATAGAAGAGACTGTGATGTGAAACACTCACCGTTGTCCCCTCCCCCGAAGGACCACACGGTGCGTCCGTCCTTTGACAGTGCAATAGTGTGGGAGCTACCGCACGACACCTCTCCGACGTTGCTGATGTCTTTAACCAGGGTAGGAATGTTTCGGCTGTTGCTGTCACCGTGACCTGCCGTCCAAAACAACGGAAAAAAAGGTCAGACGTTGAAAATATAGAGTTCAGAACTGAGGGGAACTCATCAGATGCACATAAAACAATGCTTCAACTCAGTAAAACGCCACATTGGGCGAGTAGATCTAGCAGCAGATGTGAAAACATGGCTGTCTGAGGAAAAAAAAAAAACTTTGAGGGAACAAACTCGTTGCTATTAACTATGGGAGCCGTTCCACAATGACCCAAGTTAACCCTGGAAATGGACAGCCCACGGTTGTTAGCATGTTTAAGCTGATCTAAAATAACAAATATAACAGACAGAGGATTCTTTCTTTTTGCAGCAGAAAGCTCGGATGATACCCAAATGATCTGGATAAAGATCATCCACTGGTACCAACCATATCAGCCCAGCTGGTCACCAAGGGGGCTAAATAACTACTAAATAACTAGCAGAGCCATTTCCAAAGGGGTCCGTTGACCACTGAGCTCCAGATCCTCAGTGTGTAGAGTAGAAAGCAGCTTACCTAATCTTCCAAAGTCGCCCTCTCCCCATGTGTACAGCTCTCCATCCTCGCTGACTGCAGCACTGTGTCTGTAGCCAGCAGACACACACACCACCACCTGCCACAAGACATGATCGCACTTTATCAACGCACCAGCAAGAAACACCAGCATCCCTTCACTTTCTATTCTGTGTTTTCAGAGTTGGAGGCAGCAGATAATTACAGCGATCAACCAGCACGAGTCTCTTTCTAAATGTTGACACCATGACGGTTTCTGACGCTGTGTCTAGTTATTTTTGTTACCAGTTAATCCGCAGATTATTTTTTCGATGAATCGATTCATTGTTTGGTTGAAAAACAGTGAAAAATGTCCATCATAATATCCTGGAGCCTCAGATGTTTTAGTATATTCAATTTATTATTATGCAAAACCAAGAAAAGCAGCTAATTTTCACAGTTCGGGTTAGTTAGTTAGTTAAAACATATTTGTACATCCTGTTTGCTTAACCAAAAAAAAGCTGTTATTATCGCTCTCTTCAAAGCCACCAGACTCCATTAACAAAAACAGTAATTTTACCTCACAGTGTGTGTTTTGTGAGGTAAAATTGCTGTTTTTGTTAATGGACTCTGGTGTCTTCTGGTGTTTCCCAAAGCCCAAGATGGCATCCTCAAATGTCTTGTTTTGTCTACAACCAAAAGATATTCAGTTTGCTTTCACAGAGGAGGCCAGAAACCAGAAAATATTCACATTTAAGAAGCTGAATTAAGAGAATTTGGACATTTTTTTCTTCTAAAATAGTCAGCGAATATTTGGCAATTAATTTAATCAGCAATGAATCCTTCCAGCTTTAGTGGCATGTCCATAAAATACCATGTCAAGTTGCATTCAAATGCCCGGTGAGACCCTACCTTCCCCTGCAGTGGCCCCTGGATGAGTTTGGGGTATTTCTGTGTTGAGCTGTTCCCGTGACCCAGTTTTCCATAATCGCCGTCGCCCCAGCTGAACACCTCACCCTCCGTGGTGAAGGCCAGCGTGTGGCCGTCCGAGCCCTTCGACGACGACACCTTCTTGATGGCACGGTGGGGCTCAAAGGTCAGCTTCTTGAGCGTCGACTGGTTGTTAGAGTCCCCGAGGCCCAAGCGGCCGTAGCTCCCCTTTCCGCAGGCCCGGACCGAGCCGTCGGAAGAGATTACAAAAGTGCAGTATTGGCCTGCCTCAATCTGCGGAGAGAGGAGGAAGAGTTGTGTGTCTGAGTGTCGGGCAGGACTGCAGGCTGACTCAGCATTCTCACACACCGTCGTCTGAGTGTCTCTGAGACAAACTGGCATCCAATAACACGGTGGCGACGCTGCAGCGCATCACAAGACAGCGCATTACAAGAGCCATCAGCCATATACCACTGTTTCTGATACTCAATTATATTCTATTATTCAATTTCCTGCATATTTCTTTGTGATTTTCCCCTTTTGTTCACAGCATCTACGGAAATTACCCAAAGAGCAAAGTGCATATCAAATTAGAACAGCAGTGTTAAACCTCTTTGTACATATTTTAGTGTCTAAATGACTAATAGGTACAAACGTTTTTGGACAAGATCCTTATTTTCTGACCAGAAACAGCCACCAGACTCCATTAACAACAACAGTATTTTCTTCCCCACACAGAACACTTTGCCGTCACAAAGTCACACACAGTCCAATGTTCTGTGAGGTTAAATCCCTGTTTTTGTGAATGGAGTCTGGTGTGTGTGCTGTTTGTGGTTAAACCAAAAGGATCTTCCAGGTCTCTCTCTGTAGGGATCCTTTCCATAATGCTGTCACACACTTAGAATAACACTCTGAGCCTGTCAGCGGCAAAAACAAGCTCTTGTAGTGGAGAAAATCTGATCAGGCGCAGCCCCACCTAGACCACCTGACACTGATTCACAAAGATGTGAATGTAAAGATACAGCAGCAGCAACAACAACAACAACAACAACAACAACAACAACAACAACAACAACAACAACAACAACAACAAAAGTTCCATAGGGAGAAAATTATATGTGATTTTTTATGGTTCATGGCTGTCTGTTGTCTTTATAAAGGGGGGTTTCTAAGGGAAATAAACATGTTGATGTCGTCTGCTCCTCCATTTTAAAGAGCTACTCATCTACCAGGGTTCATTCAGCTTTTTAAGACTGAGATTCAAGAACGTTAACTATGAAAAACAAAGATAACAGAGTTCATTCATCTGCTTTCTTTTACCAGCTGTTCACCTTAACTTTCACTGTATGTTTTGATCAGGATTATTTAATGCCTGTTAATTTCCAGAGGACTTTATCTGGCTAAGAACTCCCCCATCGTATGCGGGTCCATCTCCTTTCTGCAGGTTGTGCTAAAGTTGCTCTGTAGTAGCTGGTCAGCAGGTACAGCAGTTAGCTAGCTACCTTCAACATGCTGCACACCTGAGGTCAAAGGTCAGAGGACACCACGCACTCTGAGGGCAGACGGTCACCAGATTTACACCAGACGCTGAGCAGAGAAACGGCCTTTTATCAACTCACTGAAAAAACTGTTTATCCCCTTGAGAGTAAACAAGTCCATTTGCCAAGACCTTAGAGAATTCATTTCCAAACTCATGACCACAGATGTTTCCTCTCTACCCACATGTGCAGACATTCAGCTCTACGTGGACGGTTTTCTCTCACCGTCTGTGCGTCGGCGAAGCTGGCGGCCAGCTTGGGCTGCAGGATCTTCTCCTGCGTTCCCTCCACGAGCTGGTGGCTGCTGTTACTGCCCCACACGTACACCTCACAGGTCTCAGACACCACGGGCGCCTCGCCGGTCTGTATGCTGTCCGGACTGACGCAGGTGCGAGAGTAGTCTGATGCCATTCGACACACCTGGAAGAAAAAGGGCACGTTTAAAGAACATGTTTTCTCTCTTTGGAATAATCATTTGTCTCTGTTTACTGATTACTTAGTTAAACATTCACCAAGGAAGACCAGGGAAACATGACAGGAGGCTCCAACACATCAATACCTGTATCATAAATGTTTTTCTCTGTCTTATATCTGATGTTTGGCAGTTTTACATTCTATTTATTGGATATATGCACACAATCGGTACAAAACGTTTTGGACAAGATACTTTTTCTTTAACCACAAATAGACGTTATCTTCAAAGCCACCAGACTCCATTGAAAAAAACAGTAATTTTACCTCACAGAGCGCTTTGGTGTCACACAGTCACACACAGTCCTGTGTTTTGTGAGGTAAAATTACTGTTTTTTTCAATGGAGTCTGGCGGCTTTGATGATACAGTCAATTTATTGTAATGCAAATTTTCACATTTGAGAACCTGGAACAACATAAATTTGGGAATTTTTGCTTGAAAAAGGACTTCAGCGATTAGACAATTAGTTTTCTGTCGATCGACTAGTCTAATAATCATTGCTGATGTTATGCTTGGCAGTTTTATACTCTTATTTTCATATTTAGTGTATATATATACACACACACACACACGTATCTCTATTGCATTTATACCTTTTCTTAATGTCATACCTCATATTCTGCTTTTTATGTTATGTTATATTTTGCTCTATAAATAGGCCAAAGAATTCACACGACTGCTTGTACAACCAGAGCGATGGGAAACATTTTGAATCTTGAATCAAAACTTCTTAAACGAGCAAATAATATTTTGGTCAAAATGAAGCCTCTGGTGAGGTAACAGCTACAGAAACTCCGTTTTACATAAGAAGCTCATCTCTTACAAATTAGCACGCTGAGGTGTTATGTTAAAGCATATGATGCACTTACTTCTTCAAAAAGGCAGAGCGCTGCCTCATACAATGAGCAGAGGCCATCAGAGGTCCGTGTGGGTTCTCGCCACTGGCTGCGATCAGCTGAGGAGCCCTGAGACAATCACACACACAGATCAGTGTTAAAAGCACACACGGCGTCTGAACAATGAAAATATTAACGTTACACTCACTCGTACAATTCAATTACCTGAGCACCATTAAATCTGATGGGAGCCAAACACAGCCAAACTCATACCATACATTTCAGAGAACCAAACATCAGAGGAAAACTTCTATGATTCATGTTTTACTGGTTATCTCAAAGTCAGTGGTGTCAGTTATCACACAGTTATTCCACAGTTTCCCAAATGATTAGTGTCTAATTTAATAGTCCATGAAGCATTTTAAGACCATTTGACAGAGAAATTAAAAGCCTCCAGGCAAAAGGGCATAAAAATGCTGGCTTGAGTTATTAAGCTACTTAAAAGAAAACACCCGTATTGTGAAGATGTCCTTACCAAAGAGCGCCTCATCTGCATGAGGATGTTCATGAAACAATCATAGCCGATGAGCCCCTCTTGGTTCTGTAGCACCTTATTTTCTTCCATCGTACTGACCACGGCTGATGCAGCCAAGGCCATCTCAATCCACTCCAGCAGGTAGCGCAGGGAGCCCCTCTGGGAGGCCAGCCCTAGCAGCAGCTCCGAGGCAAGCCGACGCCCTAAAATATCCGCCCCGGAGTTTGGCATGGTCACTCCCTTCAGGAAGGTGGTGACCTGGGCCAGGCAGTCCAGGCCCATCGGCGGGATCTTGCTCTCGTTGGCCAGAGAGAGGGGCGGCAGGGAGCTGACCACATCGATAGCTGTGTGAATGACATCATTACACAAGTTTATGCTGCCCCCAGGACCCCCACCAGGGCTCGGCGGAGGAGGCATCATCCAGCTCTGGCGCAGCAGAGCAAACAGAAGGCTGAGGCCCGTGCGGACCCCCATCTCGATGAGGGCGTCGGTGCTGGAGCGCGGCCGCTCGCTGACAGAGTGCAGGTCGGCCGAGCCAGAGTTGTTCTCTGGAGAGTGCTGCTGCTGCTTGACCTTCCCCTTGTCGTGGTACTTGTTGGAAAGTGCGTAGAAGATGCGCTGGAGCACCAGCACACGTTTGCGCAGGGCAGCGGCGAAGGGAGAGTCAGAACAGACCATGTTGGCCAAGGCCAACTGGCTGCTGAGGAGAGCATCGAGGTAGTGTTCCTGCTCATCGCTGGAGAGGGACTCACGCTCAAAGTCAGGAAGCTGGGGGCCCTTCAGACACGGCACCTGCTGGGGCAGCAGCACGGCCTCTTTGTTGGCCAGCAGCTTTGAGTAGAGCACCGAAACTCCCTCCCGTGTGGCGATGGACTCGCTGTCCTCTGTGATCCATGAGCTGTTTAGGTGCTCCAGCCATTTGAGTTTCACCAGGGGGATCATTAAAGCCATGGCATGTCACTCTGGAGCCATCAGTCCTGAAAACACCAGCATCAAACCAAATGTTAATATCCAGGAGGTGAACAGCATCTTCCTTAAAACACACCAGCTTTATCTCTTATAAAAACACTTAAAACACAACAATCTTCAGTTTGAGGCCATCAGCAGTTTCCAGCTGCTTCTTCAGAGCATGATTACAAGATTTAAGATGAACAAAGAAACCTTTAAAATGGACCTATGTGCTACCAAAGCAGGTAATCAAGGGAAATACAAACCAAATACAAAACACATGATAGCAGGAGATGGTCCAGGTTATCTTTACCTACTTCTGAAGGCATTTCCTCTGATAAAAATGACTTAATGGGAACTTAACATGTGGTTAAAAGCTCCTTGAAAATCCCCTGTAAAGTACGTACATGCAACTATGTGCATCATCTGTTTTTAAACATTTATCATCGATGTTGCGGCAATTTCCTCACTTGTCACACTTTGTCCAAATTGGCGCTATGTAAGTGCACAAAGGCAACTCTGTCCGTAGAAGCTCACACACTTTACTTAACCGAAAAGAGACTGTGACTTCTTATTTAAAGGTGGCTTGACTGAAACGTGAAATTTGATTTATTCTGTGCAGAAGCTGTTTAAAGTGCCTCATCATGTGCTGACTCATGCTTTGTTAGTATCGGCCGACAAACCTTACAAGGAATGAAATTATAAAACCTTTAAGACGTCTAAATTTAAAAGGGACTTGTTTATTTTAAACCTACTGTATTACTGTATGTCAATTTGAGCAATTTTATGTTTTGAGGTTGAGAAAAATGCAGTTCACCTTCAACAGCTCCTCATTTTCTTCATCTCCTCCTCCTGATCATGAAAATGTGTGAATGTGTAAGTGCAAATTATTTGTATGAAAAATAATTATTTGTTATTACTATTTGCACAAAAATATGTTGAAAGCAAAGGCCATCTTAGGGAAGCTATAAAATGACAAATGAAGTAATTTTTGATTTTACTGAAAGGTAAAATAACATCTTACTATCTAAATACTTTATATTATATATTACCATGCACACTGACCTGCTAACGTTTGCTTCACTAGTGCTGCAGTGAATGATGGTGTAGATCATTAAACTAGAGAGCACTGCTCCTAATAAAATACCCTGGTTAAGTACAGGTTTTAAAAATGCTTCATCATGTTTATCAAAGTAGTTTTCACAATTACTACGTTTCATTTGATCCCTCCTGTGATTTGTGTTTAGTCGTACTTTTACTCCATACTATTGTAAACACTACGTGTGTCCACCTGTGCGTCGCTGATAAGTCAAGTCCAAACTTTGCTCTCCAGAAATCGATGAATGTAAAACAAAAAGCATGCTTCTTGTGGCCGACCGTGTGGCCAACATCCAAATACATTTAGAAACATCTCGACTGCAACTCTCCCGCTTTGTGAATAATCTACCTGAGCAACCAAACATCTTTTGCAAAACACATCCTGAGGATTCACCAGCAATAATCAATCCCCCGCATTATCTTTTATTCTGGACTACGCCGTTAATTTGGAGGACAATGCAGCTGATGAACGAGGCTGTGAGGTTTCCTGATTACGTTGTACCGACAAGTGCTCCTCTGATATCTGCTGAACTTTCCAAAACAATGCGAGACGAGACAAACACCACCAGAGCCTCAGAAAGGGCCACAGGCTGGGATCAACACCGCTTCAGAGCATCAACAAAAACTGAGCTTAAAGAGATGGACTGCAGGGTTTATACAACCAATCACAGACAAGACGCCGATGAGATTTACTGCAATTAATGTAAACTGCAGCCTTTTATCTTGCCGCAGAAATAAAACCCCATTCAGACACGGCGCCGGACCTGCACTGATCCGTTTGACTTGTGAACATGAGCTGAAATGACCGTGGAGGGAAGCAGTAAACTGCAGGTGGATTGACAAGAGCACGGATCTGCCAACAAACAGATTGTGGGAGGAATTGGCAGCCTTTGTGCGATCAGTCTGCCGATTTCTTGTCGGGTTAAATACAGTCGGAAACATGCAATTTCAGGCTCAGCACCTGGTGCCATTTTTGGAAATCTTAAGCCAGATACAGACACCAAAACAGCGACAATCCTACCTAAAGCACGGCAAACCTCACAGCATTGTTGTGACAGTTTTATACCGAACAATGGGCCAATCACAGGACCAGATCACAACATGAATTACCAAACTGTGGATTTCTAAGCCAAGAAACAAAACAATTACCAATTTTTTACCTTTTTTTTTTGGTCACTTAACTGTTGCCAAGCCAAACACAAGCAAAGATCACCTGATCTGTCCAGAAAGGTAATGTCATGGAAGCACAGGCGATGGGGATTTACACATATATAGAAGATATATCATCTATTTAACCACATTAAAGTCACAGTGAGATCAAAATCTCCTTTGTTTTTCAGGGGGACAGGCCTACCCATATTCTGCACAGCTAGAATACCAAGAAATGAGACACGGCAGGTGGGGAAATATAAAAAGCAGCGGTGAAGCAGGCAGGATGTTTGAGAGGAGGTGGTTTTGAAGGTTTATGCTTTCTTCCAGAACCACATACGCCTGCACACCAAAATGCATCTATTAACCCAGAATGTCTCATGTGTTTGGACCCAAGTCCTGCTCCTAATCCATCAGTGTCCAGGTAGATACACCTGAATATCTAGTCTGAGCCACTGTAAACCCTGCACCTGGTTGTGTAAGAAATAGGCAATATCATGTCAGCATCATGTCTTACTGCTGGTTGTAGTGCCTCGGTGTTTTTGCCCCAGTTTGTCCTGAAGGTGAGAGACTTCTTTCGGACACGCCTTCACCGTGTTGACAGGTACGACCACAGTGTTATTATGAGCGGCTAGCACCTTAGCTTAGCTAGCTAGCTAGCTAGCTAACTAACAAGGCAACTCATCTGCAGCCAGTAACGGCCCGTGCTAACGTTGGTTTCGTTTTCACAGTAGCTCGGGGCTGTTGAAACACAGCTAACCCACCAAACGGTAGGTGACAGGAGACAGCTAGTTAGCCACAGTTCCAGCTGGTTCAGCTGCTAACCTGCTTGGTGTGTCAGATTAGGAGGGCAGCTTTCTCCAACAGCTAGCCAACACTTTGACAAATCTCTGACACCACAGGAGACCGGCGAACATGTCACAAGCCCCGGTAGGACATGAGTCACGCCGCCAGCAGCCTGCCTGGGTGTGGAAAACGGTATTTTTTTGTTGGCAGTTTGTTTTGCAACAAACCCAAAAAGAGTCGGCTGTCAACTGACGCTAGGTTAGCTAACGGAAGCTAGCTCTCCTCTCGTCGCTCAGCTAGCAAAGCTTAAAACACCTAAACACAGACGTTACAGCGTGATGTGCAGGTGTGACAGGAGGGTAATACGTGGGGCAAGAAGTCGTAGCAGCGTGCACACCTGTCCAAAGAGACCAGCTCCGAGGAGCCGGTGCTGTTTGCCCACTAACTGTCTGCCTTATCTGCTGTATCATAGCGCCACAGCAGGTTAGCTTGCTAGCTTAACTGTAAGACTTTCTAACGTTAGCTGGAATAAAAATCTCGCTCACCAGTAACTGTCAGGGGCCTCCTCTTCTTCGCGTTGTGCTTTCACAGGAGCCTAGCTGTGCTTCATGGCAGAAACATGAACACTTCGGTCAATAATATCCGTGCGCTCGGACAACGTTATTGTGAAAGGAGCCAGAGCCGTGCATGGGCGTCCATGTCTCCGCCCGCCTCTCCCGTACCTTCCGCTGCGATCAGGTCCGAGGAGCGCTGTGCTCAGCCCTCAGCGCCTAGCCGAGCCCCAGCCCAGGGCGGTGACGTGGGGACCCGTCTGTCCGCCCCCCTGTCTGTCTGATCGCTTCGCTGCCTGTCTCTCTGCATGCATACATGCATACATGCAGCCTGTGTGTGTGTGTGTGTGTGTGTGTGTGTGTGCTCACCGAGTCACTCACGCCCACACAGACAAAGGGTTTCCATGCTCAGTGGTTTCAGCTATAGGTGATCAATACTGCCAGCTCACTGTTACATCACGGTGAGCTCTGTAACCTCACAGTTCTGTCAGGCCCACTTTAAACTCAGCTCTCTACCGTTGGCTGGAACGGATGACAGAATCCTGTCAGCGTTCTAGAACTCCGACAGGGTTCCAAAAAGGGTTCCAGAGCCCCGTCCGAAGTCAGAACTCAGAATTCTAGAACTCTGACAGAATTCTGAGAACAAGTTAATGAGTCCGATGAATGTTTGACATGTGCCCCCCCACAGTACATGTTGAAGTTGCCTTGATATGTTGGTGCCTACAATAAACAAAAGACAGTAATAGTAAAAACACAAGTAGTGTGTAGGGAAACATAGAAATGTTTACAAAAGAGAATATGAACAAATATACTAAAAGTGTAATAAGTCTGTTTTTAAATGTAAAAAAATGGATAGTTTATGGAAGAACTGACCAAATTCTAATGTACATTGTCCATATTATTTATATACTTTACACTGAGACCATTGTGCAATCCACATTTAGATATCTGGCTCATTCCTGCACAAACTGTACAGCTCATATATTCTAACATCGAATCTTTTATTTATGTGTCTGGACTTGCAGTAGCTGCTTTTTACTTTCAATTCTCTTTTCCAGTATCACATTCAGCTTCAGCTTACTGCATGAACGTAACAGTATAAGATGTAGGCATATATAGAAACAGGAATGTAAAGAAAGATAAAGCCAGTAGTGCACGTCGATAAGTATGGCAGTGAAATAGAAAACTGACAATTAAATAGGAAACAATGTTTTAAATATTAAAAGAAAAACATGCACAACATGAAAGGATGGAGCGGTGCAGGGGTGTGACACGACGGGGATGTTTAAACACCAAGACACAGATTCCATGTGTGTGAAAACTTACTACAGAATAAACACGGTGTTTGTCATCAGCAGGTAATTATAGCAAATGAACTATTTGTTTGATAATCATTTCTTACAGAGACTTGTGGTGCAGTTAATAAGTTGTGGCGTGATGTAATGTCACGTGGTCGTTATCTTAGCAGTGCAGACTCAGAGAAGCCTTAGTCGTGGTTCCCACCTTATCTCAGAGGCAGTTCCTTTACTGCTTTTATGTGTTTGTCAGTATCTTAGGAGGGCATTGTAGGGCTGACAGAGCCGGGGAACAGGTTGCAGCTACATGGCACAGCATCTTAAACTTCCTTCCTTTTTAAAAATACATTTAAACATCTAATTCAGCCACTGGGAGTTTGGTTCTCACCTCAGACCATCACTTTCACTTGAAGGTGTGAACGCTCTCCGTTAAACCAGTCGATGTTTGGATGAATCACTGGAAGAGATTATTATGGATCAACAGTTTGAATAAATGAAGAGCGTTAATCCTCTTAGGCTGTATTTTGGTATGTATAGAGCAAACAGTGTGCCCCTGTAGGAAGATGTCAGACCTGTCTGTTTCCTGTCATGCTAAACTCTTCTTTCGTTCTTCCATTCATTCTTTTTGTCGTCTTCTTTCTTACACCGCTTAATCAAATCTTCAGGTTATAAGGACAAACATAATAATGACATCTTGAAACAGCTTTTTTTGGCTCAAATTCTACAAACTCAGATATTTGAAGGACATTTTATTGACAGAGAAAACAGCAAAAGAGCAGCAGGTTCTCAGAGCAGAGAAGCAGCTGCAAATGTTTGGTACTGACATCATCTATAATGGCAAAGAGGAATTTTCATTCAGTTGACTAATGGACCAATCAGCTTTACATCCCAGCATTATTAAAGGCTATTAAAGGTATTATTAAAGGTAGGTGTGCAGCTATGTAGCCTTTATTAAAGAGAACATTTGCAGCAAATGCAGTAAATCCGTTTCATTGCACCAGCTGACTACAGCTTCAGCCTCAGCCCAGTGTGCTCCCTCACCGCTGTGTGTAGTCACGTCCACCAGAGATGTGTCTGCTGCAACATTTAGCAGATTTTAAATGGAACTGATGAGACAGTGACTCACTGAATAAGCCACTATGGAAGATGTGCTTGAGTAACGGTGGACTTCAGAGGATGGGAAACAGTAATTACATTGTCAAACTGTATCAGAAAGTCTGTTACCAAACTGTGATCTCAGTGTTACTGAGTTTCTTTAGTTGGTTTGTACTCTGGTGTGTGAACACATCCCCCTTTTCTGTTTCTGTTTTGTCTTTGTTTGTTTTTTGTTTTTGTCTAACTAAAGAATTTGGATTATAAATGTGCTCATAATGGATTGTAAATTGGGAAGTAATTGATCTGTATATGTCTTCAGGCCAAAGTTAAGGTGACTTAAGTGTGAGGAAAGCTGCTTTATGTACGTATGCATCAGAATAACAGAATATGTTGATTTCCAATAAACAGATTTGAACCCGAAACAAACACCCCATTATTACCAAAAACACTAAAACTAATAAAAAACATTTTCAGAAGATAAAAAAACCCCTGAAAAAGTAATTAAAACCAAACTGAAATTGAAAACAAAATGTCAAATCGAAACAGAAATACAAACTAATGAAAAACACACAACAATAGTGACCTAACCAGAATTCATTTAGACCACAGACAGAACGGCTGCTGTTCTTTTTCCTCCTCTGATTTGACTGTTTGCTCAAAAATCACTTAATCCAAAAGTTTTGCTCATCATGTCCACAGAGCGCCGACGTTAGTTCACAAAAAATTCCTTCAAACGTGCCATTTTGAAGTTCTCTGAGCAGCAAAGAGGCTCAGTGGTTTATTTCCTGCTGGTTAAGTGTGCAGGATTCTGACAGTCATGCTGCCTTTTTAAGCTAACTGGCTCCCACTTGGGGAATGCATCAATTTTTATACCCAAATCACATGTTTAGTGTGCTGCTGAGTCATTCCCCTAAAATAAGATCCTGCAGATGGCGGTTGAATGCAGCTAGTTTGGCGGGTAAATCATTTTAGATGCCTCACAGCCGGGCCCAAGAACAGAGGCTGGGCAGAAACACAGACTTATACAGACAGTTCTGAAAAGTTCTGCTTTGTTTCCAGTCCAGCTATTCAGAATGTGCAGCAGTAACTGCCTCCACGTGGTGCGTCCACTGGAGCGCTCTGGGTGTTGATTTCAGCAGATCCGTGCAGGCAGCTGCCGTCATGACTAACACCCCCTGGCTGACACACTTGTTGGTTCCACGATTCAACAGCTGGCCCGCGGTGGCTGCGAGTATGATTCGCGCCTTTAAATGGCATTTCTAATGAATCATGAGATCATTTCCACCGTCAAAAACACTGTGAAAACAGCTGTCATGTAGTTTATTCTGCATGACGGCAAGCAATGGACAACAGGGGGGACACTCACAAGGGAAAGTACATCACCTTCTCTTGTGACTTTTGGATTTAATGAGTATGTTTGCTCAGAATTTACTGATTTTTTCTCTATTTTTGACTCTTTTAGCTTGTTTTTAATGTTATATCCTGTCTGGTAAAGCATTAAATCTCTGTAGTCCTCTGATTGGATGATTGACACAGCTCAAAGAATATATCCTCTGTGCTTCCTCCTCTTGTGTTTAAGCGGGCAGTTTGCCATCGTAAAGCAATGCAGAGACAAAAGAGCACAAATCTGGAGTTCGCCGCCAAGAAGCGGCGGAGCATGGCCAGCCCGGCGGGAGGAGATCGAGCAGGAGGTGGACATCCTGGGACAGACACTCACTCACATTTCACCGGTTTTGCCAATTATGAAGGAAAATATTCTGTAGTAAAGTTTGTTAGCTGTCAAATACAGCACCAAACACTGCTCAGGTCATGAATAGATGACCATGGGAGATCTTTTTTTTATAATTATTATTGTAAAAACCACAAATCACATAAACAGTAGTGGGACTAAACTAACAGGAACACTTAACGCTGCTTAAGGAGAAACATAAGGGAAAACTAAATGTTAAGGGGTTGGCTGAATGATGAACATAATGACTATAAACGGTAATAAAGTTTAATCTGTGTCAGTTGTCATGTCATTCTGTGCCCATTTTTACGCTCTAACCATTTTCCTCAGTGAACATTTGACAGCAGACGGTCGGTGATGAGCGTCTGTGTTTCAGGGTCTCTGGAGGCGAGCTGTTTGACTTCCTGGCCCAGAAGGAGTCTCTGAGCGAGGAGGAGGCCACCCAGTTCATCAAGCAGATCCTGGAGGGGGTGAACTACCTCCACGCCAGGAAAATAGCCCACTTTGATCTCAAGGTTTGTCCGGACGGCACATGACACGCTCTGTTTTCTGTTTTGAACTCCACGTGGGACACACTGTCACATCTCTGAGCCTTAACAAAGACAGAAGGGTCAGAGGGAAGTCGCTCACTTCAGCCGTGACATTTTGTCAAAGCCACAAAAACTCAAGTCATGCTCACAGTTCATTCCTCTGAATTATTATTTTTTAAAAGCCTCGTCAACAACAACACAAGAGTATTCTCAGAGCTGAAGCCATCAGCAGACTGTTTCTGGGACCTGAATATCAAAATAAAAAGGAGTTTTTGTATTTGTGCCCTCTGACTGCACATCTCACAGTCTGAGGGAACGACGTGGAGCGACCAGCAGCAGCAGCAGCAGCAGCATCATCTGCACATAATGGTCTTAAAGGGGTGTTTTTGGAAGTGTGGCTGTATGAGATACTATCCACAGTCAGGAGTCCCGGCACAGATGCTAAGTGATGTAGTGCTGTGGACGGGTTTTAGCCTCCACTTATAAAAATCAATATCAGTTTAAGTGCTCACTATATTTAGAGTATTTAGAGTATACCACACAGCCCTTTCTGATCTGACGCTTTTCTTTTTCTCTTTTCTCGCCTCAAAGCCACCAGACTCCATTGACAAAAACAGTAATTTAACCTCAGAGAACACAGGAGGAGCAGGTCTACCGCTGCCTCGATCGGCTAGATTGTTTGTGTTATTGTGTGACTCTGGTGTTTTAAACGGTTACTTTGGATCCAAACTAACATGTTGGGTTCATCGATCACGGCAGCAGTAAGACAGCGAACTCCTGCTTTCTGCAAGGTCACATTTTCTCAAGGAAGACTGGCGGCTTTGAGGCGAGAATGTTCATCATCTACTGCAGGTAAAACCATAGGAACCACATACAACCCCACTAAAAATAATCCAGACTATCCCTTCAATAAATCATAAATCAATGTTTGCCTTTATCTCCGACACAGAGCACAACAAACCGACAACACTGACGAAAAATGACACTGAAATGCAAGTGTAAATCAGTAAATTATACAGTTTGTTTTCAAAAACTGGATCGTACTAACATTTCTAATATTTCTGTAAGATGATCCTTCAGGCCGTGATACAGTCCTCCCTCAGTGGATCCCTCCTGCTCACAGCTGCTATTTGAAATGCTTTTAAAACAAACGTTGAGCTCAGAGTGTTTATCTTTGCTGTCCGGTCTCAAATTCCAGGTTGATCCCGGACAGCAGCTCTCCTCCACAGGAGCGGTTCAGCAGCTCCTTCAGGGCTTCGTTCACGTCGTTGTTGAAGACGGTGGCGAAGCTGCAGTTGGGGTATCCTCCGCCGCCTCCATCCATGGGAAAGGAGCCCATCACCTCCTGCACCCATTTCAGCTCATTGCTGAGCTCCAAGCGCAGCGCGTCGAAGTGGCTCTGTCTCTCCTGGTAGCGGCCGCTGGTGGCGGCGAGGCTGCAGCCGAAGGCCTGCATGTCGTCCTGCAGGCTCCTCTTGAAGGCCTCCACCTTACGGAACTCGTAGCGGATTTGCGAGAGATCGTGACGCACGCCTTCGCTCTCCTCCTTGTACCAGGCCTCCTTTTCATTGTATATAGACACCATGGCGTCGATATCCTCCTGCAGGGAGTCGTGGGCTGCTGCCAGGCTAACGAAGGAGCTCTCCATCTGGTCAATGTCCTCCACCACCTGGGCAAAGCGCTCAAAGTTTACATAGGTGTTGTTGGGTGGCATGCTTGAGTGGGACTTGATGGTGTACTCCCTCAGGCGCTTGGTCTTCAGCTGGCGGCGCTCCCGTTTCTTCGGCTCCTGGGCTTTATTTTCCTCCTTGTGCTCATTGGACTTAAGGTTCGAGAAAAGGGAGAGTTAGTAACACAGATAACACAGAGCTCTGCAGGCAGAAGGGGAAACACATTTGCACAGATTAATGTCAAATTAACGACGTACAAATAATGAAAACTGATATGCAGTTTTTCCAAACATGGCTGTTGAAGGGTAACTTCTGTATCTTTAATCCTGGGCCCTATAATTTCAAATTCTGACTAGGGCAAAAAGTTTTGGAACTGGTCCGGTAGATCTCCTCAACTGGCAGCTACATAACAGGCTGCCATGGCTGTAACAACTGCACCTGATCACAGTAGGTCCACTAAAAGTGCTTGTTTGATCCACTGACAGGCTCAGAGTGTTATTCTAAGTGTGTGACAGCATCATGGAAAGGATCCCTACAGAGAGAGACCTGGAAGATCCTTTTGGTTTAACCACAAACAGCCGTTATATCGCTCTCTGCACACACACCAGACTACATTCACAAAAACAGTGATTTTACCTCACAGGAACAAAGGGGTTGCTGGGCGACCGCTGCCTTGATCTGTTAGTTTGTTTGTGTCATTGTGTGTTACATAAATATGGTTTTGGATCTGAAATACCACTTTAAAACGCCAAAGTCAGACACTAACACAAAAAAACCAATTGAATTGAGAACGTGGTAGACCAGCAACCCCTGTGTAAAATGACTGTTTTTGTCAATGGAGTCTGGTGTTCTTGAAGAGAGCGATTTAACGTCTCTTTGTGGTTAAACAAAAGCGGATCTTCCAGGTCTCTCTCTGTGGGGATCCTTTACATAATGTTGTCAGACACTTAGAATGATAAGCAGAGGATTTAATCAGCATTTGTACATTTGTTAAACATGGAACAGCCGTTATATTGCTCTCTTCAAACACACCAGACTCCATTGACAAAAACACACACAGGAAAATTTTACTGATACTGATGAGCTTGGTCATTTAGCTGTCACTGCTGCCGGAGTGAATTAATAAAAGAGGGACCTGAAATAGTGACCATGTGGCCTCAGCTTGGCCTCCCTTATGAAAATGTCTCAGCTCTGCCACCGCTCACCTTTCATTTCGGGGCTTAAGTAACAGTGACTCATTCACTGGCACCGACGGGAAGCTAAAAAAGGAGCATGTTCGTGTGTTTACAGCAGAGAATTCAGTCTGTTTCAGCAAATATTGCCTCCCATTTGCAGATACTGAGAATCAAATATATTTCCACAAATGTCCCTTTCTAATCTAGAGCTGGATGACCTAAATCCGGGTGCTTGGGGGCATTTTGGGGCCTCAGGACTTTGTTTGCTCTTGGCTCCGTTCATTGTTGTCCACATTAACACTCTTCAGGTCTCTGCTACTGAACTGACTCACCCACGGCTGTGGTGCTGTGACTGTAAATGAGCCGCGTTGGCCAGAATAACCACATTTCTGTGTGTGCGTTTATCGACATTAGCAGTCAGAAATGTTTAAAACTACACAAAAACATCTTCACGAATTATATAATCCATCATCCAGGCTGTGATGCCACAAGATGCAGACAAAGACATTTTAAAAAATATAAAAAATGAAGTTTTACCTTGATCCACGGGTGATTGAGAGCATCTTGAATTGTTAATCTTTTCCTATAAGAAATAAAAGAAAATGTCCACATGATGAAACTACCACAGTCACAGTCAGCGTATAAAAAGCCATAGTAGGTCAAATTAAACTCACTAATTCACAAGAAAAAACTACAAAAATAAAGTTTTGTTCTCATAAATTTACCACTTTAGTCTCAGAGAAGATGCAAGCTTCATTTAATTTTTTTAAACCTCCACCGACGCCAATATGTCGTCGTTACCGTGTTCTGCACGAGCGCTCTTACTTCTTATCCTTCTCCAGCAACTGGCTGATGAATTTCTTGGCCAGCTCACTGGTGTGGCAGAAGAACTCCTCATCAAACTCATAATTTATGGCTGAAATGTTCCCCAGCGTGTCCTGTTTGGTCTCCCCCAGGAAAGGTGAAGCACCACTCAGCCTGGAGCAAAACATAGAAGGAGGATCAGTTTATCCTCCTGTTTGACAGAAGCTTTAGTATGACCATGATAATAATAATAGTTAAGATAGTGAGTGTGCAATAAGGGGCATTGAGCTATGGGAGGATCACTTGCAGGATGTAGGTGATGACCCCGATGCTCCACATGTCTGCTTCTAATCCCAGCGGCTCGTAGTTTACAATCTCTGGTGCTTGAAGGGCAAACAGATGAAAGACAAAATGCATCTCTGTTAAAGTAGCTGAAAAACGAACAGACTCGCCCTGGTTGTCATTTCTGACAAGTAACTTCAGCTGTTCGCTCTCTCGCCAGACTCCATTGATAAAAACAGTAATTTTACCTCCCAGAGAACAGGAGTTGCTGGACCACTGCTGCCTCGATCGGTTAGTTTGCTTGTGTTTTTGCGTGACTTTTGTGTTTTAAATAGTTCGTTTAAGTTCAAACAAACTTCACTGATTCATTGATCAAGGCAGCAGTAGCAAAGAAACCCCCTATGTTCTCTGAGCTAAAATTACTGTTTTTGTCAGTGGAGTCTGGTGGCTTTGGAGAGGGCAAAGAGAAAGAGAAAACAAAAGTTGCAGTGACATTTACACTGATCTTTTTTATTCTAAGTGGCCTTTTTTTCAGCTAAAATTAGTTTCGCATCAACTCACCATCTACTTATTTGTTTCCAAACGGTTTAAAATAAGAATAAATGAAGCAGGAGTAACAAATGGACCCGTCTCACCGACAAACTCTGGTGTTCCAAAGATGTTTTTGAACTCAACGCCGGCTTCAATCTTGTGGGCGAGACCGAAATCAATCAGCTTGATTCTTGGCAGCGGCACATTCTTGTCCAGCAGCATTATGTTTTCAGGCTGCAGGCGAGAGAGAGACATTTGTTATACATTTTTTATACGTCTGTCTGTCTGTCTGTCTGCTCTGTCTGTCTGTCTGCTCTGTGTCCCGCTCAGCTTCTTTACTCGTGTTCAGCTGCTCCTCATTTTATTCTCTCCTGTTCTTATTTTACATATTTAGTTTCAGTTTAGTTAACACGCATTAACTAACTAATATTAAGTTATATATTTGGTTTTGAGGGGCAAAACTGTTGCAAACTAATTGCTCCACCTAGTGGAACAAAGCTCCCTCATGTATTTTACTCAGCTCGTTGCGTCGTCCTCCTGGTTAAACCTCCAGCCGGACCTCTATCATACCAACGTCAACCTGAAAAATCAAAGCAGAATCCGTCTCTCCACGGTTTTCTCCGCTACTAACTACGAATTTAATTACAGAATCGTTAAAGTGTCTGATTTATTGGTTCAAACATCAAACACCAAAGCTGCTTTAAAAATCCCCTAACCTCTGGCAGCCTGGTGGAAAACCCACTCCTGTGAGTGTTCAGCGAGGTTAAATTACTGTTTTCTTCAATGGAGTCTGGTGGTTTTAAAGAGGGCGATATAACTGCTTGAGGTCCCCATCAGAAAAGGGCCGCGTGACGGGAAGTGGTGAAATATTCTAAATAGAATATATCTAACCTGATGTGGACCAAGTTCAGATCTGAACTAACTGAAGTAACCAATCGAGGCAGCGGTAGACCTGCTCCTCCTGTGTTCTGTGAGGTTAAATTACTGTTTTTGTCAATGGAGTCTGGTGGAAAAAAGAAAAGCATCAGTTCCCCATCAGAAAGGGCTGTGTGGTATACTCTAAATATTCTAAATATAGTGAGCACTTAAACTGATATTGATTTTTTTAAGTGAAGGCTAAAACCCGTCCACAGCACTACATCACTTAGCATCTGTGCCGGGACTCCTGACTGTGGATAGTATCTCATACAGCCACACTTCCAAAAACACCCCTTTAAGACCATTATGTGCAGATGATGCTGCTGCTGCTGCTGCTGGTCGCTCCACGTCGTTCCCTCAGACTGTGAGATGTTCAGTCAGAGGGCACAAATACAAAAACTCCTTTTTATTTTGATATTCAGGTCCCAGAAACAGTCTGCTGGTGGCTTCAGCTCTGAGAATACTCTTGTGTTGTTGTTGACGAGGCTTTTAAAAAGAATAATCATTCAGAAGAATGAACTGTGAGCATGACTTGAGTTTTTGTGGCTTTGACAAAATGTCACGGCTGAAGTGAGCGACTTCCCTCTGACCCTTCTGTCTTTGTTAAGGCTCAGAGATGTGACAGTGTGTCCCACGTGGAGTTCAAAACAGAAAACAGAGCGTGTCATGTGCCGTCCGGACAAACCTTGAGATCAAAGTGGGCTATTTTCCTGGCGTGGAGGTAGTTCACCCCCTCCAGGATCTGCTTGATGAACTGGGTGGCCTCCTCCTCACTCAGAGACTCCTTCTGGGCCAGGAAGTCAAACAGCTCGCCTCCGGAGACCCTGAAACACAGACGCTCATCACCGACCGTCTGCTGTCAGACGTTCACTGAGGATAAGTGTATAGAGAAAGCCAAACTATAAGAAAAGGTCGTCCTTTCTCTGCTCCATCCGCCGTTTAGATTTGGCTCATGTGATCTCCTCCAGCCCACTGAACATTAACATTTGGAACATTAAACCGTGTAAACCTGCTCTGGTACACGTATGAACGTTAAAAAAATGAGCAGAATACTTTAAGACATTGTCAGACTTTTTAAGCGTCTGTGTCTTCGGTCACTCACAGCTCCAGGATGAGCACCACGTCGGTGCGGTTCTCGTAGACGTCGTGCAGCGTGACGATGTTTGGGTGCTGAATCTGCCGCAGGATGTCCACCTCCCGCTCGATCTCCTCCCGCCGCACCCCTCGAGAGCTGGCCATGCTCTGCCGCTTCTTGATGAACTTGGCGGCGAACTCCAGATTCGTGCTTTTCTCTCTGCATTGTTTTACGATGGCAAACTGCCCGCTGAAACACAAGAGGAGGAAGCACAGAGAGCTGCAGAGGATATATTCTTTGAGTTCAGCCCGAAAAAGGAAGTGAGAAAAACGCTGAAAATGACTCCAATTGTTATTCTAAGTGTGTGACAGCATCATGGAAAGGATCCCTACAGAGAGAGACCTGGAAGATCCTTTTGGTTTAACCACAAACAGCCGTTATATCGCTCTCTGCACACACACCAGACTACATTCACAAAAACAGTGATTTTACACGAGAGTCGCTGGTCTACCGCTGTCTAGATTCAATTAGTTTGTGTAATTGTGTGAGTTTTGAGTTAGTTTGTGTTAGTTAGTGAAGAGTTAGTTTGGATCCAACTCAATATTTGTAAAACAAACAAACTTACAGATCAAGGCAGCCCAGCAACTCTTGTGCTGTATGCAAAATTACTGTTTTTGTCAATGGAGTCTGGTGTGTTTGAAGAGAGCGATATAACGGCTGTTCCTGGTTTAACAAATGTACAAATGCTGATTAAATCCTCTGCTTGTCACCCTAAGTGCCTGACAGCATTATGTAAAGGATCCCCACAGAGAGAGACCTGGAAGATCCTTTTTTGTTTAACCACAATGAGACGTTAAATCGCTCTCTTCAAGCACACCAGACTACATTGAGAAAAACAGTAATTTTACACAGGGGTTGCTGGTCTACCACTGTCTCAATTCAATTGATTTGTTTGTGTTATTGTATGACTTTGGCATTTTAAAGTGATATTTCAGATCCAAAACCATATTTGCATAACACACAATGACACAAACAAACTAACAGATCAAGGCAGCAGTTGCCCAGCAACCCCTTTGTTCCTGGAGGTAAAATCACTGTTTTTATGAATGTAGTCTGGTGTGTGTGCAGAGATCGATATAACGGCTGTTTGTGGTTAAACCAAAAGGATCTTCCAGGTCTCTCTCTGTAGGGATCCTTTCCATAATGCTGTCACACACTTAGAATAACAATCTGAGCCTGTCAGTGGCAAAAATAGTGTACGACTACGGGTGGATAAAACCATCATAACAGTCTTCCGCTTGTCACTCGAAATGACTCATAAGAATAAATCAATAACACAATCACACATGCAGGGCTGTGGTGGGATTGTGACTCAGCCTTCTCACTCAAATTTTTCCCAACACTTCAGTCTATTTATAATCCTGTCACTCTCACACACTCACACATCCAGACACAAGCAGCCACTTCATGTCAGCTGCTGGCTTTGGTCAGATGTGCTGAAGCACTTCTCTGCATTCAAAGGCGATACGTCTGTGCAGCTGCATGTTTTCCTTTTTATTTTTATTTTTGAATGGCTTGTAAGCTAACACTCTTCTTCCTCATCTGCAGCCCGTCTGGGAGCAGATACAGCAGCGGCTAAAGATAGAAGGCTCCTTTAAAAAGCAGCTCGACGTGCACAACAACAGTTGTCTCCACCTGACAACACACGGCAACTAAAACCAACTAAAACTAAACTATTACAGCCAAAGAGGAAGCACACAGTTTGGAGGGTGAAAACACAGGGAGCATTCGCAGCACGCAGTTAATGATTGAGAGTGATTTTCATATTGTTTTAGCGCAGCAGTAAACAGCTCTGTGCTGGGACCTACATGCTGAGTGACACTTTATTTTGAAATTTATGACTTCTACTACAAATAAAAGCCTCTGATCGTTGTTATTTCATTTTACTCTCCACACCAACGCTGGCGTCAGGGTTGACTTTTAATAATACGGTCACATTGAGGCTGCTAATTCTTTCCCACGCTTTCATTTAACATTAAAAATTATTCCCTTGTATGCGCTGCACCTCCTTAAACACAGGATACACCACACATTCCTATACAAAATGCTCAAGTAGTTAAAAAATAAACAAATAGATGCAGATGTATAAATGTACCGTTAGTTGCACAGTTTGTAGTGAAGATTTGAGTTATTTATGCTTTTATTATTTTCATTTATTACCGTTTCTTGAGTGTCTTTATGCTGCTGCAACAGTGCAATTTCCCTTTAGGGATTAATAAAGTACTCTATCTATCTATCTATTTACATATATACACACTACATTGTCTGTTTTTAAACCATCAGTTATTTGGTTCCTATTTTACATTAAATATCCCACAATTATTCATTAAAACTACATTAAATCAAACACAAATACCAGTAATGTGCACTTTAACACACTGAGAAGTAACCTGAGAGGAGATACTGGGTGTGAAATGTCTCTACCTTCCCAACTCTTCACCGATTTCATAGAAATCCTCCACTTTCTGCTGTTTGAATAAGTTCATGGCTGCAGTTAGGATGACATCTGCATCTCTCTTTACCTGCAAGAACAAACCACAGTTGACTTTTTATCATCTGGAGAAATGCAACAGGACAAAAGCTGGTGACAGTGAAGGGTAAAACACAGAGCTGGTTGTAGAAATGTCATGTCAGCTGTGGCTGCAGGTTGTCTGAAGTAGGAAACTACTAAATAATACAGAAACAGCAGGAAATAACACCAGTTAATAGGAAATAGCTCACCGTGTTAAACACTCTGTGCCCTGGTCGTGAACACCACGTCCTCCTCCTGTCCTCTGTGAGTGTGTGTGTGTGTGTGTGTCCAATATTGTGCTCAGGCCACGAGGACTCCGTCCACCAGCACGGGGTGCGCGTCACACCGAACTTCATTGAGAAAACTACGAATTTAACGCGACACTTTCTTAAGACTGGATGAAATTAGTCGATTTTTGAAAACGCCACCTGTTACTATAATATCATGCGCACGTCAATGTGTATAGTGATCCGAGTAAAGCAGCTGGTTTACGTTAATTTAGACTAGTTTTTCAATGGTTCACACTCCTCCATTACACGCTTACCTGAAGAATATTCAGATGTTTTTGTTCAAAAGAAAAGGTTTTCGGTGTAGTATTTTCATGCCGAATCGACAATGAAAACGTTCAAACTCAGGAAGTACATTCATCTTTGTTAAATTATGCATGTACCTCTGCAGGTATGTAAGTGAACTTTTACTTCGCGATAATATAAACGAGGTCTGGCGTCACCGTGTGCGCGCGCGCTCTGCCTCTTAGCTTGACCATCTGTTCAGCTCGCGCATGAAACTATGACACCTGTCGTGTCGCACGCGCTGACACACCGTGAGGTCTGAAAAAAAAAAAAATTAAATTTAGATTAATTTTCATTTTCAGGATTCAAAGGACATTCAAACATTTACTGTTTAAATATGTTATTATTATAAACTCTTATTTTATAAAATGTGCCTTTTATGGTTAAATACAAATTCTAGTAAAAACAAAAACTATCAGATTTATTTTATTTTATTTTAATTCAATTCAATTCAATTCAATTCAATTCAATTCAATTCAATTCAATTTAATTTATAGGGATTTATTGAATCCCTCCTTTCAAAATAAAAGCGGGTTATCTTCGTCTCCATGTCTTGCTCTCCTCCTGGTTCAGATTTCAGCAGTGATCCCCGTCTTGTACTTTTGTCCCAACAAATTAACTTTTACATTTTTGGCGGCACCAGTGGTGGTGACCGTCAGTTGGCCAGTTGTTTGAAGATAACTTGATAAGGTAATAAGGATATTGACGGTCCCCAGAGGATGAATCATGACAGGTTTGATGGCCGACCTGACCTCCTCTCTGTAGCTCCACCTTCTGACCAAACGTATTTGAACATAAATGCTGTGAAACAACTAATGTGCAGGTTGTCAGAATCAGAATCTGCGCAGTAGTGAAAATCACCTACAAAGCCACCAGACTCTATTAATGAAAACAGTAATTTTACCTCGCAGAACACAGAGTCGCTGGTCTACTGCTGCCTCGATCGATTGATTTGTTTGTGTTATTGGGTGTTACACAAATATTAAATTGGATGTGAACAAACCATTTAAAACACTCAAAAACACAAACAAACTAACAGATTGAGGCAGCAGTAGACCGGCAATTTGTGTATTCTGTGAGGTAAAAATACTGGTTTTGTCAATGGAGTCTGGTGGCTTTGAAGAAAGCGATATAATAGCTGATTGTGGTTAAACAAAAAGGATCTTACAGGCCTATTTGAAACCCAAAATATGTAAATACAGGGCCAAGGTTTAAACATGCTGTAGTTTAACCTTTAACCCTGAATTTGAATGGTTTACCTAGTTAGGAAGGCCTTTTAAGCCCCTATGACGATCAGATTTTTGGCCCCACACTGCAGAAAAACAACAACATATCCATGTCCTTATAGTCCTCAAATCTGCTGCTCCATTTTTCACAGTCAAGTAGATTATCAGACCAAAATGAAAACATTTTACGATGTGAACAAGCTGTTTAAGTTCAATCTGGAACAAGGAACTCAGATAGTAAAATGAAACTGGCAGCCCGATGAGGGCTGGAAGAGTCACTGCAGATAAACTGAAACAATACGCCTATTAAGGTGAGAGAGACGGCCAACGGAAATAGTCAAATGAGGCCCCTCATCTTCCTTTTGTGAGCAGAGAGGGTACAGTATGCCTGGTGTTGGCGGCGCTGCTCTGCCGAAGTGAGGATGGAGCAGAAGAAGTCGGAGGGTGACCTGCACATGGAGGCTTCAGAAGGAGGCCTGAAGGAGCTGGTGCTGAGGTGGTTCACCAAGACACAGGCGCCGCTCATCCTCCACAACGGGAGCTTCCCCGACTGGTTTCGAGGCTTCGCTGCAAGAAAGTAAGCAACACAGAGAAGAGTCCTACTGCAGGGCCTGTGGGGAGGGAGTGTAATAGGCTCTACCGTTAAATCTGCCTTTTTTTGAATAGAGTTCTGCATAATATGTAAATATCTCTGCCACCAACATGATGTTTGTTTTACTCTTTGTTGATCTGTGAGTTGCAGCGCTGTAGCTACAGCACCAGAGGTGGAAGTAACAACAAATACATTTACTCAAGTACTGTACTTAAGTACAATTTTGAGGTACTTTTATTTGAGTATTTCCATTTTATGCCATTTTATACTAATGCGCCACACAATCGTACTTTTTACTCCACTACATCTATCTGACAGCTTTAGTTATTTACATGCCGCTAGGTGGCTCAAACTCTCATTGTATGTATATTTATTTACATTTTGTGTTAATTATCTAAATCTGCATATTAGCTAGAAACTAAAGCTGTAAAATAAACGTAAAAAACAGAAGTCCAAAGTATCATAAAATGGAAATAATTAGTGACAACAGGTGCTAATGGACCTGGTTCCAGATATAAACGCTGTGTTTGCAGATCTTTGTCGTCTCTGAGTGAATAAAAGAGGTTTCACAACATGGCTGCATTGTTTTTAAGTCTAAATTTGCCTGCACATCTGTTTAATTGCGTCTCGCCCTCTGCCCCAGGGACGCCGAGGATCTGTTGAGAGATAAGGCTCTGGGCTGTTTTCTCATTCGCCTCAGTGATAAAGCCATCGGCTACATCCTGTCCTACAAGTGAGGCAAATCGAGCCCGTCAAAAATAACCCAGCTCGCTTTCTTTCTGACTCATCTCACTGGCCGCGTGTGCATTTCCTCCCGCGAAGGGGCCACGACAGGTGCCGCCATTTTGTCATCACGCAGAATCAACGGGGTCAGTTCGTCATATCGGGAGACTGTCAGACGTACGGCAGCCTCACGGAGCTGATAGAGCATTTCAAAGTCAGCCCCATCCAGCCCTTCGGAGAATATCTGAACGCCAGCAGCCACGAGGTGAGAGAGTCGAACTTCTAACACAGTTTACAGCTGAGTGTTTTGTCTGTTATTCTGTCTGTCACATGAGCTTTTTCAGCGCCCTCTATAGGACAGACAAGCTGCAAGCAAGTGACGGTAGAGTTCATGTTGGGAAATGGTAGCAGTTTGGTTAGGTTTAGGTGCACACGGTTCTTGGTTAGGTTTAGGAAAAGGTTGTGGTTTTGGGTTAAAAGTTCATACTTGTATTTGGAGGTCCTACTAGAACACGTTTACATGGTTTTTAACGTTAAAAAAACACATTATTATTATTATTTTTCCCTTAGCAGACATTAGCCTCCGTCTGAACCCTCGCGTTTTAGTGAGAAAACACAATGGCGGACAGACAGGTGACCCAAAAATAGACTTACATACATTACCTGACTTCCTCCTTTGCTTTGAGATTGGCAGTGTAAACATTGATTGTTTTAACCCCTTAAAGAAACGGTAGTTTCCTGTCTGGCTGTACTGACGATTGTAGCCTTGAATTTCTCCTCTTGTTTCCAATTGTTGTTGCCTTTACACTCATTTATTGTACGAAGCAAAAAAAGAACAAAACAAAACAAGAAAAACCCTTTTTTGTCTGAAAAGCAAAGAGTGCTGAGTCAGACTGACAGCAGTTGGTGCCAAATCATGGTTCCCAGATGATGAATCCTAATGACTCTGAAAATCTCTTTATGGTTTGGTGAAATATCTCAACAACTATTGTTTGTATTTAAATTTTGTTCAAACTTTTTAACAGAATGAATTTGAGTCACTTCAGTGATCTGAAGACTTTTCTTCAAACTATCTATCATCTCACCAAACTTTGTGTTTAGGACTATTTAGCTAATGTTAGCATGCTAACACGCCAAGCCAAATCATTAGCACATTAGCTTTCATCATTAGCATGATGACGTTAGCATGCGACAGAAATTTGACAGTCACTTGAATCTGTTTTTAACCTGTTGCCTGAAATAACTGAGGTGCTTGTCTGTCCCTTTGTGTGCCTGTTTTACTGCTTTTATGTACCTTCAGTGTTTGCTGCGTTAGCGTTAGCTGTTTGTCCAATCTAATGTAAAGCAGGTGTGTAATTTAATGGCAGCAGGTCATAATTAAACAGCTAAAATCATAACACACTGTTTGGCCAGTTGGTGCTCTAAAACGCTTCAGCTCGTAAATCTGAAAGGCCTCACAACTGGTCTTATTTGACTGGAGCCTGCTTCATTTTCATGTCTCACTTCCCTTGTTGGAGCCAGATGGGCTCTAAAAGGGGCAATAACACAGGTTGTTATTCTCAGGGAAGCACAGGTGAGCTGTACGACGTGGTGAACTACAGCGCCAAAGAGAAGTCCTCCGTGAGCGTCCAAGCTCTGCGGACTCTGTGGGACCAGAAGAAAGATCATCACGGCAGGATTCAACGGCAAAATGACCCTCTTACAGCTCCACCACCTGCGCCGCCACCAAAACCCAAAAACAGAAAGCTGACGGGAGCCGTGTCAGTAGACCCAATGTCCCTCTCACAGGTATTTAAATATGTATTTGTCACTAAAGTGTTTGTTCGTTGGAGACACTTACAAGTTCATCCAAATAGTTGCATAGAGCATAAACTCCTTAATAATGTCTTTTTAGGTTGTTTCAGTATATAGATTCAAACTCAAAAACACCAGAGTTGGCATTTACACATATTTAGCAAAGTAAATATATGGCTTGTTGTCAGGTGTATGTAAGAACAATCATTAGATCAAAACGCCGACTTCACTCAAAGTCAAACCAGCACTTGCAAATTTGAGTTTAGTGTTCATGAGCATACATGCAAATCTTCGTCTGTGCATCGACGTCACACAGATTAAACAGTAACTGGGAAAAAAAAACATCTGTCCCTCATGCAGAGAGTCACAACCACCCAGCTGGATTAATAAGTGAATAGATAAGTTACTAATATCAGGTTATGTTATGTTTTTGTGTTCAGTGGTCAGGCTGTGATAATAGATAATATTCTATCTCTTAAAACAAGACTTTGTCATTTTAAATAAGCAGCAGCAACAACAGCCTCTGCTGCTAAATAAGAGCTAAAATATTTGAAGGGGGAAGGAAAACAAAGGAAAACTGAAAAACTTCTGCACCCACAGCAGTCAGACCCTCAGTAAGCATCATACATGTGAAAGAATAAGACTTTGGGGTGTGAATGGGAATGAAAGATGTTACTACAAGTCAATGTGTTATTTTAAAGGTCCAGTGTGTAAGATTTAGGGGGATTTATTAACAAAAATGGAGTCTAGTATCCATAATCCACATGATGTTCACAATGAGGCGACCACGCCCACTTAGGAGACTGTCAGTGTCATCGCCACGCCCCCTTTTGGGGAAAACAACCCCCTGTCAGAAACAATTAATTTAATAATGATCTGCCAAAGGGAAGCTGTACTGGGATTTAAAGCCACATTTAAAGCCATGTCCTTAAATAGATCCAGATAGAAGGGTTTTATGGCTCCAAGCTACATGCTAACACCATATGTTCGCTCATCTGTCAGTGTTTCTTGACCCTGTACCAGCTAAGCTGATTTTAGGGGCACAAAGCCCAACCAATTTTACAATACTAACAGCTGTAGACTAATTTCAGACTCTTTGCAGAATCAGTGTAGCTAATAATTGCATAAAAAATTCATAGCTTGTAAAAGAATAGCTTGTAGTTGGAGAAATGTTCTTTATAGGCGACTAACAGTTAGCTACTGGTTGGAAGTCAGGCTGCACTGACCAGGTTAATGCAGTTTAACCTTAACTTAAAGGCTATAATGTAACGTTAGCTAGGTTAGCTGTCAGAGCACAGTGCTAATACTAGCATGTTATGCTACATGTTAGCAATTTGCAAACCTGGAGACGTTGTTTTGTTTTTGTCGCTATTTCACATTAAAGTCTACGACGAGTGTTGTTTGTTTTCCTCCAGAAAGGTGCAGGTTCGAGATCGAGGAGTCCTGCCTGTCCAACTTCTACTACAACAAACCAACCGAAGATGCTCAGAACGTTTGTGAACGTTGTTGGTCCACGTGGACAGATGGTCTTGGATGGTCTTGTCGTCCATGTTGTCGCTGATTTGGTGTCGTGTCTTTCAGGGTGTTCCTCCAGTGCCAAAAAGAGGGATTCCTCTGAGCTTCTCCCTGAGTGGGTCTTTGCCCGACACAACATCCCATCCGACCAACGCCCCAAACAGATCCGAGAGACTCCGAGGACCCACAAACCCGTCGCTAACGCCTGACAGAGACTCTTTTCACACCACGGACACGAGTCCAGCAGGGTCCACGTACTTTGAGCTGATGCAGGTGGAGAGCAGAAGCAGATCTCTGCCAAGCCTGGACAACAACATGGAGGAGGAGGAGGAGAAGGAAGAGGAGGAGGAAGAGGAGGAGTACTCCAACAAGCTGCCCACAGTGAAGAGGGTCACCTGTCTCACCTACTCCCTCCATGACCCCAGAGACAGTTTGTGGCCGGGCAGTTCTAGGTCTGAGCCGCAGGGCGATGACGTGGAGATGTCCAGGGCCAACCCGCTGTACCAGACCTCCGAGGGGCCCGGGGGGAGTCGGGTCCCGCGGCGGGAAGTCTCCCAGGGGCCGACGCCCACCGGGCTGCCGGACGACACCTACGAGCAGATCCCCGGGGAGACGACCGCCACTGCCGCCCAAGGCAACACCTACGAGTCCCTGGAGGACGTGAAGACCAAGAAGTCCAAAACAACCTGGGGGAAAAATGTGAGTAGTGGTGGTAGTACTAGTAATGGTAGTGGTACTAGTAGTGGTAGTGGTGGTGGTAGTAGTACTAGTAGTGGTAGTACTAGTAATGGTAGTGGTACTAGTAGTGGTAGTGGTGGTGGTAGTAGTACTAGTAGTGGTAGTACTAGTAATGGTAGTGGTGGTAGTAGTAGTAGTGGTAGTAGTAGTGGTACTAGTAGTGGTATTAGTAGTGGTAGTACTAGTAATGGTAGTGGTGGTAGTAGTAGTACTAGTAGTGGTGGTGGTAGTAGTACTAGTAATGGTAGTGGTGGTACTAGTAATGGTAGTGGTACTAGTAGTGGTAGTACTAGTAATGTTAGTGGTAGTAGTAGTGGTACTAGTAGTGGTAGTACTAGTAATGGTAGTGGTGGTAGTAGTAGTACTAGTAGTGGTGGTGGTAGTAGTACTAGTAATGGTAGTGGTGGTAGTAGTAGTAGTGGTAGTACTAGTAATGGTAGTGGTGGTAGTAGTAGTAGTAATGGTAGTGGTGGTAGTAGTAGTACTAGTAATGGTAGTGGTGTTAGTAGTAGTAGTACTAGTAGTGGTGGTGGTAGTAGCACTAGTAATGGTAGTGGTGGTAGTAGTAATAGTAGTGGTAGTACTAGTAATGGTAGTGGTGGTAGTAGTAGTAGTGGTAGTAGTAGTAATAGTAATGGTAGTAGTACTAGTAGGGGTAGTGGTAGTAGTACTAGTAGTGGTAGTAGTAGCAGTAGTAGTGTTTATTTTAACTAATACTTCACACTTTTAACTTCATTTTAACTAATTAATTTGTTTGTTTCTCTGTTTGCAGAACATAAAATGGAAGAAGTTCCTTCCTGATTACATGAAGAAATAAATGTCACTTAAAGGACTGAGATGACTCGAGTATTATAAAGCAAATCACTTATGTAGAAATATTTTATTAAGTAGAGTTCAGATGTTTAAATGCTGCAAAAATCTCACTTTACAGTGTATTAACCCAGTATGGTCATTCAAATCACTCCTGAAAACACACTGTATAATATAATAAATCTGTTTTAAATCTTGTTCTGCGACTGTGTTCAAAGGTACAAATAAAGTCTCCTCTTATTATTGTTATTTGTGTATTATTAACTGTATTATTAATTTTGGTAAACATCATTATCCTAATTAGGAAATACATTAGAATTATTTTATTTATTTATTCTATTATTTTAGAAGTAGTAGCAACTGTAGTTGTCACGGTATTAGTATTAGTTAGTAGTATTAGTATTAGTTACTAGTAGTATTAATAGTAGTAGTAGCAATAGCATCAGTGTTAGTTGTAGTATTAGTTAGTTAGTATTAGTATCAGTTAGTAGTATTAGTATTAGTTACTAGTAGTATTAATAGTAGTAGTAGCAATAGCATCAGTGTTAGTTGTAGTATTAGTTAGTTAGTATTAGTATCAGTTAGTAGGATTAGTATTAGTAGTAGTTAGTAGTAGCTGTTGTACTCTGTCTGTCCAGGTCCAGACTTGCTGCATTAGTTAGTTAGTATAGCATTAGTATTATTATTATTATTAGTAGTATTACTTAGTTAGTAGTATTAGTATTAGCTAGTAGTAGTACTAGTATTAGTTAGTACTAGTTAGAAGTAGCTGTTGCTCTGTTTAGGTCCAGACTTGCTGCATTAGTTAGTTAGTATTAGTATCAGTTAGTAGTATTAGTATTAGTTAGTAGTAGTATTACTTAGTTAGTTAGTAGTAGTATTTGTTAGTAGCTAGTAGTCGCTGTTGTACTCTGTTTAGGTCCAGACTTGCTGTATTAGTTAGTTAGTATAACATTAGTATTAGTAGTATTAGTATTACTTAGTTAGTAGTACTGCTAGTATTAGTTAGTACTACTACTAGTGTTAGTTAGTAGTAGCTGTTCAGGCTGCTGTTGAATCCTCTCGTCAGGTTTCTTTTTGTGTCTGTGTTTCATTGCCAGCTTCTCTTTCCTGCTCACTTCCTGTGTGTGTGGACTCCTCTGGCTCTTCCTCACAGCCCGGAGCCTCCCTCCTCTTCATCTGGAGCTCTGTTTGAACTGACTTCTCCTTCATGATGAGCTCTTCCTCCGTCTGAAGCTCCGTCCTCGTTATCTACACCCCTCCTCCACCTCTGAAGAGGATCCCTCTCTTCTCCTCAAAGGCCTCCAGTCTCCTCTCTCTGAAAAAACCCTCTGAACTGACGGGTTAAATTAACTCTCTGAGGGACGCAGTCAGTCTGAAGATCTCCCTCATCATCATCATCATCATCATCATCATCATCATCTCTATAAATAAAATACAATAAAATGAAGAATGTTTTCATCCAAAATGGCTGCCTTTCATTCCCTGTTTCACAAACCTGTTTACAGTACTTTCAGTAGTAGTACTAGTAGTAGTACTGGTAGTATTAGTAGTAGTAATATTAGTGATAGTGGTAGTATTAGTTAATATTAATACTTAATACTAATACTACAGTAGTAGTAGAAGCAGGTGTAGTACTAGGAGTAGTAGTGGTAGTAGTAGTAGTAGTAGTAATAGAAGTAATGGTATTGTATTTGGCTTTTTGTTCATTTTTTATACAGAAATGTGGATTTGTTTTTGAATAAAGTTTAAAACTGTGGATTTGCTGTTTAATTTTTTCATCGTTTCAGTCAGTAATGTTAAACCTTTGTTTTGTTACTGTGCTGCTCTACAGCGATGTAGACAAACAGTGAATATTTGGAAATAATGCAGCTACTTTTTCAGCTAAATCTGACATTTGGCCTCAACAAGGTCAAACTATCCCATATTTAATCAAATATTTTATATTTTAATAAAAAAGTACAAATGACTTTTTTCTTTCTTATGTCCTGCTGCGTTAACCCTCCTAATGTGGGTTTGACCCCTCGGTTGTTCTTATAAATCTTTTATAAAAAGAAAAACATTAAAGTAGTAAAACAAAAATAAAAGAATCTCAGAGAGAAAAAAAGTAGTGCAAAAGTTATAATACAAGAATTACACACACAATCTTATATGTAATGCCTATATAATAAATGAAGATTTCTAAAAATAAATGTATATTACTGTGGTAAGAATATAAAACATTGTAATACTGCAGGAGCAGGTTTACAGTAGTGATAACATGATGTCACATATGTCATATACAATAATATATCAGGGGGACATTTTTCTGCAAAACTAGTACTTCTTTGATACTTTACATACATTTAGCTGATGATACTTTTTTACTGAATTATGATTTTGAGTGTAAATTTGTCCCAAACTCACTTTACTCACTGTAAACATAAAAAAAAGTGCTGTGCAGTTCCTCTTCTGCCCGCTGGGGGTCGGAGTTCTGTGTGCGCGCTACCTGCAGGCTGCCAGAGAACAAGAAGAAGAAGAAGAAATTGCGGAAGTACGGCTTCCAAACAGATTCCCGTTGGAAGAGTAAAAAACAGTAGATCGCCTTCCATTCTTTAAATCTAATTAAATCTTGGACTAACCGATTCTCAGTAAGACGATGGGCACTAGAGATGACGAATATGATTATTTGTTCAAAGGTAAAACAACGTTTTTTTTCATTATTGTTAGCTACATCTCTCCGGCACTGTTAGCTGACAGGCTAAACAGGCCAGCTGATTAACTGTCAGGCTATGCTAACGTAGCCGCCGTCAACCTTTGTGCTCTGAACGCTTTTCACCGAGCTTTCCGAGAAATGTCAGCAAGTTTAATCGGCCTGCGCGACACAAAACCACCTTCCTCTGCAGCGTGGACGTAAAAGTAGCAGTTGATTCGACGCGTTACGTTACTTATCGCCAAACGGCGGGGCGTCTTGAACGTTGGCTAACGTTAGCAGTTAGCCGATGTTAGCTGCCACCAGTGGGCGCGGACCAGCCTCACGTCGGACACACCTAACGTTACCCGTTATCACATTATCCCCAGAGGATCCAAGCAGCCGAGCGGACTGGAGCCTTAACAGCACCGACACGTTTTAGGGGAAAACATCTAATCAAGTGTTTCTAGAGAATCATGCCGCTAGCTAGCTAGGCTGTGTTAGCTTGTGTTTGTTAGCTGCACTAAAGCTTGTATTGGCAAACAATAAGGTGAGTGAAAATGCAAAGTAAACAGGCTGGGATCCGATTTAACATCAATAAAGGCTGGTGTAGATGTTATTAAGATAAACTATTAAGGCTGGGGAGTAAAAACTGTGCACAGCTACATGATTTATATGTCATGTTCTACATTTTGTGGTTGTGTGTTATGTGTATATGTTCAGTGTCGGTGACACACAGAACAACATAAACCAAACATTTATGGTGTCCTAAATTACTGTGGATGCACCATAATATGAGCAAAACACTCAAATATTGACACACCAGCCCTGAGATGACCAGTATGTGGGAGAATAACAGATGGAAGTGAATAAACAGGAGGTTAATACATCCTTTACCTTCTGCAGAGGCTTCATTTGTCATATTCACAGACTAATGTTGATATTGTGCCTATTATAGGGGAATAAACACACCACTAAAGACAGCAGTGTATCAGAATCCAGAGTAATATTCTAGATTATTTTTAAAAAGTAGGAAGAAATGTAAACACTACAGCGCTTAAGTATGAGAATTAGAGACATGCTCACAATATTGCATTCAATTTTGACTACAAATAACATTAATACTAGAACTAATCAATGTTTTAATCAATGATTAATCTTGCAAATTTTGTTTCTTGATAAATCAAGTGATCATTTTATGGAAGAAATGTTATAAAATTGTGAAAAACATCACAACAACAGTGTGATGTCATCAGATGACTTATGTTATACTCAACTCAGTATCACAGGAATCAGATGGAAGCAAAGAGTGTTTGAAGTTTTAGCTTAAGTTATTGATTATTATTGATTGGTTATTAAGAAAACTACGCAGCCATCAGTTAACTAATAGTTGCAGTTAAAAAATGTCCATTAATATGCGAGGAAAGATCCGAGAGCAGTGTTCAAACAACAAGTACGTAAACTGTACATTTTCAAACATAACTTAATTAATTAGGATCCCTGTTAGTCACTCCTAAGGTAGCAACCACACAAATAAACTCTACATCATAATGACAATAACGGTTATGTCATTAAAAATCCAAGACGAAAGAACAACAACTAACCAAAAAACAAGCAAACTTAAAAAAAAATAGACTCATCAATAAAGCTACTAATAACAAGAAGAACCTCCATCATGTTTAAATAGTCTGAAATATTTGACATGGCTCTAAAATGATGGTGGTACCAGTGAAATCAGTGTCCGGCAACATGACTGATGCCTGTTTTTCTCTCCGCTCTGTGCTTCAGTGGTTCTTATCGGTGACTCAGGTGTGGGGAAGAGTAACCTGCTGTCCCGTTTCACCCGCAATGAGTTCAACCTGGAGAGCAAGAGCACCATCGGAGTGGAGTTCGCCACGCGCAGCATCCAGGTGGACGGCAAGACGGTGAAGGCCCAGATCTGGGATACGGCCGGCCAGGAGCGCTACCGGGCCATCACGTCGGCGTGAGTACGGAGGAGGAGGGTCAGGAGGTCACTGCTGTGAACAACTAATTCATGACCTGTGAAAAATGACCAGACACCTCAGTGAACAATAGCTGAGACACAGCTTTACATCATTACACAGAATACAGAGTGATCGTACTCAGACTGATGGGGCAGCTCGGCTGAAAACATGATTTGATGTTTGTTAGCTGAGATTTTTATTTATTATCACATTTTTGGTCAAAAAACTCTTATAAACAATTCAGATTAGATGTTTTTGTGTTTAAAAATGTTCATGTTTTTCTTGTTACATAGTAAAACCACACATGAATAATCATAGTACGCTGTATTATGTGGCTTACTGCTGGCTAGCTAACACGATAACAAGAGCAACGTATCAAACCAACAAGGTTTTGATTATTTTGTGCCATTAACAGTTAAAATATATCATTAATCCAGCAACAAACTAGCTAAGCTGTATGTAGACCAGAACAATCAGATGAACCTCAGAAATATCAGCTGAGACACCTGAACTCAGGCCTGTATTATCCAGTGAAGTGGCTCTGATGATGATGATGATGATGATGATGATGATGATGATGATGATGATGATGACTCTCCTGCAGGTACTACCGTGGAGCGGTGGGGGCTCTGCTGGTCTACGACATCGCCAAGCATCTAACCTACGAGAATGTGGAGCGCTGGCTGAAGGAGCTGAGAGATCACGCCGACAGCAACATCGTCATCATGCTGGTGGGCAACAAGAGCGACCTGCGCCACCTCCGGGCTGTTCCCACCGACGAGGCACGGGCCTTCGCTGGTGAGACCGCCATCTTTTATCTCTAACCTTTGACCTTTATTTTATTAGACACACTTTACTGAAAAAATACTGTCCTGTTTAAACATTTTGTTGTCTAAATGATTAAGTAGGTCTGACAGCATTAAGGAAAGGATCCCTGTAAGATCCTTTTGGTTGAACGGCAGCCGTTATATCGCTCTCTGCACATACACCAGACTCCATTCACTAAAACAGTAATTTTACCTTGCTACCTCGTGGAGTTGCCGGTTTACCAGTTTGTGTTATTGTGTGTCTTTGCTGTATTAAAGGGTTAATTTGGATTGAGCACAATACTTGTCTAACACACTAAAACACATATTAACTAACCAATCGAGGCAGCGGTAGACTAGAAACTCCTGTGTTCTGCAAAGTAAAATGACTATTTTTATCAGTGGAGTCTGGTGTGTGTGCAGAGAGCCATATAACGGCAGTTTCTGGTTAAACAAAAAGGATCTTCCAGGTCTCTCACTGTAGGGGTAGTTATGTTTGAAACCAAACCAAGAGCTGTTTAAAACCAGAAGAATAACTCCCCAAAGCATTAACTAAAGGAGACTAACATACAAATGATAAAATACTACAAAGCATCTGCACCCAGTCTCTCACACAGAGGCCAGGTTTTGCTGTTTTAGATGATTAAATAACACTTTTATAAGGAATGAAAGCTGAATCTCATGTTGTCAGTCCACTTATTCACTCTTTGACTGATCAAACATCTCACACAGAGTTTTACAGGTTAAAAATGAGACTCCACATGTTGCCTGTTTGTGACGAATGTCTTCTAATAATCAGTCTTCTAATGATTCTGATACCATGTTGTGAAGACGACGTGTTTCTAACTACGTCGGCACGAGTTTTCCTTCACATGTTTCAGTTTCTGGGGTCGGACCGGTCTGCTATCTCTGGAATGTCACATATCTGAAACACGGTTAACGCTGCTGCTCTTTGCCCTGCAGAGAAGAACGGTTTATCTTTCCTGGAGACGTCGGCTCTGGACTCCACCAACGTCGAGACGGCCTTCCAGACCATCCTGACAGGTCTGTGTGTCCTCAAACACGTCCTGTCCTCGACTCTTAACACAGTGAGAAACAAGATCAGCAGACTTGACGTTTATGGAGGAGATGATTCACAGTTCGGTGCTGTTACAGGTGTTTTTATGATCAGCTGGTGTTTTTACGAGGGCGATTACAGCGAGAGCTTTATTACATGATGTTGACTGAACGGATCGTCGTTTAGGAGTGGCAGCCCTTCAGTCATCACGAGTGGGATGACCGGCTGTGGAGATAACACCGCTGTCTGTTTAATGTCCAGCGGTTGGTGTCTGACACAGTCTTCACGAGGAACGGCACGAAAAACAGCCTCCACAGAGCCGGAGAATACAGTCTGCTAACACCAGGCTGTCATTTGGCACTGTTTAGGGTTCAAACTGGTGCTGAGAATCCTTGAAAAGTGCTTAGATTTTGAATAAAGTGCTTGAAAGTGCTTTAAAAAGTAATGGGGTTAGTCTAATAAATCACTATCTGACAGAATGATTGTCTTCTCAGACTAAATGAGTCCAAAGGTGCTGGAAAAGCTTAAAAATGCACCTTGAAAATTCTTTAAAAGTGCTTTGGAAAAGCCATAAAAACATTATTTAACAGGTTAAATGTTAAAAATGCATAAAATATCTTCCAGGTCCGTCTCTGTAGGGATCCTCTCCATCATGCTGTCACACACTTACTGGCTAAAACAAGCACTTTTAGGGGACCTACTGTGATCAGGTGCAGCTGTCCCAAAGATTTACATCACAACCATTACAGCCTGTTTGGTGGCTGCTGAGTCTTCTGGACCAAGTCCAAAACCTTTTGCTTCCACCAGCCACTGAATCCAAAATAAGTAAAACAAGAAATAGGACCCAGGTCTAAAAATACTGAATACTTTATGCTTTTGATCAGGAACAGTCGCCCCAAAAGCTGTTTGCATACCAGACTCCATTGACAAAAACAGTCATTTTACTTTGCCCTTAAGGATTACGTTGCAGCCACTGCAGCTGAGATGATCTACTGGACCGTTTCCAACACTTTCTGTTCCCATCAGTCATTCAGGCACCAAAATGTGTAAAATTCAGGCCCAGTTTTAAAAATATTAGATTCTCTCTTACTGAAGGGAAGAAGACAGTGTGACCACAGCAGGACGTCTTTCTGTTCACCTACTGATCCACAGGCTCTCTGTCTCCTTTAATTGACCTCTCCAACTAACGTACCCTCCTCCCTCCCTCCGTCTCCCGTCAGAGATCTACCGTATCGTCTCCCAGAAGCAGATGTCGGAGCGCCAGGAGAGCGACATGTCGCCTAGCAACAACGTGGTCAACATCCAGGTGCAGCCCACTGAGAACAAACCAAAGATGCAGTGCTGTCAGAACATCTAGCCCGGCCACGGATCTGCTGCTACCCCTCCTACACCCCTTTCTCCCCCCCCTGCTCTCCACAGTCCTCCCTCCTCCCCCGCCCAGCTCACAACGCCCCCCCTCCTCCTCCCCCTCCCCTCAGAAAATAGACTGCCTCTGTGTACTGTGAGGTGTGGGAGGGACGAGCCACAGCTTCAGGGCTGTGACCCCAACTCTGCACCTACCTGTACCCGCCTCATCCGAACCCCCCCACCCCCCGCCCCCCGTCCCCTGTCCCAGGTAAATATATCCCAGTATAAGAAGTCACCGCGTGGGGTGGCCCCCCCAGGCAGAGCCCCTCTGTCGTTAGGCTACTGCAGGACAGCAGGCAGCAGGCATTTCATATCACTTTAGATTTCATTACTGTAGATGCGCTGACATGTCACAAAAATGTCTTAATATATGAATGTGATTTTGTTCTCTTCATACTTTGTGCTACTTTGATTTCTCACATTTTTTATGATCTTTCTCTTGTCTTGTATCATATCTACGACTAGGTATGTATGAATTTAAAGCACATCAAAGTTGCTCTGAAGTGTATTCCTATATACAAGCTTCTCCTCTGTCATTTTAGCCCCCCCCCACCCTGCCCTCTCCCCCCTTTTTAGTGCAATGTACTGTTTTGGAAACCACGTGGATGTACGGAGCCCCGTGTAGACACGTGCGCTCCGGTAGTGTCTCGCCATTTTGATCTGATTGCTGTGAATACGACGCTAGTGAAACGTAGAAACCTTTTGCATTTGCCGAGCTTCAGTTTTGGCGCAGCGGGAAGGTCGGGCACGAGCGTAGTGGTCGTCGTCGCTGTGTTTCATGACGGGAGGCAGGCTCGGGCCAGCTTTGCATGTCTTTTTTTTTGAGAGAGGACACTCTGCTGCGCTGCATGTTTTTAATCCGACTCTACGTGGAACACTATCATTGCCTTTGAGGCTGTCTGGGTTTTAGGCCGTCGCAGTGAAAGCTGAACACGACTCATTCGGACCGTCACGTTGTCCCACCTTTAGTCTCAGTGTGGCGTCACGCTGAGTTTATACTGAGAAGGGTTTTTCTGATTGAAGACGCGTTGGTCCATCGGGCTTTCCTGCTCCAGCACTAGGAGAACAGTATGCATTCATTTTCAACACATTTGACTACAACTATGCAGAAACTAGCACATGGCTGTTTGGGGTTTTGTTCCTCTTAGTGCACCTCTATAGCAAATGAAGGAATTAAAACAGCTAAAGTATGAGTAACTGAGGTAGTATTCTAGTCTGACACTTATTATACTCAGTAATACTAATAATATTAATAGTAACGGTATAATCAAAACTCTCCTGTCTAGCAAGTGATGCTTTGCATGTAACCACAGAACTGTAGTTAGGACGCACTGAGAAAGTAAATGGAAAACGTCTTTCACCCACTTCATGAGTGTGAAACTGTCAAACTCTTTGCACTGAACCTTAATAGCTGATCTAGTAAACACGCTTTCTCGTCTAGGATTTAGATTTTTGCTGCACATTGAGAATCTGGACCTCTTTTGTCAGATCAGACGCACCGTGTTTAAGATGGTGCCACTTTTCAAAAACCAAAATATGACGTTCAGCACTGCAGGAACACAGGCTGAGTCTCAGAAGTCTTTCCGTAAATCCTCCGAATAACTGACACACACTCACACACAAAGAGGTTTGATGGAGTTTCTCCTCTGTTGAGCTTTAAAATCCCAAACACAAGGAATGGAGGAAAAACTGGAGGGATTCAGCCGCACTCTCGCTAACTTCTGGTCACAGTGCCTCCTTCACCGCGTGTACCTGTCTGAAAACGCCTCCCACTCACCTGCCAACAACCCACCGTGATCATACCCGCCTCCTTAACCAATAACCTTGCTCCGTCTGTCCCTGGAGGAGACGGACGGCCGCGTCGTCCCCGTCACATTAAGCCTACGTACACCGAGCTGCCTCTGACTTCAACACAATGCATGGCTTTCTGTACGACCGCAACTCCACGTCGTATCGCCTTATGTAGCTGACATTGTCATTACTGTCCATGAAATCTGCAGAAGGGTTTAGGCTTGGCTAACTAGTGTGACATGCTAAACAAGTTAACTGTTGTGCCCAGTCCAGCCTGTAAACTGACAGATGCCTCGCTAACAACCTACTAGCTAAAAACTCCCCCCACCCCCCGAGTGTGTGTTCTGTTTCCGATTCCCAGGCCATAGCCGTGTCAGTGCGTGGTGGTGTTAGCAGACATATACGATGCCTGATCTTGGTGTGTGTGCATGTGTGTGTTTAGAGGCAGAGTGTAGATCGGTAGCCGTGGAGCGAGCGAGCGAGCAGGCCTGGCTGGCAGTGCCGACGGCGTTTATGTTGGGAAGAGACGGCGCCGCCAGCTGAGCCTCTTCAGACTCTCTAGCTGGCAATCTGTCGAAGAAGTGATTCCGTTTGTTTTTCTGAAAATATGATTTGACTGTTTCATGTACATCCATTGTTCTGTGTGTTTTTTTTTTTTTTTTTAGTGTGTTTTGATTTCTTTTTTTTTTTTTTTTTTACTATATTGAATTCTATAACTGACTGTAATTCCAGTGTAAACGTGTAAAAGAGTGAAATGATGTCATTTCAATGAATCTGGAGGGTTAAATGTGAGAGGGGGGTCAAAATGAATGGTTTTATGTTTTGTACAGATTGATAAATTGTACAATTGTGTCTATATCTTAAGTTATCAGTTCATCTTAATAAAGCGCACCAGTCATAAACCTTTACACCATCTTGGATTTTACTTGTCCTGTTGTTACGTCATCTCATTTATTTCGTAATTGTGGTGAAAATAAGACGTTTTAAATAAGAGGATAGCACGCCGCTAAACATTTCCAATTTTTAATTTGATTTGAAAGGGTTTTAATTCAGATCTGAGCAGAAATAATTAGTTTCTTCACAGACTAGTAATTGTTAACATTTTTGATTAAAGATTATTAATGGAGCAAAAACGACATTTCAAAAGGCTTCAGCTTTTCAGACGGTGTGTTGATTATCTTTGACAGTTTATTCGACAATACAAACAATTTAAAGATGTTTTTTTGGTAAATTTTGACTAATTTGACAAAACTAACAAACAATTTGATTAATCAGTGATCTCCCACCTAAACCCTCCACCCAGCTGTATCTATTTAATGTGTATATGTCTATATAACTGACTTTTTCCTTCTCACAAACTCAAATTAAATGAGCAGGTACCTACTTTGTGGACTGTCTGAGAACATTATCTCCAGTTTCTCTTTCATTAGTACCAAATTACAAAGTCCTCTCCAGAAAATTGACTGAGGAAGCACAGGAGCCACGAGATAAAGTGCCACTAAATCAGCTAATTAAGCAGAACGATGTCCCACTGGTGTTATTTAAGCTGATGAGACGTGAGTGCTGCTTGAAGCAGAGCAGAGAGATGCTGGGACACACTTCAGCTCCCCAGATTACCTGAACTAAGAGGTCTAATCAGTCCAAATAAGAGGAAACACCTGTGTGGGTCTTCAGAGCCCTCAGATGGGCTCAGTAAACATTTTCCGCTCAAGACTTTTTTACTTGACAAGAAAAACACAGAGATGTTACTAAAAAAACAAACACTAAGTTAGATTGTGAAAGAGACATCTTATAAATCAGTGGATACATTTTTTTTTTGAGCGTCACAACCCACACAGTCATAATGAAACTGATCCAGTCTAATGCAAAGTTAAATCATTTTATCCTCATTCAAATTCAACTGGAAGTTAGCCGGAGACATAATGCCAAGGTCAGTGGCTTCCTGTTGCCACTGAGCAGTTCTCTATACATCTGTGTGATTTGCATAATTTACAGTTGCTCAAATCGATCAGAGAAACCACGAGGAGCTTTTACTGCGAACCAAACATAGACTGTGAATAAGAAAGTGGTTTGTCAATTTATGGGCGTCGTCATTCTTGGTTTCTTGGTGTCATAAGGTAGCCTCCCGCCCTAAACCCCCCCAACCCTTCTTCCTGGTCTATCTTCCTCTAAATGGGACCATAAGTTACTAAATGAACATCCTGCTGTGCTGAAGAAGACTGTAAACTAGAGACTGAGAGCAGAAACTCATCAGGAAAATGTTCACTGAGCTGATAAATCAATGAATAATAAATAAATGAGTTGATGTTGATGATGGAGTCCCTCAAGGAAGCATTCTGGGCTTTTTTGTCTTCATACAGCAATACTTTGGGACAATATCATCAGTCAACATAATGTCGAAAACCACCATTATGCAGATGACACACAAATGTATATCAGTAATGGTTCAAATGTTCTTACAATCAGTTTGGGCTGCTTCTCTTAAATAAAAGTGCGAAGTAACATGTTATGATTAATAAACAACAGCTGCTAACAAGACATGACACCACTCCCCTGAGCTATGACAACTTTATTGAGTTTAGGGCTTCAAACAAAAAGACCAACAAGCAGCACTCGATACATCTACTGAAGCTGAAAGTATTATTTGGATCAAAGCTGAATTAAAGACATACAAGCAAGAGATAAAGTTGAAGCAAATGGAAGAAAAGTAGGAAACCAAGTACATGATAAAACAAAGCTGTTCACATCTGATTGTCAACATGTCCTGTTATTGCTATTTGCCATGGTATAATTAACGACATTTTAAACATAACTGACCTGAAAAATTTAGCAGGATTTCGCTCTATTTCATATGTAACGTGAGAAATAGTTTCCACAAGATTAGAAAAACATTTTCATTGTGTTTGGGAACAGAAATCTAGCGATTCTGTGATGACATTAGTGTCGAGGAGGTAAAAGTAAATAGAAAGTAAATTAAAGTAAATCTAACTATTGAAATCTTTGACGGTCACTGGTATTTTCATCGGAAATGTGTCACAAAATAAAAAGCTGCGACGAGAAGTCATTTAATTCAACTGAAAAACTGTTGCTACTATTTTGATAAATGATTTTAAATCTTTTAAATGCAGAGCAAGTAATTTCTGACCACTAGGGGTCTCTCGATCAAAGCAATAACAAAAGATGTAGTTTGATGTAGCAGCGTGAGATCATGGGAGTTAATGTTTTCACCACCATTGCCTGTGAAAATCTGTCACGACATGAATCGGTTAGAAATCATGTCCACAGACGAGGTAATAAAGTCTTTATTCACGTACGTTTATTCACATTATGTCGTTTAAATCTTATTAAACAGCTCCAGGTAACGTTAGCTGGAGTGTTAACTTGCTAACCTACGATTCGATGAGTCGACTGCTCATACGGCTGCTGGAGGTAACTTCAGCCGTGTGGTAATCAAACATCCGTCATCTGTGGTCAAAACAATAATCTTTAAAAGAACTCGTTGAACGTTGTTTTAACGTTACTGTACGCATCAGCCTCGTGGCATCATAGTGAGCTACATGAATATAAATGTATGTTTTTCTCTGGGTTTTAACATTGTTGGAAACTTATGGGTTAATGTAATAAAATATGTAATATAGGTCTAGTCGTCGTTTTTAGACATTTTGATGCAGAAATGTCACATATTTTACATTTGAGTCATTTTTCAGGCAAAATTTTAGGCTTTTTTTCCCCCTCATGTGATAAAACAAGACATTTACAGACGTCTTCACGGACGTTTGTTGGACATTTTTCACTATTTTAAAGACATTTTATTGGCCGAACAATTAACCAGTAATTATGAAAATATCCCCTACAGTGCATTTTCCAAAAAGCGTGTTTCAGATTGGAGTGGCTCCCATGTTGAGACAGTCAGATGGCAATAATCCGTTTGCACCAAAGGACATAAGAAGGGTATTTCCTGGCTAACTATTATATTTTGAATAATCTTTGGCATGCATGTGTATTAAGCTCGACACAACAAAATAAACTCACAATAATAATAATCATCACTAGTGTACAGTAAGTGTACAGCCAATACACCACTTTGTCTACAGTACATACAAAAAGATAATTCTTTAAAGAGAAAATATGGATCCCCCCTGCAGGATCTTTAAATATGTAAACCGGAAAAATAAGAAATGATGTGTAAAAATACCAGAACTATACAGGTAGAGGAAGTCTGACTAGACTGCAGTTTGTGTGCATTTGTTCACATGTTTTTCTTTGTCCTCAGTAGTGAGTAGTGAGCACCTTTTCTCCAGAGTCATATCGACCGTTTGATGCTCGGTGGATCCACCGAATCCAGGTGAGACGTGGACTTCATGCTCGTCTGCTGTACGCGCAGCTACACGAGTAACTCAGTCACTTTGTTCTTCTTGTCTTCTCGCCTTCGACGTTCCGCCGTCTGACTCAGGACGTGTTAAAAAAGATGGAGAGATGAGCGTACCATGAAAAAAAGGTAGGCTGTACTTGTGTGCGTGTGTACGTGTAGAATTCCCTCTGTTGGCGTTTTTGTTGATGAGGGGGAATTTACAAGACAACACAAATATGTTTCATCAACTGGCACAAAAACAGCTCGAACAGTTTGGATATAATACAGCGGTTAAAATATCAAACAGCAGTCTGAGCTCTGCGAGAAGCTGATTTTCACCCCGTTCACACACACACACACACACACACACACACACGAATAAATGATAAATCATAAATAATTAATAAATAGTAATCCCAACAAAATATGTCCTCGTGTCCTCATGTCTTCTGGATGTCCGCCCACACTCACCCATCAGAAACTACATGGATCTTCTCACGTTTCGTCCCAGTCCACAGTTCCCTGGTCCAGTGTCCAGTCTGGCTGCTGGGAGGGGGGACAGGACAGGTGGTGGTGGTGGTGGTGGTGGGGGTCTAGAGCAGCGAGCTGGTGGGGCTGCCGGGCAGCGGGGGGCTGTGGCTGTGCAGGGTGAGGCTGTGGCTGTGAGACGGGCTGGGGCGCACAGGCAGCAGGTCGTAGTGGCTCGGGATGTGGCTGTTCCTGGGCAGGTCGTACGGGTTCTGAGGGTAACTGGGAACCACCACGCCGCCGGCGCCCTGGACGATACTGATGGTTGGTTCTGGGAGACGGAGGAGGAATTCAAGTCAAACATTCACTTCTCAAATGTGAGAATGTGCTGTTTTTCACAGTTTTATATTATTCAGCGCTGTCAACCGATTTAAAAACACATAATTGCACAATTTGCTGTTTTACCACAAAATCTGATGCTGCTCATGTGGGGATTCTTGAATCTTTCTTAATTTAAGAGTTTGGTCTGACCTGCTCTTAAAGATATAAATATAAAATAAAGATTGATTGATTGAAAGTGTTGTTTTCACGTTTTTGTCCAGATCAGACAAATGAGAAATTAGATGTTAGTTCATGAGTTAGTAGGTGTGTTTGTTATCTTTGGACAGAGCACGTCTGGCTGGTTTCCTCTGTTTCAAGTCTTTGTGCTAAGCTAAGCTAAGCTAAGCTAAGCTAACTCCCGGCTGTAGCTTCACAGACAGACTGTTTTTTTTGTGTTTTGTACAGATTGTTCTTTGGATTTTAGGCCTGACGGAGGCTGACATGCAGCAAACAGTCCAGCCAGACAGGGATCAGACTCTCAGGTAGCCTACGGTGCTACAGGTGCGGTCATACAGATCAAAAACTCAAAGCAGCATATCTCACAAACTAATCTTTCCATTGTGTAAATACTGGAATGACAATTAGTCTGACAAGGATTTCATAATATCTCTCAGACTGCACTGATCAGATCCTCAAAAGATCAATATGTTGTGTGACAGTGTGCTCGTCATCAATTTTCTAGGATTTAGAGAAAAAAGCAGGAGAAAAATACAGAAAATAATCTAATTAATATTAAAGCTAACGCCCCCCCCCCCTGTGGCCTGAGGCGTACCCATGTCGTAGACGTTCTTGGCGGGTGCGGTGGTGGTGGTGGTGGTGGTGATGATGGCGGCAGAGCAGCAGTGCGTCATGTGGTCGTGGTGAGCCGGCGATTTCATCTCCACGTAGCTGCTCTCTGAGTGTTTGCACAGCCCCGGCGGGTCGTTGATGGTGGCGTACGGGTTTTCACTGTTCAGGGAGCAGGTGCTGGACAAGGAGCCCTTCATGTAGTCTAGAAGGAAAAAGAGACGCTCGGTGAGGAAAACTTGGAGGCTGAACTCAGCAGTGATGCTCGAAATCCCCATTAAAGGTCTCCACAGCAACGCTTAACTGCTGCTACCTCTGAGTTACATATTTTAATATCAATTTAAGAATGATGTTCTCCCCTAAAAGTCAAGACTACAAACACAGAATCTTTTAAAATCCTTTTCTAACCCAAAATTGTTCTCAAAACTGCACAACAGCGCTGCTTTTTCATTTACTGATGAAAAGTTAGAGAGCATTTTGTCATGTTTCATCATTTCCTGGTTCATCACCCTCGCTGTCATGACAAATTACATTTCTGCTTTTCAGAATAATTTATATATTCTATACATGTTTCTGATTTCGACAACAAATCCCATGAACAGAAAACCGTCCTTTGTTCTCGGCTTTGAGCCCATCGGTTCCTCCTGAATCTTTAAAAACAGGTCACTTATAGTTTCTGATTCCTAAAGCTGCTGCTCGTAGTAGGAAAGGGTGCATTTGTTTGGGACTATTTTCAGCGGCGGATTAATCCACATTTGGAGCTCTGGTGAATGTTTGGGGGGGCAGCATGATGGATGCAGATCAATTCACAGCTGCTTTATTTTCATGGGATTTGTTGTAAGGAATAAAAATGTAGAATATCAGTGGACTTTAGGAAACACACAGATTAAAGTAAAGGTTACATCAACAACAACATCAGCATTCAACGGCAGTTAAGGTTAAAACAACAACAAAGCATTCGTTAAGTGTGAGGGAGAGATTCTCCGGGCGAGTTTTGGGAGTGATTGGAGGGTGAAAGCAGGCCAGAGGAGGAGGAGGAGGAGGAGGAGGAGCTCCCCCCCGCAGGGAGGGACAACACAGAGGAGAGAGTTGGGTTCATCCTGCAGAGACACAAACACACCTGTAAGCACCTGCTGGTTCATGTCAGTCACATCAAAACAATCACAGTCATTGCATTCAAGGAAGAGAGAGCATTCAGGTACAGGTTTGGATCTGGAGGGTTTAATGCTGCACATTTAACCACATTTAATTCATTAAAAAATTGTTTTCTCATAATTTGGGCTTTTAGTTTAAGCAGACACAGGTGTTATATTCCTCTCCGCAAACCCACCAGACTCCACTGACAAAAACAGGAATTTTACCTCGCAGCATTATGGGAGTTGCTGGACTAAAGCTGCTTTGATTAGTTTGTTTGTTTGTGTTATTGAGTGTTACACAATTATTGTGGTGGATCTGAACTAAACGTTTGAAACACCAAAGTCAAACAATCACACAAACAAACTAACTGATGGAGGCAGCATTAGACCAGCGACTCCTGTGTAAAATTACTGTTTTTCTGAATGGAGTCTGGTGTGTGTGCAGAGAGCGATATAACGGCTGTTTGTGGTTAAACCAAAAGGATCTTCCAGGTCTCTCTCTGTAGGGATCCTTTCCATGATGCTGTCACACACTTAGAACAAGCTCTTTTAGTGGACCTACTGTGATCAGGTGCCATTGCAGCCTTTTCATGGCTGCTGGCTGAGGTGATCTACTGGACCAATTCCAACACTTTTAGTACCTACCACTCATTTAGACACCAGGATATGTACAAATAGGGCGGAATCTTCATAACTTTATGAGGTGGACGTCTTTCTGTTCACCTACAGGCTTCAGTATCTTTACACTGAGCTCAAACATACTGTTTTCTGTCACAGGCGATCAGATTCGGTGTGTCAGAGAGTTTCTACAGCAGCATCTCGTGTTACATGGGACGTGCAGCTGGATCCACGTCCAGCGTGACTTTCAACACAGAGGGTTCAAAATGCAAGACAGGCAGTCATTGGCTGAGGGCTGGGCTGTTTGAGCGAGAGGATTGGCTGGGGAGCGAGAGGTCGGCGAGGTCGCACTGGCTCAGTCCAGCTCACACTGTACCTCTGTAGCGCGGCTCCACGTGGTAGCTGTAGCGCCGGTCGATGCAGTAAACACCTGCACAGCAACAAGACAGAAAAGGCTCATTTCTTATAACACACCCAGGCGTCAAAGTTAAAGTTGTTAAAGAAACCAAAACGAAGCAGGTAAGGGAGAGAAACTGGGACTGACCCAGCTCGCTGAGGTTACAGTAGGCCCCCCACTCGGGAGCGCTGTTCCTGTACCGCTTCTTCGCCTTCATCTGGACAACATACGACAACACGTTAGAGAGCAGACACTAAAAACATTCCTACAGAGGGTGCAGAACACATCGTGTCCTCACGGAAACGTTGTTATGTTCACTTTAGTTCTATTTCATGTGCAGCTCCTGTTGTTTCTTTGTCATAAATGCATTAAAGCTGCTATACAAATAAAGTTTATCACTCTTTATTACCATTTCTACTATTATTATCATTAGTATTTGATTCTTTTCCTTTGTGGGAGTGTGAGATCCACTACAGTGACGCCAAACTGGACTAAACATTTCCTGAAGTTGTGTGCGAACAATCCTCCTTCACGTCTCCTCTTCTTCTACCAAGTTATAGAAGTTACTGAGATCATCGTGTTGTCACTACTGCTAATTCTTTATCTTCAGCCTTCAAGAAGTTATATTAATTGATTAAAAACGAGGCCTAAACAGAGCAGAAATTAATTCAAATTTCATTTTTCCCCCCTTTTGAATGTTCAGATTAAGTGAGTCTGACAGGTCACCTGCTGTGTGATGGATATGAGGCTCTATAAGTGAGCTTGAGCTGGAAAACTCAGTCCTCGGACCCACCTTGGCGGAGCTCCTCTTGTCCGGCTTGGCGTAGTGTGCGGCGTAGGTGCAGGGCCCCAGGGTGCGGTAGCTGGGGTTGGAGAAGCAGCGGCCTAGAGAGCTGTTACTGGGGGAGGACTCTGCAGAGGAGAGCAAGCCTGTGCACTGCAGCCCTGCTGTCACCACACGACATCAGCACATGTTCTTATTACCTTATCGGCCAAAGCTGCAAATTAAAATGAAGGAACTCCAACTGGAACCAGGAGGAGTCATTTTCTTTACCTGTTTATGGTTTATAGAAGGTTAAAGGGAGAGTTCGGATGTTTTTAAGTGGGGTTATGGGAGGCACTGAGAAGCTCTCTTCAAAGCTGCCAGACTCCATTTACAAAAATAGTAATTTTACGTTGCTGATCACGGGGGTTGCAAGTCTAATTCTGCTGTGACTAAGAAACTGACATGCTACTTTGGATTTGAACTAATCATTTAAAACTCCACAGTCACACAATAAGACAATTAAAACTAACTGATCGGGGCAGTGGTCGTCCAGCAACTCCCGTGCTCTGTGAGGTTAAAATTACTGTTTTTGTTAATGGAGTCTGGTGGCTTTGAAGCAAGCAAACAGAGGGAGAGAAAAGATTCAGTTCCCAGTCAGACGGCTGTGTAAACCTTCTTTAAGTGGCTAAAGTTTTCCTGCTGCCGCCCATTCACAGCAGTACTGTGTGTCTCTAACCAATTTCCAGTCATCAATAAGATTAATAATCAGCCCCCGTCCTTGTTTAGGCTGTCCAGTCTGCCTGGATGTGTGCAGAGAGAAAAGCACCTGGAAGGAAAAGAGGAAAACACCCAGAGATGTGGACGTCTCACCTGAGAGGGAGTAGTCGGTGGAGTTGATGTGCAGGGCCGGCGTGTAGGTGACGCTCGGCACGTGGTGGCCTTTCTCTCTCTGCCGATAGCGGAACCAGACGACCAGGCCGAGCATGGCCATGATGAGCAGCAGCAGGAAGATGATGCCCAGGACGGCGCCGGCTGACTGGCGCTCTGATGCCAGAGCCGGGCTGATCTTGGTGTAGGGGTTCAGCTCCTCCATCATCAGAGCCGCTGAGGAAAACGTGGACAGAGAACAAGGATTTTACATAAAGCCTAATGTACTGATCAATTTCCTCTCTACAGTTTCAAAATAAAAGTTCTCAAATGACTACCACACTTCCTTGAATCTGTGGTTGTTGTACAGAATAGATTTGTTATTTTTGACATATTTTGGTGTCTAAATGAGCTGTGGCACAGAGACACAGCTGTTTTATTGCTCTCTGCACACACACCAGACTCCATTGACAAAAACAGTGATTTTACCTCACAGACATTTTCTGGTCTACTGCTGCCTCGATCTACATATATTATATATTAACTATATATTAACTCTATTATGTTGGATCTGAACTAACCCTTTAAAACACCAAAGTCACACAGTCACACAAACTAACTGATAAGGAAGCAGCACTCCTTTGCTTTGTGAGATAAAACTTCTGTTTTTGTCATGAGAGTCTGGTATATTAGTCTAATAGTTATTTAGACACCAAAATATGTAAAAATAGAGCCCAAGTTTAAAAATATTGCAGTTATCCTTTATTTTTTGCATTCTGTCTTAGAAAACAATAACCTAAATCTACAGGTAGTAGATAAAATAAGAACATAACTTTGGCGTAAGTGTATCACGACTGCAAACACAACCATAAATGCAGGTCTAGTAAGGCTGCAGACATATTGATTCCATATTTATGAACCCAATTGTTGATACTGTTTATTTGTGTTGGCTGGATTTTTATTGTTTTCAGTGCATTCATTATGAAACGACAACTGGGAGCCTTAATGGCTTTAAAATATATCTTTTAATATATTTAATTTACAGACAAATGACTCAATGCTGCTGACTGATGCACCTGCAGCAGACTTTAGACGGGTCCTCCATGAGATGTTGCCTAGTTTGTCTTTGTCTGCATGTGCTAACTAAAAAGATATCCGTCTTGAAGGAATCCTATTTTAAAGCACAACTATATCAAAGCAGAAAAACATATTACACCATGATAAACAAGAGGAACTTCACAAATCTGCTGAGAGAAAGACAAAAAGCTTCTCACTGACAAATCCATCAGACATCAGAGAACTTTCATCTTATAGAAGCATCTTTCTATATCTTCTGTTTAATGTCTAAAATCTGTGTGTGTGTGTTCCCCTCTCATCTTATTCTTTATCATCTATTTGAACCTGCGTCTAAAGCAGCATCATCCCCCGCGGAGCCATTAGAGCTCACCCTGGTCACAGCGGATGCCTTTGAAGCCGATGCTGCAGTAGCAGGTTCCCGTCACGTAGTCGCAGGTGGCGTTGTTCATGCACTCGCACAGCTGCTGGCAGCCGTAGCCGAACGTCCCCGCAGGACACTCTGGGAGCGGGAGCAGAGGGTTAACAGCGCCGCAGATGTTACACAGCTGTAAACCGCAATTAACATTTTAACTTTGGGTAAAGTTCCGTCGTCCCTTTGTGGGCCGAGTCCCTTCAGCCTTTCATCTTACACCAACACTTGCATCATCGTTACTCCATCTTACATGAAACTGAGACAAAGTGTGCAGAAGGAAAACTTTGATAAAGATAAAAAAAAAAAACACACTTGGCTGCTGATAATGTGCAGAATTCATTCTTCACTCTTTTCTTTTGCTGCGGCAAAATCCACTTCATCAGTTTATATTTATTTAGTGTGCCGACTTCATTTGTGGTTCAACAAAATGTTTTTTAACTTTGCTATCATTGATGTAATCCTCATAATATATATATACCAGTCCTTTAGTTCTATTGTAGTCACTTCTCTATCAACACTTAGCAGTGGATGAAACCTCCTCTCACCATGTTGTACCAGAGTGGAATTTGATGTTATGACATTAATGTGTATATATTAATGTGTCAATCAGCTGCAAAACAGAGGGAGAAGAAACGATATCACATTTAAAGGGTGGAGAAATAAAAAATATAAGAAAAGATTTCACCATGAACCGTCCTCAGCTGATTACTCACATGAAGACGATTATTGTTTGTATTACAAGTTTGCTGAAATGTTATCTTTAACTATGCAAATGAGGCATTATCTAATTAAATATGCACTCGTTCCCACCACGAGTGCATGTTTTGTTGACACACTGGAGCAAAAACACATTACAGAGGAAATCATTTGTATTCCTCCATAAATCAGAAAAACTGCCAACAGCCATAAAAAAAAACTATTTTGTTTTGCCATGTTTTTGGGAATAAAACGTCCTTAATGACATATGAACAAACCTTTCTGTAAAAGCTTTCAAATTATAGAGAGGAACAGAACTGGAGGGTTTGTGTCTGAGAAAACGTCTGTGAGACGCAAACAGACAAAGTGCAGTAAAATAAACACCTGAATACGTATTTAGGACTTTTTATGGAAGCAGAATTCAAATGTTTTGGCCTGAAATGTCTCAACTTCAAACTTCAAACTGGGATCACTTTGTTTTCTTCTACTTGATGACACAAATACAGAATCATCATGTTACATGACTCATATAAATACTGGTTTAACCATTAAATCACACTTTAATCTGAAATATGAAAGGATTGTAATTCTTCTCATCATTTTTATTATTGCTGAAATATGAGCACAGACTTTGCATCATGATATCAGAATCATGTTATAATGACAATATGATGCCAGCTCCTAAAAAGATGAGGCCGTTCACCTTTCACCCTGATACTCATATATATATATATATTTGTTGCAGGTATCATAGTCTTCACTTAACAACAACACCACATGGACGTGGACAGACTCACTGAGCTCACAGCTCTGGCCGATGAAGCCCGTCCTGCAGGAACACTCCCCGGAGATGTGGTCGCAGTCCGCCCCGTTCTGACAGCGGCACACCTCGGCACACTGGGAGCCGTAGAAACCCGTCGGACAGCCTGAGGAGGAACCCACAACAACGGCACGTCCTTACAAGAGCCACTTCTCACCATCAGCTGCTGCTCTCCTCTAACTCAGGACCTGAGAGATGATCCACAAATCTGCAGGAGTGTTTGGAAGCAGCTTTCCTCAGATCGGCTAATCTGTTCTGTCGCAGTGGAACCAAAGTGGATCATCTCTGCAGACTGAACCAAACCCTGTTTGCATTTCAGGCAGATTTAAGCTCCACTCGGAGAACCTCTGGAGAGGTTACCTGTCCTGTGTGCTTCTCGTTTCTGCTGACGCAGCAACATGACGCTCACAAAGAAACACACCAAAGTTACATGGAGGAGAAAACAATGCAAACTTTTGAATTATTCCTTTAAAGTCATTTGTGTTTCTGATCCCTAATGATAAACACTGAGGAGCTTGTTTTCAGACTGGTTTACAGCAGTATTTTAATAATGATCCCCTCATTATTAAAATACTTCTATGCATCAGATTTTTAGAAAGAACAGATAAGCAACTCAATAATAAGTCTAACAACGTTTGAACGGTGACACCAGCAGAGTTTCTAGGCTTCTAGATGAAGGACTGAAGCATGTGTTTTTCTCTGTCGGCCACCAGATGGAGGTGCAGGTATGAGATATTCAAGGCAGGAGACCTCAGCGACTCCACTGCAAGAAGGAGTGAATCACTGTTTCCCTTATTAGATCTGTGTGTGTGTGTGTGTGTGTGTGTGTGTGACGTACGCTGAGTACAGTAGAGTCCCGTCCATCCAGGGCTGCAGTTGCACTCGCCGTCTGTAGCGCTGCACTGGGCTCCGTTGTGACAGTTACATGTGTGGATGCAGTCTGGGCCCCACGAGCCCTGAGGACACGCTGCCAATAACACCCATTAACACACACACACACACACACACACACACACACACACACACACACACACACACAGTCAGAGGGACAAAGATGAAGTAATGCACACAGACTGAGACACACTAACAAGCGTCACCAGCCTGAGGACCGGACGTGACAGCGATCAGGACGCTCTGTGCCTTCATTAGCTCCCCCACTGACTGACTGAGTGTGGTCGCTCTGTTCAATCTAAGATGGATCATTAACGTCACAGCTAAAGGGGTAATCGCTTTAAGCCTGGTTTTTTTGCCCCTCCCTCAACAAAACGTAATAATTTCAGTCAGCCGTGCTCTGGGAACCGAAGGACTGGGGTCGGTAAGTGCTGAGGTGAGGAGCAGAGATCTTACGTTTGGAGCAGTCCTCGCCGATCCACCCCGGGTAGCACTGACAGGAGCCGTCGATGGGGTTACAGGTGCCGTTGTTGGTGCACAGACACGTCTCGGCACAGGCTTTGCCAAACTTTCCACCGGGACACACTGTCGGCACACACAGGCATCAGATACAGTCAGTACTTGTGAGACCACCAAGGGCTTCAAGGGGTCGACCAAGGAGCATCAGACTTCTCAAACAGCATTTGATCCTTTTAGTGCTCAGAAAAGAAAAACACTATTTGTGTAGTTTTGCTCACAGTCACATGTGTGTGTGTGTGTGTGTGTGTGTGAGACTGAGGTGGAGGTTTAACCTGCCAAGACACCACCAGAACTTTCCAGAGTGAAAACACAGATGATGTTGAGACAAAAGGCTCTTTAGTCTCTTTAAGTGCTGGTTTACATCCCTTAATATGAGAGAAAGTAAAAGGTGTTGTTCACTAACTTCTTCTACAAAAAAAAGAAAACTAGATCATCAGTGACTCCACTCATGAGTGTTTCTGCTCTCTAAAGTTAATTCTTTGCAGTGTAGAGAACACAGTTGTTGTTTAAAGCTCCTTTACTGTCAAATATAAACCTACAGTGTTTAACAAATGTATCAGACCTCCACCCAGTGGAAGGTGTTTGCCTCCCCTGCCCTAAATTAACAGTATTGCTGATTACCAAAGTATTTCTTTAGTTCCTGTGATGGTTAATCCTCCAGTATGTGCAGCTCTTTAATCACAATGATGGATTTGAAATGATGTAAAAGGAATCTGGAGTAGAGGAACTGATGGACTGGACAAGTCAAAGTCCAGACTTGAATCCTATCGAACAGATCTGGGATTTATTGGTTTAAAAAATAGATCACACACTAATTTAATCCAAAGCAAGTCTGAGGGAACAGCTGGGAACTATTTGGAGCTCAATAACAAAAGAGACGGTGGAAAAGTCCATGAAAACAATCAGGGAGGTCAAACTAAATATTAAGATTTCTGGTTAAAACATGTGAATAAGGACTGTTTAGTTGTTCCAGTTTGTTATTTGTCTAATAAATAATAATACAATGTTTAATTTGAAACAGGTTTTTGACAGATTTCTAAAATATTTGTGTTTTTCTCGTTTCTATGACAGCTGGTCTGAGACATTTGTTAAGCTCTTTAAATACTCTGTATAGATCCTGTCACATCCATCATGCACATAATGGAACCATCATCATAGTTTTTACAACTTGTACATGTACACAGGCGCTAACACGTTCATGCTCAAGTTAAATGTGTGTTTTAAAATGCCGTCATGAACACGTCTCAGATCGTCTGTAGTTAAAACAAGCGGAGGGAAGTTTGGTTTTTACTCCAGAAGCCGGCTCAGCCCATCATAGACTGATTTCTTATTTCTACTTCTATATTTACCTCTTTTTACCTCGACCTGACTGGTGATTCTTCTGTGTCATTCTAACATATTCATCATATATTATTCATTATTATTATTATTATTATTAGTTTGTGTGTGTAAATGAATTGATCGTGTGTGTGCCTATGTTTGCACGCCTGCTGCCTCAAATTAGAGGGACAAATAGAGTATTTCGAGCTTGAAGTATCACTTTGCTGCACTCCTGTGATGTCTGATGAAGATAAATGCATGGTAAATAAAAGGTACTGAATGGGGTATTAACTCTAGTATTGTTAAAAAAAAAAAAAAAAAGCCCTAGTTACAAGTAAAAGTCCTGCACTTAATATACTTAAAGTACCAAAACTTAAAGTACTAATTTTGCAGAATGGGCCACTTCAGGATAATGAAGAAGTGGTTAGAAGAGTCGGCTACAATCTAATAATCAGTGATTCAACCAGAGAGAATGAACAAAGTGTGTAATTGGCCGCTTAGTGTCACTGCGTGCGTCACACTGAGCACTGGACAACCCTAACCCACCGCTGGAGGAGGACGGGACAGAAAGACAAGACTGACCGAAGGCTGCAGCGAAGGACGGTTCAAATGATTTCATGGAATCTGTTCTTCAGTATTTATCTTCCTGACAACATTCCTGGCTCATTGTGAAGTGAAGGAAATGTGGACGGCATGCTTCATATTTACAGTTAGTGTCTCTGTACATACACCATCGGGCTCCTGCATGTACATGAGAGTTATAATGAATTTATTGGTTCTTTTTACTGTTTCTGTGGTCTTTTTCTCTTTAAAACAGAAAAACCAAGGTTTGAAAACGTGCAGTGTATCGCCGCCTTTTTAATGTTGTGTTACATCCGTTTAATGACGGCAATTAGCATCAATAGGTGTGTATTAATTAGGCTTTTAAGGATACTGAATCATTAATATACAAGTGGCAATTTTAGAAACATTCTTAAAGTTTCATTAGTATTCGTCAAACTGTGATCACAGGGTTCAGGAGAAAAACGAAGGAGCACAACAATATGAACAAAGAAGGAAAAATGCAGGTGGGATTAAAGAAATAATCACATTTTTTTTGGAAGAAAATAACATTAAAAGGAAAATTAAGTGCTTTTTCATGAGTGCACAACAGGAAGCATCACTGACCTTCACTTCCCCTGTAACATTCAGTCCAACACTCACGTTAATCACTATTATTATCACACTCATCTTTCATTTAATGAGAAATTAGCTTTTCAGCTGACAACCTGAACCTGTGCCTACTTATGTCAAACAGTCTGAAATGAATCATCGCCGCTGATTTTTCCTGCAGTCAACAGGAAGAAAGAGCCGAGCAGGAAGAAGGGAGGAGATTTCTACAGAGTTAGTTTGTTTTCCAGTTAATCATTTTAGGGAAATGCACATCCTGTTGCTTAAGGATGTAATATTTCTGCTTTTTTTTTTTTTTTTTCCCAGATTTGACTAAATGTAGTCACACTGATAAAATATTGAGACACGGATACAGTAATGTCTGACGAGCCTGATGATATATTAATGTGCTCTGGGGTTTTTTGATTATTTCCAATTAACATGAGAGGACACACTGCTACTACTGCGTGTCATGTATCAGTGTGGTGCTCGGGTTCAGCTGGAATTTGTGGGTTTACCGAGTTAAAAGTGCTAAAAGTGTCTTGTGAAACTTCCCTAAACAGAGAAGCTCCACGGTGTTGCTGCCTGAGCAGGACAAACACAGGCTGAGGAGCGACTTCATGACTTTTTAAACACCCCAAAGTAAAAGTTAAGAGCTGGCATTCAAACCTTACCTCATGAAACCAGACTTTAACAATGTTTAATGAGTGTTTGAGATGCAGTTTGTGCTTCAGAAAACATCACAGTCGTATCACACGTTAATGAATGTGCACCATTTCCTCCTGATGTTAATGTTTAGGCCGCAGTTGGATAAGACAAATACATTATCTATACACGAGCTATGCAGAGATCCATTATTTTTACATTAATCCTCTGCGCTCATTTGCATTTTACAACACTTTCCACCTGTTACATAAAATGCATTGTCTTCATTAATAGGTCCGGCCTGTCTTTGCTTATTCTAGCCATTAGCCGGCCGTGCTTCACTAAAAGGATAAAACCCAGAAGGGGATTCTTCACTGTGAATGTGAGTGCAATAAAGTTCATTATGAATGCTTTAATGAAGTCCCTCCACTTACGTAACAGTTACCAATGTCTGACTAGTGTCTGTAAAGTTTGGATCAAAGTGAAACACCGTGCGTGCAGGACGTACGGAGACAACCAGGAGAGTTTAGCAAAAATAATTAGCAGGAGAGGGACCGCTCAGAAGCTCCCTGATGATCTTCTGGAAACTTTGCATGCAATTAATTTCTTAAGCGCGCTGGCTCTGTGGTGATGTCGCTCAGCCGGTACAACACTTTGGTCCAGAGTGAAATATCTGGACAACTGGTGGAGGGGGCGTAATGAAACTTGGTCCAGACATTCCCGACCTGACAGAGAGTCCTGCACTTTGGGTTTGATCTTTGTGACTCTGAGCTCTGGACGTAGAAACACTGGAAATGTTTCTTCTTTTATCTAAGGCTCTCTTTTCTTTTCTTTTCATCACGTCTGGCTTATTGTAATTAAAAGTCGCCTCCCGTCTCCAGCTCGCTCAAAACCCGGCTGTAAGATATTCAAGAAAATTTTAAGAGACAAGACCACAGATTTATCACTCGAGTCCTTCCAACGCTGCACCGGCCGCATGTTTGGTGTAGAATTTAATGGTCACTAAGTAATAATGTACAGCAAGCTGATCGTTAATGCAGAATGAACGGCGATGGGGTGATGAAGGACGCCGCTTATTCCACGGCTTTGTAATAAAAACATCAACATTTGACACAAAATAATAACTGAAAAACTATTTTACTGATTTAGCAACTGTCTGTGTAAGGAATAATAGGTGAGGTGAGGCGTCTGTTATCAGGAATGAATCAACACGTGGACGCTTATACCGCGGTCATTTACCAAAGAGAAAAAATTAAGGCCATTACTTTATATTTTCATGCTATAACTGAGTTTTCCTGGTAAAGCCTGAGGGTTTGACTAACACCTGGAACAATTTCTGCTCCAAACTGTTGCTTGCTAGAAAGCTAACGCTATGCTAGCAAGATTCAACATAAATAACACTGTGTGCTTGACAACCAGAAAAAACTAATGAATGGTCATGTGTAACGTTACTGTCACTGCGGCCTGAAGCAGCGAGCTTCTCAAGATCACGGACAAAAGCTCCAGATCACAGGCTCGCTCCCTCGAGCAGCGATCATCAATGTGTGAACTGTTCTAGGAAGCGATCGGAGGGCGATCGATTGATCCAAAGCCTCAGTGGGGTCAGAGGGGGATCGGTCTACTTCCTGCAGCTTGTGGTGTTCAGGGGATGAGACACTCACTGTTGGAAATAAGCGTTAGCTTGGTGAGGCGTCACGACCAACTGTAAACAGAGGCTCTGACTGTGTCACTGTTGCTATGGTTACAGTGTGTGACACTGTGTAACTGTTGCTATGGTTACAGTGTGTAATTGTTTCCGCTGCATGCAAAACGTTGTCCTGATCACCTTTAATGTGGACGTGTTCCTCTGGGCCTTGTCAGAACAACCTAATTGCATTTTTATATTTTGGAACAATTTTCGCCTTATTATAGATAAAAAAATTATTTAATTGATTAAATATTTATAAATAACTAATCAAAGAGGACCTCTGGAACGAGCCGGAGCTCATAAATTGTATTCAGTTAATTCACAGAGATCCTTGCATGAACTGGAAAGTCACTAAAGAACTGACGTATGCAGATGTCCTTCATTTTTGTCCCTTGTAAACCTCCAAGTCGAGCAAGATTCATGCAGCTGATCTGGGACCTGCTGTCCTGTCGAGAGGACGTCCAGAGCTTTCTAGTGATGTAACACACACGAGGTGGCAGCCAGCAGAGCACATCCTCTGTCTTTGCAAAATGACGGGAAATTAAAAAACATTTCATTTCAGTTAAGAGATCTAAGTGATTCAAATTCTAGATATTGTGTTCAAGGATCTTGGGTTTATTTATGAGAGTCTCAACTATATTATGTTAAAATTTATATTCTAAGTCTTTCAAAATCTTCATTTTAACCCTTAATATCCTCTGTGGGGGTCAGTGGGACTCACCTCTTCTCAACTATTTTCCAGACTTGAGGAAAGATTTAGTTAAAAAATAGCTGAGGAAGATATCGAGTTGTCAGTAGAGCAGTAGGTTTGTAATTGTTTTATATTGGTTTCCAAAATTCATCAAAGGAGAAAGGATTGATAAGTTAAAGTATAGTTTTATCATTACCAAACCAGCCACAAGGGACGAGTTAGAAACAATAAACATTTCTGAGGAAATCTGTTTCTTACATCTCAGTTAGTTAAATTCTTAAAACTAATATTAAAATATACTCATCTGAGGGATTCCTGAATTTCAAACAAACCTAATTTATTGCAAATATGGCTCCTATTTGCATGCCACAGTTCCCCATTTAGTATTCAGCTCCTCTCCCTTGGGGAGTCCTTCAAGGAGCCATCCTCGGCCCTGTCATGTTTTCCCCTACATCTGCTCCTCTTAGGGCCCGTCATTAAAAGGTACGACTTCCTATTCCACCGTTATGCAGACGACACTCAACTATACCTGCCTTAAAGTCGGAAAGATGCCCACTTAATACCTTTGTTGTACTGACTTGAGGGTATTAAATCTTTGATAGCTTTAAAGTTTTTACACTTCAAAGTAAAACTGAGGTTCTGAAATTGGGTCCCAGCTGTGCTGCCCCCCCCCTTTACGAACCCGTCCTCCTTGAATCCATATTCAGCACCCACTGTAAGAAATCTGTGTGATAATGGACTTTAAACTGGATAAACAGACAAACTCAGTGATCAAATGCAGCTTTTTCCAACTGAGGCTTTTAGCTAAAGTCAAGTCTTTCTTTGTTTTAGTGCTTTTAAGACCGACTGGATTACTGTAACGTCCTCTATGTTGGTGTCAGCCAGGCCGCCGTCAAACGCCTGAATGCAGCAGCTTGTCTTTGAGCAGGAACATGCAAGCGTTAACACATTTCTCCCGTCCTGGCCTCCCTTCATTGACTTTCCGTCTATTTTAGGATTAATCTTAAGATTTTACGGTTTGCCTCCAAATCACTAAATGGCCTCCAACCTCTCTCTGACCTCTGATAACCTCACAACCCATCAGCATCTTCTGGTTGTCCCACGATCGAGGGTGAAGTTCAGGGGAGATTGTGCTTTTGCAGTTGTAGCCATTAAAATGTGGAAGGAGTTGCCTCTGCATGTTAGGCTGCCCTTACACTGCCTGTTTTTAAAAACACAATCTTATTCCTTGGCTTTTAAAATCAGTATGAAAGCTTTTATTTTTCTCTCTGTCCTGTTTTTATTGCCGTTATTTTGTGTTTTTTTTGTAAACTTCCTGTTTTTTCTTTAGGTTTTTGCTGTGCTAATTGTGCAGTCAACTGCTGCTGCTTTTAAATGTGTTGATAATATAAAGTTGGATTGGATTTAAAAACTGCAATTCACTGGAATGGGTTTGGTTATTTCAACCTGTCTGTCCACAGTAGTTTCATGTCTGAACTAAAGTGATTCAATGTAGAAATCTCAGCGTGCAGAAACCTTTTTTTTTCTTCCCCCCCATCAGTTTACACCCGAACACACACGGCGGGCTGTTTTCATCGGAGACGCAACAGATCCTTTGAGGCTTCGCCCGTCGATAACATCATTAGCTCGCACAAAAGGGTATCAAACATGGAGAGAACGAGGACGGAGTGGGACCGGCTCTTTAGGCGTTAAAAGCTCCCGAGCCGGACATCTGATTTATGAAGGCTCGCCCAGTTATCTATGGGCCTGCTCAAAGATGCAGCGGCCAGCAGAATGGCTAATGTAGGACAGGGCATAACTAAGGCCGTCTTCATGTTTAATGATGATGAATATTTCAGAGCACACTCCTCCGCTGTCTCTATTTAAAATCTGACTTGGCAACGAACTTTGGGCCGAATGCCTGCATAGGAGAATTAACACCTGTTTAACCTGCAGAGGAGCTGAACCATACTGAAATAATGATGTACAGGAGGAACTGACAAAAACATTATTCAGATAAAATTAAGGTGTTGTTAAAAAAAGGAACGTTAGATTTTTGTTTTTTATCACATTACTGACTTCTTTTTTTTTTTTTTAAATGAAATGAAGACATTCAAGGGCTTTGCTTTGGGGCTTCAATTCTAAACCTAAAGTTAATATGATTTATCCAAAAAATAAATAGATAAAGATAATAAAATCCTGCAACAACTTTCTACAAGTGTTGCCACGCTGTGTGAGACGAGTCTATAAATATGTCGGTCACAATCTGTGTCAGGCTGTTCGGAATCAACTTTTCAGGGACGTTAGATTGTGCGAAGGACTGCATGTGTGGGGAAGCAAAAAAATTTAAATTATCAAAAGAGGACCGTCACCCGGCTGCACTGCTGTCAGGCTCTGACCACAGTTTTTATAATTCAAAAGCCCAATATTCTGCTCATTTTTGAGTTCTTGGAGTGTTTTTGGAGGTCCTGCTCGAGCAGATTTATATGGTTTAACGCTCAAAAAGAAGATTTCTCTCATCGTAGACGTGGCTGCTGCAGATGTTTCCAGCCTTGTTTTAGAAGAACAGAAACAATCTGGTGCTTCGCTCTCGCCTCCGACGTCTTCGTGTTAGCGGGAGCTGATGTTAGCGAGGAAAAAAACAATGGCGGAGGTGGATTCAAGAGGTTTTCAGTGGACGGGGACAGATCCCCTTATGACAAATCTACAGGGAGCATTAAGCTGAAGTGATTAACAGGATGTACCTGAATAACAGATCTCATTATTATACTACATAAAGGAGTACATAGGTGTGTGTGTGCTTTAGAATATAAGGGGCAGATTTGAGCCAAAATCAATATGATGTGCATTTGCGTATCCTGGTTACACTGTCGGGAACACCGTTGCTAGGCAACGCTGCTTGGCAACATGGCTGCCAAATCATCGCTGTTGGTGTTTAAACGCCACCAAAGCTAATAGCTTAGCTAGCTAGCAGGTGGGTAAGGCCACGTTAACGCAGCAAACGTATCTTCATTTTTCTCAGATGTACAATTACAAAGAAAAACTATATATTATATTCACACATCATTCACCGAATAATCAACTCCCATCCAACACGTCATTCACACGTCACAACTTCTGAAGTTGTGAAGAGATGGTGTGCATATGGACTTTGTTGTGAACACATTTAACACGACAGACGGAGGAAAAAGGTCTCAGGTAGCATTGTTTGTTCTGTTATGTCAACTGTCAATTAACACTGTTAGCTTTGTTAGCACTGTTAACTCTGTTCGCACTGATAGCTGTTAGCATTGTTAGCTCAGCTATATCTCTGTTAACACTATTAGTTCTGTTATCTCTGTCAACAATGTTAAGGATTAAAGGAATTCTGATTCTGATTAATTCTGTTATCTCTGTTAACGATGTTAACATTGTTAGCACCGTTAGGTCTGTTAGCACTGTTAGCTTTGTTAGCACTGTTAGCACTGTTTGCTCTGTTGGAACTGTTAGCTCTTAGCATTGTTAGCTGAGTTATATCTCTGTTAACACTATTAGCTGTGTTATCTTTGTTAACAGTGTTAGCTTTGTTAGCACCGTTAGGTCTGTTAGCACTGTTAGCTTTGTTAGCACTGTTTGCTCTGTTGGAACTGTTAGCTCTTAGCATTGTTAGCTATTGTTGTTGTTAACTATTAGCTCTGTTATCTCTGTTAACAATGTTAGCTTTGTTAGCACCGTTAGGTCTGTTAGCTTTGTTAGCACTGTTAGCTCTTAGCATTGTTTGCTCAGTTATCTCTTAACACTTTGCTCTGCTAATCTCTGTTAACAATGTTAGCTTTGTTAGCACTTTTAGCACTGTTTGCTCTGTTAACGTTAGCTCTGTTATCTATGTTTACAATGCTAGCTCTGTTTGTAGGACCTTGTTCTGTTATCTCCATTAGCTTTGTTTGTACTGTAATACTATTAGCTTTGTTAGCATTATTTGCTCTGTTAGCACAGTTTTATTTTTCTGTTAGCAGGTCTGTGTTTTTGATGGTAGAGCAGTCGTCTGTTAATATAAAGATTTTCATTTCAGATTTTGGCTTTTGCACATCTTTATCTACTGACATTATGCTAACAGACAACTTCTAATCGTGGTAAATAGGTTTATCTTTAATGTTGCAAAACTGTTTTGAGTGTGAAAATGACAAAGTGCTGTACTGAAGCTAAAGAGCTGAAACAGACAAATTAAGTTGGGCTCAGCTACTTTCCAGGTTAATATTTTTTATGTTATAAAACTGCTTTGAGGGTGTAAAAATGTCAAGGAGCTGACCTGGAACAAGCGTGTCACACTTTTCATTTCTCTTTCTTCACATTTTCATCAACCATATTCAGGAAACTTTCTTGTGAAACATATTGAAGGTTTTATTCAGCTGAAATTTTGCATTGATGAGGAGTGCAAAAGGTTGCGTCTCTCATTGCAAGGATATCACAATACATGGAGCCAAAAAAACCCAACAGTGTGTCCTTAAAGAGGACACACAAACACAAGGGAAGCAGCTGCACCTTTCTGAAAAGCGGGACTGAAGAAACCCACGACTGACCTTGATTACAGAGAGAGCCGAAGAAGCCGGAGAGACATTCACAATGGCCGCTGACGTGGTGGCACGCCCCATCGCTGTGGATACACTGAGGACACGACTGGCTGCACCGATGGCCGTAGAAACCAGGCGAACATGCTGCACACACACACACACACACACACACACACACTTCTGTTAGGAGGATGAGGGTGGACAGTGTGTGTGTTTGTGTGTGTGATGGAGAGAAAAGTCCATTTCCAAGTCGAAGGGAAACTTCTGATTAGTTCTTTGATTAGTTCTTTGATCATTTTAATAATGGATTTCATGGTTCGCTTAGTCCCAATTTAAGCTGTAACTCCACATATATGAAAGCTCAACATCAGCAGCGTCCACCATACCTATATATTTGTGTGTGTGTGTGAGCGAAAGTGTGTCCATGAACGTGTTCGCCTGCCGTCTTCCTCCTCGGGGGTCGACCTGTTGGCTGGATGAGCTTTGCTTTGTTTTCCTCCCTCATACGTCTTCCTAAGGCCTTTAATTTGCTTTAATTGATGTTACTCTAAGTGAAGAGACAAGCTGGTGCAGGCTGGTCTTCCGCTTCTCTCACGCTACAGGATTTTCCTAATTAAGATAATTGCCTAAACTGTGAACTGAGAGCCCTTAAATTTATCACTCTGATGCAGGGAGAGGCAGAGGGAAACTGGTGTGTGTTGCACAGCGTATACACACATCAGCAGAGAGGCACTCTCGGTGTATTCACACTGCAAGCATCAACAAGTAGCATCAGCTTTATTTCACAGAGGCTGTATATTAAGTGACTTACAGCTCTTGCTTTAATCAAATTTAAAAAAATAAACCTTCATACATCTGACTGGACACATGCATTACTCTGCTGGTGTTGCCATCTCTCAGTATTTATGATAATTGTGATATTTAAGAATTAAAACTGCACACATTTTCTCCAGCTTGTTGTCGGCCTGTTTGAGTGTAATGATAGACTCTATAAAAGAAGTGGACGTATCTTCCTGGTCTGAACAGTGAAGCCTTAAAGCTGCACTCTCTCTAATGTCCAGCAGGGGGCGACTCCACCGGCTCCAAACAGAAGTCTAATTGGATGGAAGTCTGTGAGAACATTTTCCTGATGAGTTTCTGGTCTCAGTCGCTAGTTTACAGTCTTCTTCAGCACAGCAGGACGTTCATTTAAATCAATCAAGGTCCCATTTAGAGGAAAACCTTGTGACGAACCAATCAGAGGAGGCCTTAAGGAATTAACTGGCTCCAAAAAACAAGATGGCAACGCTCATGAAGCCAAACTCTGGGCTTCAAAACAGATAATCATTGTGTGGCTATGTCCACTTTTCATTTTCATTAATATTTCAAATTTTCTGTAGACATCGCGATAATCACGTGGCAAAAATCTCATACGGCGACATGAAACCTAAGATTTCTAAATAAAATGGAGACGAGAAATAAGCTGTGCAACTGCAGGATGCTTGACTGTGCAACACTTCTCGCTCTTATTAGGTTTAAACAGTGGTGAGTAAACAAAAACAGCACTCAGAAGTATCATTAATTTAACCATCATTATCATTAATTATACCGACTCAAGGAGAGTTAAAAGTAGCTATGCTAACAACAAACACATGCAGAACTTGATTAATGTCAAAATAGGTGCTGTTACAGCCACTGGAAAATCTATCTGTGCTGCTGATTTCATTGCCAAAGCACTGAGCAGAAAGTTTTCTGCGACACAGCTTCTCTTAGAGGCAGAATTTATTGAAGAAAGCCGTGAAGGACATGACAATATGTTATTGTCTGGGTTCTTCCTTTAACACTTATCTCAGTTTTCCATCCTTTCCACCGTACAGTGTTTGTGTGTGTGTGTGTGTGCAGTAAGTCAGACTGTTTATTGTCCCTGATGCTTCGAACGCTTTGTGTTTGTGCACAGATGGGTCGAAGATTAAAAAACTAACCTTTCAACCTTTTTCGCAGTTAATTCATTAACGTTTATTAGCTGCAGCTGATCTAATCTGCCGCCGGTGACGCCATCTTAACCAGCGGCAGTCAGCTAAAAGTGAGAAACCACTTCCTCCACAGCGTCTTCTCCATTGATCTTTTCTTCTAGAATAAAGCGAGCAGAGATAAAAGGTTCGATAACAGATATTCTGCTGTCCGGGACCCAAAACGGAGCCGGCTATCGGAACCATCAGCTATTTACGCAGTCGGACCTCCACAGTCGTTTGAGCCTTAATGAAGTTAATTTAATGTAAAATAGATAAGAGGCTGATTGGCTCAATCAAAGGCATCAAACTATTATCATCATTTGGGCCTAAAAAGTTGTTTTTAATGATATTATTTCTAATTGATGCTAACTAATTAGCATGTACGCTAACTGCTGCAGTATGACGCTACTTTTCTAACTTTTCTCCAAACATTTTGAAAGGAAATTGTACTTTTTACCCCATTATGATCATTTATTGGATGTAATTTTCAAGTTATTAATTAAGATTAAGATTTTCCATTTACAAATGAGAGCTGACAGGTTTCCTGGAGAGCTGGAGTTATTTTTATTTATTATTTTTTAGCACCATGGAGCAATGCTTTACAGTGTGACTGTTAAATCAGGTGACATCTACTGTTCACTTGGCTGTGAGACAGACAACAACAGACACTAACATGAGATAACATAAAGACTTGTTCATTAGTGGAGAGCAGCATGTAGGAAACGTGACTTTCCTTGTGTTTGGAAACTTTTATCTCAAAGAAATCAACTCCTAACAAACTCTGGAAAGTTTTTTTTTTCCAGCTCAGAGACGCATCACATTGCAGCAAATTTCATTTCATATCAAAGAGTATTACAGAGCTTTTCTCAACATGTAAAGAAAGACGTAATAGCCCAAGTGATGTGAAAGTTCACAAAGTAAATCACTGCTCCTTCATTTGAGGGATTTTCATTATTGATGCTGCGCTGCCACAGCCTGACAGGTACCATTCTTCACAAACACGACTTTGACGCTCAAATGTGTTTGAAAAATAATTTGTCGGCAGTGGCGGGTAAAATCATCAGACCATCCGCCACTTTGGGAAAACACACAATAGAGAGACACATTTAATGCGGTTAGGGGAGATCAGACGGAGCTGAAAAACGCTCACAACTGCTCTAAAAAAAAAAGGATTGTAACCAGGAACCATGAATAAAAAGGCACACATGTTACCGTATCAACACTCGCCACCGCACCAATCAACTTTCGTCCTATATCTTGATTGATTAGCTCGCTACAATAGGTGGGTTTTCCACAACAGGCAGAAACGTTTCCCAAATTAATACATGAAACTGACAGAAGAGTCAGATTTCATTGTTTTCTATTTAGAGACACGACTGGCGCTCTTTTAACTGCATCATCTCGCTGTGCCTCCTTCTTCTTCTGTGGTTGTATAAAGGTTTTCTAGCTGGATTATTTGGCGCCACCTACTGCTGATGTCGATGATACCGACTCCTGATAATCACATAACGATGGCGGACGCAAGCAAGCGTTAATTTGCCTTTGCTTTTGTTGATTTTCTCCAAATCCAGTTAGAATTTGTGTTAAATTTGAATAGAAACCTGCCTCGTTTTCCAAATATTAAAGGTCTCATATTCTGCAAAAAGCACGTTTTAATGTCTTTTAACAGAAATATGTGACGCCAGTGTGTCCAGAGGCTGCAAAACTCTGGACTCTCTCAAGACCCTGTTTCAGTAAATGTCTCGCTATTTAGATTTGGCTCCCTTCATGATAACATGAGAGTAATAATGTGTTTTTTGAACATCAGCGTTTAAAACTGTTGTAGTTGCACCTCCACATGCACGAACTAGTAAATGAGCAGAAATGTGGAAAAAACAGACATCAGCAGACAACAAGAAACCAAAGTATGGACTGATGTTACACTGCAGCTACGAGTGCAGAAGTACAGTGTGTGTAAGCTGAAGTGTGTGTGTGTGTGTGTGTGTGTGTGTGTGTGTGTGAGAGATGTTTCTTTACTTCTTCTGCAGTTGGTGCCGCGGTAGCCGGGAGCGCACACACAGGTGCCGTCCTCGGGGGAGCAGGAGCCTCGGTTCTCGCAGGTGCAGCTGTAGGAGCAGTTGGGTCCCCAGCGTCCCTCCTCACACACACTGTCGCAGTGGACACCTGCACAACACACACACACACACACACACACACTTTCAGTCTATGGTAAAAGCAAAAAGGCTTTGTTCTCAGCTGGCCAGCTTCTGGGCTGAGTGAAGTCAAACCGACGTCCCCGACGCTGCTTCCAAAGTTTCAGATGTGTCACTTAAACTTGAAAAAGGATGATGCAAAAAAAAAAGGGGGAGGTGGGTGAGGGAACATTAGCAAAAGGCATTTAAAGCAACTACTCAGACATCGAGCTAGCAGGACGAATGGTTCTCATAGAGGAACACATTTTAGTTTTCTTATCGTCAACAAATGCTGTGAAAAGACAAAAAACTATATTATATGTGTATTATGTCGTAGGACGGTCCCAGCTCTGATATAATATAATATAATATAATATAATATAATATAATATAATATAATAGTGTTATTTACATCCACTGAGACCAAAGAGAAAAAAGTTTAATAATGAGATAAAAAAAAAACATAATTTCAGTAATTGTGGAAGTATGAAAGACTTTTTTTACAAGTATATTGTTGGTTTTTTATAACAGATCTCTCGTTCTGGTGCCTAAATTAACCAAACTGATAACTGGAAATAATAATACCACATAAAAAAAAAAAAAAAAAAAGCTAACGCAGGACTGAAACTCTCCGGGGAGAAAGTTCTGTACTTGACGAACGAGTTTCAGTTTGTACGAACAACCATTTTTAGGCAAAAACCTAAACTCCCCCAAAAATTCTGCCCCGGACTTTTGGCCCTTTAATCATTTGCTGAAGTGTCTCCTTCTTTCATCAGTCTTGCATGTGTGTGTGTGTGTGTGTGTGTGTGTGTGTGTGTGAGTGTGTGTCCAGAGAGGCAGCAGTCTGTCTGCACAAAAGCTGGCTTGCAGAACGGATCAGAGCTCTCGCTGCTCACTGGGGACAGTCTGGAGACCGCGGCGCCCCAGAGACCAACATTACATTGATTCTTAGTTACACTCAGCCACACACACACACACACACAGGAATAAGCTCAGCATGGCGTCTAAATATAGAGGCAGACAGACAGAGGGGCAAGACAGACACACAGACCGAGTAAGAATAGTGCATGTGCAAATACAGTATACGTCTCCCCTCTTCCTGTCTGCAGCTCATTAGAAACTTCCTTTGACACAGAATATGAGAGAATATCTGAGTGGGGCACAGGCGGCCATTATAACTCAATTAATAAACTACCTCTGAGCCACAAAGTGGGTGGAAATCAGACGCTGTGTTCATTAGGCTGTGAAGTCATAACAAAGAGAGGTGGAGGATGAGGAAGGTGGGGACGGGATGTGAAGCAGAAGAAGAAGAAGAAGGCCAAATGTGAAGCTTTGGCAGCGCTGACACCTAACATTTGTTTCCCAAGCGGCGGCAGCATTGATAGAAAGTTTGAAAAATGTGATTTGACACAAACATGAATGCTTCTGACCCCAGTTCAGCTCACATGACGCTCACAGCACTGACAGACAGCGTAAAGGTTGTATGTCCCAGTTGCATTACACACCAATTCTTTCTGAGTTTTAAGCGTTTAAACTTCAGTATTGTTGCAGTTCAGAAGATCCAAACACAGAATCACCAGACAGAGGCTTTACTGGGGGGGTGGAAGCAGAGAAACGTACAGTCAAAAACCATAAATCCAGGCAAGCAAGTAGAGATACAAGACGTCAGGCAGAGAAACGAGTCAGAAATCCAGGAGATCACACAAATGAAGCAGAAAAAAACAGCAAGAACGATCTGGCAAAGGAGCAGACGAACTGACCGGAGTGAACGCAGAGGACTAATGAGCTGAGGCGGGGCAGAGTGAGCAGGCAGGCAGGTGAAACAGGGGGAGGTGCAGTGGGTGTGGACGGTAAACTGGGGGGGAAAAAGCTGGCAGGTGCTGACTGGAAGATAAGCAGAGTTGTGTGAGCAGGAGGGCGGGATTTAGGGGCAGGAAGCTCCAGCAGCGTCCACGACAAGTGTACTCAAAGATGTCAGTGTGCAGGCTGAACACCGCCATCCCACGGTGCAGCGCTCCAAAATACAAATAAGAAAAACAGGAGGGACACGCTCACACTTGCAAAAGTGCTGAAACACGTGACGAGACACCAGAAACATTTGGCTTAATGTTTGTTCATTTTCCAGTTGGGAAGAGAAGGTTTCTAATGCTGGTGTTTGATCTTATTTCCTGCTTTTCTTGAAGTTTTATAATAGTAATTCTATAAATACTACACTGTATATACTCAGCTGTGGTACATAACACCCTTCACCCTTCAAGCTGCGAGTGCACTCCTCCACCATCGTTGGATGGTTGAGCAGCTTTGGAAACTCAGTTGGAGTTTTGAAGCTTCAAATTTGGCTTCATGGCCGTCGCCATCTTGGTTTTTTGTGGAGCCAGAAGTGACGTTCACTCTACGGCGCCTGCGTCTGATTGATTAGAGTCGTAAAGCCTCCCCTGCTTCCTACCTTGAATCCTGCAACTGCATTTCTAATTTCTCGATCTGCATTTTATTTAGAAAACTACTTTAGTGGACAATCAGGAGAAAGTTTATAACAGTGTTTTTTCCAGTGAGCGTAGTAGCGCTGTCACGATATTAGATATTAGATAATCTATAGAGAATATGAAATAATAACAATATTAATCAGGTATGTTCATCTTTACTGTGCATTTTGTCTCTTTTTTTGGCAAATTAATTGCCCTCATTGTAATTTATGGTCCTATTCAGAGTAGAATAGACTACTAACTAACCACATGCAGTCTTTGTGGCACGAACGTCACTTCTGGCTCCAAAAAAACCAAGATGGCGTTTCCCGTAATGCTAAACTAAAGGCCTCAAAGCGGCGGACCCTTCTTATATACAGTGTAGGCTCTATTCCCATCTTGGCAGTGACTTTGTAGGTAATTTGCAAGCAGAAAAAAATCACTTTATGTTTAGTGGAAACACACCTTAACACAGGGCTGATTTTGTTTCTGAGCCCCGGTAGTCTAAAGTTTACTACGTCCCTAAATTTGTTTCAGCAGCATAAGAGATAAATATCTGACAGGGATGCTCCGACAGAACGACAGCTCAGTTAAGTGTTTCTCTGCTCTCTTGTGGGTGAAGCTGAATGAAAAGCAATTACAGCCTGTGCTGTTTAATGTAGTCTTATTGGGTTTTTTCACCCACTGGGAACATAAAGCAACACAGCAGAAGTCTTTAGCAGAACACGAGGGCTTGGCACTACAGAGGTTTAAGCTGATACACACAGAATTTTTACTTTAGCTTTATTAAAACACTCCTATTATCTCACAGGACTAATTATCAGTCATCAATTATTAACTGTGGAGACGCACCGGTTTTAGATCAACAAAAGCGCTTCATGTTTCTTCACTTCTGCAGACCAAAGTTTTGGTCTAAACTTTGATGTAAATATTCATCAGTGTATTGAAGTTTCCACCAATGTCAATTCATTACCAGCTCTCCCTCTGGCAGTGAATTAAAACGCTCTTTCCATATTCATCAGCCCTCATATCGATCATTGCTTATCACGGCTTTCCTGATCCACACAGAAAAAAAAGGGCAGAGCTTCGACAATTATTAAAGTAAACAAAAGATCTTAAAAAATGTCTCATAAAAAACAAATGGGACGCAACAGTCTGAGAGCAAAGCCGGGCCTTCTCACTTGAAAGGTGCTTTATCCACGAGGAACTCTTGTGAAGCTGAATTATTGAAGAGCTGGGCTGTCAGACTCATCCAAGCTTGAGTCTCCATCAGTTTTAGAATTATGGGTTTGAATTTTTTTTCGTGTATCATATTGATTTGTTGTCTCCAGCTCTTGCCACGGTGTCGCCGGCGACGCCTCCCTGCCCTCTCTGTTCGGCCTCACTCTCTCTTCTCTTCTCCCTCAGAGTGTGTCTGTTCTGCTGTTTTCCAAAGCTGCTTCACCTCTAAGCCCCCAATTCAGCGGCTGGACGTGGCTCATGAAGGTGCGGCCTCCAGAGGACCCAGACGCCAGACTAAAGGGCAACTGCACCCGCAGCGTTGTTGAAGCGTTTCTCGAGTGTTTTAGATGAAGAGAAAATATTCTCTTTATCCAAAGCTGGAGGTTATGCGCTCATGTTAAAGGGAGGGCTTGTGAGAATTGGACTTAGTTGAAATTCTGGGCAGCATGTGGTTTGCAGTTTGAATCTGGGAAGTTTGCACGTTCTCCCCGTGCTTGCGTGGGTTCCCTCCGGGTGATCCGGCTTCCTCCCACACTCCAAACACATGCAGGTTAATTGGTGACTCTAAATTGCCCGTAGGTCTGAGTCAGAGCGTCCACGGGGCGCCCCTGGGATTGGCTCCAGCCCCACCGCGACAGTTAAGGAAAAACAGTGTAGACAAAGGATGGATGGGTTGAAATTCTCATAACAGCCTGAGAGAAAATGAGATAGTGTGATAAAAAAATAAAAAAACAATCTGGTGTTTGTTCGGCTGGAATAAACCGACCTGCCCGTCTACCTGCGTGCACTCGTAGCGTATGACCGAGGTCTTCCACAAGGCTAAAGCTAGGCAAGCTGGTCGCACAAGAGCGGCGGAGAAAGTGTGGCAGCTCTGTGACTCCTGCTGAGCTGCTGCTCAGCGACAGACTGTCGTTTAAGTGAGCTAACAGCAACAAAGCTCAGTGAGCAGGAACTCTGAGCCAAAGCTCACGTTAAGTTGATGACAGCCTACGATTACGGCATTCAGCAGACTCGTTCATCGTCAGCTGTTGTACGACGGTCTTCTCGTCACTTTCATGGCGTTGTCCTCCGACAGTAACGTTAGTTCACGTGTTGTGGGGGAGTGGCTTTGGAGGACAGCCTGGAGGAAGGGGGTGGGATAGTTCTCAGGTGGATACTTTCAAAATCAGCAAATGTTGCTAGTTTTTCCTGACGTCGGGGTCTTTAAATCGGTGTTGATGGAAGTTCTGCTGCTGCTGCAGAATCTGTTGTTCTTCCAGGTCACCAGCACATATTTGACATGGAGGAACTTCAGGCTATTTCAGCTTGGATTTCTAGTCTCCACCTGAGGGAATCTGGGGGCTCTAGATGTTGTCAAACATAAAACTTCCATGTTGTTTTTGCTTGTATTGCAAACTAGCTGCATTTCCCACAATGACAATGGCATCGCAAATTATAATGGCAGAGGAGGTTATGGACATTTTACAGTGTTTGGCTGACTCAGGTGTTCAGCTGTATGTATTGGAGCCAGAGTACACAGCTGAGGAAATGCAGACGGTGCTGCGGCTGCTTTCACCGTGTGAGGGGACATCGCTGGCGGGGCTGATCCACAACCTGAGCTGCCGACGGCAAACAGCAACTGGTGGCGTCTTTGTTCAAACTCCAACGGCAAACAGAAAATTAATCATTCTGCTGACTTCGCCAAACCCCAAGAGAGCGTCAGAGGCCTGCGTGTCATGAATCCAGGCTTCTGTTTGCCTTTTTTCCTCTGCTGGTCTTATTTTGAATCTCTTGACTGGATGTCAGTCAGTCAATCGATGGTGCCGCTGCTGAGCAGAAAAACGGCCGTAAATGTTTATAAACTGGCACCAGAGAGAGAAATGGGCCGTAAGTTTGACGAGAGCTTGACAGCTTGTGTTGCCTCAATAATGCAGAATAACTGAATCCTTAAAAATGAATGTTCCTCATTAACACGACAGACACGTGTTGCCGTGGACTAAAGTCTGGCTGTGTCAGTTATCAATCATGCACAACAGCCTCAACTTCAGCTACATCTTCAAATATTCACTGTTTAATCGGTGCCTACATGGACTGGAGCCGTCCTGGAAACCATTTTTCTGTCACTATAGCAGCATGGAGGCGTTCGTTGCTTCAAATGACAACATTTATCATCAACACTGATTGGACAGCCACATAAAACATGGTGAAATGTCGCTTTAACATCATTTTCATTCAATACAAATTGGGGTCATGTCATTTGTCCGTCTACAGGAGCGGTTACACGTCCAATTTATCAAATATTACAATCCACACTGACCTTGAGTGACGCACGCTTAGATGAGGCGCCGCATTACATCTAACTAAAGATAGACGCAGGGAACGATGAGGAAGTTACCTGCTTGTTTTCCTCTTTGGATGCTCTTATCTGCTCCGGCACATTATCCTTGTTGATGCTAATTTCTGAAAAACTTCTTTATACTCGTGCGAGTCTGTGGCCGCGTTCGGGCCCTCGTTCATTCCTGTTGCCAGAAGCCCAAACTGGGAGAGACAGGGTGCTTATCAGCCCCAGACCGACGCTGCATCATATCTCACCTGTCCAACCTGCGAGACAGCGACAGAAGCCGGTCACAGGATCACAGCCGTCAGCGTTGGCACAGTCACATCTTTCACTGCAGTCCAGCCCGTACGATCCCTCCTGACAACAGCGAGACACCAGACATGAACACTTAAAACCACAGGGCATGCTAATCAACTATATACTGTGCAACGTACTGGAGAAGTAGTGTTTGTATTGACTGATTGATTATTTTTGTGTCGTGCACAGAATGGGACCAGCCCCCTCATGAGTTTACAAGACGCCTGAATCACAGTTGCAGTGTTAAAGCTTTTACATACTAATCATTTAGTCTAAAACGAGCTTGGCAGAGAAAATCTGCAATAAAAAAAACTTCCCTTCCTAAAACATAACTCAAGTTTTTTTTCATCATCCAGCCAAAAGAAATAAGCAAAAATGCATTTTTTACTAAAAATAACATCTCTGGAGTCCTGGTAAGATGTAAAGCCAGACAATAAAATCAACCTGCAGCTCACATAAACACAGTCTGTCCTCTTTTGGAGTGCCATTAAACCCTCTAGTCTCTACAGTCTGTATAGAAGAAGTGGACGTGGCCACTGTGACGTCACCCACTGGTTTGTGAACCGCCGTTTTGAGGCCTCGAGTTTGGCTTTACGGGTGTCGCCATTTTGTTTTTTTTGGAGCCAGAAGTGATGCTCATTTCACAAAGCCCCGCCTCTGATTGGTCAGTGAGCAGCTAGCCCCGCCCTTAATCCCTCCTCCCCTCTTCCTGGTCTATTTTCCTCTAAATTGGAGCATAATTTACTAAATGAACATCCTGCTGTGTTGAAGGTAAGAAGCCTTTATTGTCATTATATACAAGATACAAAAAAAATTTGGTGTGCCCACAACCAATCTTAATAAGACAATAAGTAAACTAGAGACTGAGACCAGAAACTCATCAGGAAAATGTTCACTGAGCTGATAAATTACTTTCTCATTGACTTCCATCCAATCAGACTTCTGTGTGGAGCCAGTGGAGTCGCCCCCTGCTGGACATTAGAGAGGACGCAGCTTTAAGGCTCTTCAGCATCGGCTTCACTGCTCAGAGCCAGAAGCTACGTCCACTTCCTTTATAGTCTGTGTCCTGAGGACATCTTTAGTTTAAATGACTCTTCAAGTAAAGTTCTACACCAAAGTTCTTCTTCATGAGAGAAGAAGTTCCCTTAACTCTTGAATATTTCAAAGTAGTCTGTTCTGGAAAATGAACGTATATCATGACCCCCCCCTCTGCTTTCTCTCAGGTGAGAGGACCGATTCCTTCCCCCGACCACTCACAGGACACGGGGCGTCGCAGTATTCGTCTCTCCAGCCCGCCGAGCAGGTGCAGGTTCCATTGACGGGGTCGCAGGCCGCTCCGTTGACGCACTGACACGTCTGATTGCAGCTCAGCCCCCAGGCGCCGCTGGAGCAGGGGATGGAGCAGTCGACACCCTGCCAACCTGGACGGAGACGCAGCCCACGGCCAATTAACACAAACACTTATCGCAGCTCGCAGGCACCTGCAGGCAGCTTGTAAATCTGCTTCTAAAACAACACACAAGTTTACTTATTTACTTAAAGTATCACTTAATTGTTGGTTCTGGCTTATTTTCATCGTGTGGTCCATCGTTACATCGTTAATAATCTCTAAGCGCTGTAGGACACTGGAGCAGGACGTGATCATTTTACTGTTTACATTTGCTTTTCTTTTTTTTCTGAATAAACCTGCAGGTTTATTCTGTTTCCAGACCTGTTTGACTTATTTTTTATCAGTGCTGAAAGATTCCCAGATCTCAGGACCTAACTAAGCTAAGCCTTTGAATTTAAATAAAATATTTCACTGGAGTTGTGAGTGTCCTGGTTTTGCCTCTTTTCTTTAACACCAGCAGAAGCAGCATGTAATTGTCAGAAATCCTTTTGATATGCAGACCAGCCTGCAAAGCTGTCAGAGTCCTAATAAAGCACATGGACCTGTAAAGATGATCAGATGTTTGCTTTACAAGCAACAAGAACGTTATAATAACACGGACAACATAAGCCGGCCTGAGCGTTTCCTTCCCGTAGCTCTAAAAGAGAGAAGGATGAAAGGGTTTATGGGGTGACGACAGACACCCACTTGTTCCAGCCAAAGCTCTCAGGCCCCTGGCCAATGCACTCGGCCTCAGATGTCTCTCCGCTTTAATTACCCATGTTCCCCACGAGGTGCAGTGACGCATGAATATTTAAAGATGCTGATATTGAGAGATATTAAGGAAGTGAAGCGGACAGCAAAATACGAAACATGAAGAAGTTCTGGAGATGGTTGTGTTGGGTTCTTTCACAGTTTTTGGGTGGTCGGTGTAGTTTTGTCGGCTGGGAGGATGAAATGTTAATGTAACCTCACAGTTACTGATACAGACAACTGAACAGGGCGAGGAGAGCAGCGCTGCAACCAATAATTATTCTCATTATCGATCATTTGCTCATTATTTTATCCATTAGCTGGATTATCCCTTTGGTCTAAAAACCTCTCTCCTTTTTTCCACTGAATCAAATTTCTGGTTCTGTCTCAGCAGAAGCACAAACCCAGAAGTTTTTCACTTTACGCTGAAACTAGGGGATGTTTGGCACTTTTGCTTTAAAAATGAACTAAACAATTTTCAAAATAGCTGCTGATTATTTGCTGATGATCCACTGATTGATTGACGAGCAAATCATTTCAGCTCTAAAAGAGAAAATAAGAAAGATTCTGCTGCCAGAGCTCATCGCACCCACTCTAGTAAAAACTTTAAACCCCAACAGAAGCGTCCCAGAAGGGCTCGGTGCTCCGCTAAAGATACGCAACTGGTCCATTTTTGACGTATATTCGTATATTCCACCACCTCATAAGACCATGAAGGACCAGAGGTTCATCCTGGATGTGGAGAAACACTTTGACTTTAGCTGCAGCACAACAAAGCAGGAAGTACATCCAAGAAGACAGAAGAAGAAACGCAGCCTGTTTGATCCTGTTAGAAACACATTTAAAGCAGCAGAAGAAGAAGAAACGCAGCCTGTTTGATCCTGTTAGAAACACATTTAAAGCAGCAGAAGAAGAAGAAACGCAGCCTGTTTGATCCTGTTAGAAACACATTTAAAGCAGCAGAAGAAGAAGAAACGCAGCCTGTTTGATCCTGTTAGAAACACGAAAATCACATGAAAATTAACCAAATCAAGAAAAGTCAACTAATTAGCGAGTCAAAACACGTCTGAAGTTGCATTTAAAGCCATGTGGAGGACGGAGAAAACCCAAACTGCAGCTGGGAGGCGGCGCAGACGTCATCTTCCACAGAGGAGACTGACAAACTGAGAGCAAAGCTGACCACAGCTTTTTCTCATTTTGATTACAGGGCTTCTACTAAGTATTTCTACACGTGTGTTTGTGCTACTTTATGAATGAATGATCTCTAACGGTGTAATGGACCACAGAGCTGAGAAAAAACAAACCTTCTCTGCAGATGCAGGAGCCGTCGACGTGCGAGCAGGAGATCTCGTTGTGGCAGGAACACGACGAGGTGCAGTTGGTCCCGTAAAGGCCTGGAGGACAGCTGATGGAGCAGTCGTCTCCCTGGACACAACGGACGGAAACCACAATCAGCCATAATGTACAGTCACACTGTCCAAACAAGGGCACATCATCATGAAACAAGACAGCATTTTAAAATGACTGCAATCGTTTCTTAGAAAATTCTATAATTAATAAACGACAAACATTTAAGCTTCATCGGCGTCGACCTGTGTGACCAAATACAATCACATGACACAACAAAGGGGCCGATGAAAGTGTACGAACATGCTCCCACTCACTAAACAGTGCAACTACATTCATCCTCTGGCGTTTTATTTGAATGCGAAATTCATGCACAATATCTTTGCGGCCGACAAGGACAAACACACACAGCACAATGACCCACAACATTTCTATGCTGCAGCTACAGAAACACTTAACAGGAACAAACACAGAAACGATGGGACTGAATATATTATCTGAATCATTTAGTTTTTTCTCCTTTTTTTAAAAAAAAAGTAAACTATCTATTAAATCCTGAAGTGGCGGTGAAGGCAAAAGGACAAAGCAGGAATCTCATTGTGCGGCAAAACTTTATTTTTTCCAGCTGGATTTCTCCACATGAGAACGAGACCCATTTGGACTCAGTCTTTTCTAACAGCACTAAACTACTGACTGACCCAAACACTACTGGACCCAGAAATTAGTTCAGAGATCTGATTTGACCTGATAAACAGGCCTGGTGATTAAAATTCCTACTAAAACGTTGTTTTACTGTAAAGAACATTTATCATGTCAGATATAATGTACTGCCCTCCTGTCTTACTGTATGTAATGTTTAATAATGTTGATATCTTTTTATTTCATTCTCTAGTAACTCAGTTTGCTGCTGTTCTTCGTCCACAGTTTGCACGAAGGAGAAAAGAGGTGTCTCAAATTTTGTTTTTAACATCCATCCATGGTTATTCTTCCTCTCCTCCTGATCTCCGATGCTGCTGCACCTTTTTCCCTCCTGACTTTCACTTGTAATTTGACCCTAATGTTCAGCTAATCATCACATGAGCCAGCTGTGCACTTCTCTGCTGCGTGCCGTCCTCTAACCATAAGCAGACGTGGACCTGATCTTAATATGTGGACCTGAGCCTGGACAGGTCCCTGGTTGGGTCTCAGGTCCAGGTCGACTGATGAAAAACTCTAAAAACACGTTTCTGAGGCTGCAGCATGATTCTTGTTGGTCACTGTGATACAAAACCGTCCACAATGACACAGAAACAGTAGAATCTGTGGTGTGTTCAGGACACTCCTCTCTTCTTTGTGTGGTGTTCAGTTTAAGGACTTCTGCTTCCTGTTTTATTTTGTCGAACTCTTCTCTTGTTCCGCTTTACTTCCTGTGGTTTTCTGCTCCTCCTGCTCGTCACGTGTCGTCACCTGTTCTCTCGTTAGTTCAGCTTGTGTTTTAGTTCTGGATTCTCTCTTTTTCTTTTGGCTTGTTTAGTTTCTTACTTTCTGTTTATTTGTCCTGCTGCCTGCCTCCTTTTGTCTCGTCATGTCCTGTAACCTACCGTGACAAGTGAGGATTACTGAAATTAACTGTTTTACAGCCTGCTAATTAAATAAAGGTAGGGTGCAGGTGTGTTCTGTAGGTGCAGTGTGTTAATAAGGCTCCACAGGACTCCACCACCTGACTGAAGGCTTTAGAGTTTTACCTCTAACTTGACTGACAGTGAATCTTCACCACCATCTCTCCCTCTTGCAGCCCAAACTCCAGGGACACTTGCTCAGAGTTCAACTTTAAATTTATTACAAGCCCACGAATACATTAAACCTGATGGCGGAGTTGCAGAAAACAAGCGCATGTATTATGGAGGAGAGAGACGATCACCACTGATGGCGTCCCTGCAGAGAAACATGATGTCTGCTGCTTTCCAATCAATAGAGGACATATTCAGAGCGGCCAGGAGGACAGCTTGGCATTAGCAGGATGTCTAACCTCATTCTGCTCTGTTAGCATGCTGTGAAAGCAAGCTGCACACAACCTGAACCTCCAGCACGCTGTCGCATTGATCAGGACCTTCAACATATAAACTGTGCTAATTAAAGCTGCCTGCTTCCAACCTGCTGCCTTTAAATCGCTATTAATCTAATATTCACAAAGCCAGCCAAATGTGCAAAGACAGGAGAAGAGAGGAGCCTTATTAAAAAGTTGGTGAATTAAGGACTTTTTTAAAAAAATAAAAAGCTTAATAAATAATAAATAACGTGTGTGTGGGCCCAATAAGGAAAATCCCCACAATTTCCCAGGGGAAGTGGGAGTTTTAACAAGTGACTGCTGGAATAATAAACGTGTGGATCGATGGGTCCTGATATCTATCATGCAATTATCTATCAAAGAGCTTTATCATCCTGTTGTTTTTTAATTTTTAAAACATTTTTCTTATCTCAAATTCAAAATCAGAGCCAATAAATAATGAATATACTTTTTTTTTTTTTTTTCTCCTTAAGACTGTATTCAATAAAATCTAATTAAAAAAAAAAGTCTGAATCAATAAAAGTGAGCGATGACTTCATTCTTCATCATTATGGGGAGAAAATCACGTTAATTACATGCTGGTCGGTGGATCGGAGGAGTGTTATGAGGCCGTTAGGGGATACTGTACGGTGCTCTCTCATCCTTTTGGTAGTAATGCAGGTGTGAATGTGTGCAACAGCAAAACTAATTAAACTAAATCATTTTCATGTGCGCAGGACTTCCTGTTTCCCGCCAGCGGTAACAAAGTCTGACGGAGGTCACTGGGACGCGTTTGGTCAGAGAGGAAGTGGGAGGATGGAGGAAGTTAGAACTACAAATGGCTGACTTTGTGGCTCATTGGCAGGGGTTGGCAAGCTAACGGCTATCGCTATCTTAGGATAGACACAGTGAAATAAGCAATAAAGAGTGAAGTATGGAACAATATAAAGAGTGCGTCGCATCCTGCAGCCCAAGAACTGAGACTAAACCTTCACTCGATGGAGGAAGCTGCAGGACTTCAGAGGGTTCTTTTACTTTATTATTACACTGCGCTGGTGAATACTTGATTCTGATTGGTCAGTTACGATACTCTACTGGAAGATGACTTTGCAAAGTGTAGGAATTACAGAGAAGACATTAACTGCTGTTTCAAATGTGTCCAGTGTTCAGCTCCAGATACCTGTGACGACACTGTGATCAATAAGTCGTGATGCACATGTGTGGATGATAAACTGAGGCATAATATTAAGACATTTCAGGTCGTCCGTCATGTTTTGCTCATTAAATGTGAACATTTTCTGAATGTATTTGTGCTTTTCTGCACTAAAACAAAGGGAAAAATTTGGAGTTGTCGTTATTTAAAGGTTATTACGCTGTGATTTTACTGGTCCGGCCCTCTGGAGATCAAATCGGGCCCCTGGACTAAAATGAGTTTGACCCCCCCTGCTCCACGGTGTGTTATCGCTGTTATTTCTAGACGTCTGCTGTGTGACAGCCGGAGCAAGACAATCATCTATAAATCGACAGAATTGTTTTGAAGTCAGTCTTTTGTGTGAAGTCATTGATTTCTTCTGTATGAAGCCTGTAATAAACGCACAGCGAGTCCTGAACCACCTTGTTGGAGTTTGTTTTTAGCAACAATGAGCTGCTGCTCGCTGCACATCGTCTCTTACTGACGTAACACAGTCTGCCACATGTTTACACTGTTGTTTCTGGCTTTGGAGAGTCGCCACGCTGCTAACAAACAGAACTACGACTAGTTTCCAACCACAAAGTGGGACTGAAGGCGGCTACACGGTTTAGAGGCCTGTTGACCCACCGCACATAAAAAAGGACTTGATCTTATTTTGAATGGTTTCAGTCTGACGCCACAGATGATCATTAAATGCATGTGACTCCTCAGTCTAAACAGGAAAGACAGTAATAATAATAAACTGTATCCTCTTCATACTGGAGGGTATCCCCATCCTCGTGTTTCACTTGCCTGACCTGAACCTTCACCGCAGATAATCGCACCCTAACCCCAACTTTCACCATAACGTGTGGCCATGTGAAGGCAGGGTGGTATTTGGGAGTTAAAAGGTCTTCACCTGACAAAACTGATTTAGAGTTGGGTGGTTTGAGGTCCCTCGGCGGCTCGCAGCGCTCTGATCTGCGGCTTTGTTTGCTTTCTGTGCATCAAAGTGTTCTGCTTCTACGCCGAGTTTTCACCGCATTTGATCCGATTTCTTTCACTTTTTGAAAATAAAAATCTAAGATCCTCACTTTGGAAGTCGGCTGGCTCGACATGACACCCAGTTATACACGTACAAACATACATTTTCAGACTCATTCAGAGCTTCCCACCAAATTAAAATGTGTCCTTGAGGTCTAGCAAACTCCGTGAATGCATTTCCTCCGATCCATTGTTGTAACTCCCCGTGTTACTTCTCCACTGCTCTGCTCAAGGTCAAAAACTCAGAGTTAATTTAGAGGCACAGGAGTTAATCTCACGTTTCCAGAAAGAGTCCTAAACTGTGCCGATCATGACGATGATGCAGCAGCAGAGATATCTTCAGGTCACATTTTCTGATTTAGAGACTGAAAACAAACTACAGTAGTTCTCTCTTTACTGAAACAGTTGCTCCTGATGTGACACATCAGTGTTTCTCTGCTGATTTCCAGCCTCGGCTCAGAGCTACACGTTTACAGACGTCCATCGATCCGTCCAAAGTGGTGACAATACCACATATAAATTCAGTTTAAAGCTGGTTTCTTGTCCGCACAGTGGCACACACACAGAGTACCGAGTTTACCTCTGCAGCATAAATTCCCTTTAAATCAATAACGCTCCGCCGAGAGCAACATCTATCTGAATTTAGCTGCCATAAACCAAACGGACATTCGTCTGCAGCGCTCATCCTACTTTCATCTGCAGAAAATCCCTGATGTTCTCAGTCCAATTATCAAAGTCCCTGTCATCTCCCGGCTCCTAGGTGTCTCATCTCTGCTCACAGTCACTGCGAGATCAGTCAACACACCAGGGGGGCCGGGCCACAGAGCCTCCCCCATTTACTGCTTCACAAACCAGCCAAAACACACACACACACACACACACACACACACACACACCTACATCTACCTTTAATATAAACTCCTCCGTGGCCTAAATCTATCTAGAGTCCTATATTGACCTTCAAATCCACTTTCTTGCCTCTACAATCATTTACCTTTAATCCTGATTCTACTTTTAACTCTAAACCCAATTTTTTTTAACCTTTCTTTACTGCTCAGTAGTTATTCCTAATTGTGAGTATATGGGTCGAATTCACATTGATTTACATTAAAAGTTTGGGAGAACACATGGAGGCAAATTTCTCTGTTGATTACATGGAAATAAAAATGCAATCAAACATATTCTGGGTTCAAAATGTACAGAAAGTTTGGGAATTGGCTGCAACGTAATCCTTTGGAGCAAAATATGGAAAGTATCAGAAAGACCAGTGACTCCTGTGTTCTGCAAGGTAAAATTACTGTTTTTGTCAATGGAGTCTGGTGGCTTTGAGGACAGCGGAATAAACAACATTAACCTGCAAAACATAGGAGCTGCTGATCTGCCCACTGCTCACCACTTAGTTTGTGTTATTGTGTGAGTTTGGTGTTTATTTATATTTGTGTCACAGACAATAACACAAACAAACTAGCCCATTGAGGCCGCACAAGCGAGGTAAAATCACTGTTTTTCTGAATGGAGTCTGGTGTGTGTGTAGCTGTTATATTGTGCTACTCAAACCCACCAGACTCCTTTGACAAAAATAGCAATTTTACCCTGTAGAACACGTCAGTGGCTGAACTACTGCAGCCTGGATCACTTGGTTTGTTTGTGTTACACAAATATTGTGTTGGATCCAAATTAACCCTTTAAAACATCAAAGTCACATAATAACTCAGACAATTTCAGTGATGGAGACAGAGTAAGAACAGCAACTCTCATGTAAAATCCCTGTTTTAGTGAATGTAGTCTGGTGTGTGTGCAGAGAGCGATATAACATGTTTGTGGTTAAACCAAAAGGATCTTCCAGGTCTCTCTCTGTAGGGATCCTTTCCATTATGCTGTCACACACTTAGAATAACACTCTGAGCCTGTCAGTGGATCAAACAAGCTCTTTTAGTGGATCTACTTTCTCATAATAATAGCTAAGCAAGGATACAGTACACACACACACACAGGCTGAAGCTGCACCTTGTTACAGAGATCTAGATAAAGTGTTGAATCCACTCCCACCCACATTCATATTACTGCTTTCATACACACACCCCCTTCTCTCCTTTAGGTTGACCTATATCGTGGGGTTTGCACCTGCGGTAGCCTTCCTCCATTACAGCACACGTAACCCTACGACCAAACCTGCCGAGTCAACAGCACCTGATAAATGAACTTCTAGAGCATGTTCTGCACCTGCTGCAGGGCCTGCACACGTATGGAACGTATGGAGCAGCTTTTCCTGCTTCGCTCCACTCTTAAATCTTAAAGAGCTTCTATTACAGTCGTATACTGTGCTGTATATATGACATTTGTTACCGTCATTTCTATATTTCTTTTTTCTTTAGTCTCGTTTTTCTTGATCAGAAATTATATTTCCTTGTTGCTCTTTTAAATGTCAGCCCATAAATTTGTGGCATTCACAGATGTGTCTTTGTTGTTGGGTGGGATGTCTTCCACAAGCCCTCAGAGGACTTTTTCATCCCACCTGTGCATTTTTTTTTAATCGTATATTTCTGCATTTTGCTTTATTCTATTAAAAGAACCATTGCAGTATCTTTACTGACACAGCAAAGACACGTTTAAGCTTCAGGATGAGCGACTCCAGCGGTCTTTCAGGTGTAAATACACATTTTTCTCTGCTTGACTATTGTTCTGAGCATTTAAATATCTGTTTGTTCTATATTTGAATCATTGCCATTGAAGCTGCTCTGCCTGTGATATTTGCTTTGTGCACCTACAGCTGCTGCAGTGTGTTTGGGCAGATGTCGAGGAGCCGGACGTTATCTCTTTGGTTGATTCATTAGGTCTCCTGTCTAACGGGGCTTCAGCAGCAGGCAGAGAAAACTGTGCTGCTCTTCCCTCGCAAAAGAAAGGTAAGCAGTTAAAATGTCATTTAAGCACCGCGCTCTGTCTGCAGCAGTATTTTCCAACCTTTCTGGCCTGTGACCATTTAAAATGAAACGACTGCATGTCTGTGTGTGACCCCTCCTGATGGGCTGCCTGATCCAGGAATATTACCCAGTACGGACTATAAGTCAGAGATTAGAAAAGAGTCTGAAATAGAGATGATTTCATGTCTGTGTCTCCCACCAGCTTCCTCAGCACAAAGTGTAATGTGCCACTGAGCCCCATGTGTGAACAGAGCGACGTCTGGAGGATTCACAGCGAGCGAGGGAGGGAGGGGGGGGAGGGGGGCGTGTTGATGGCGTTTCTATAATCTGACAGACACAAAACCGAACAGAATATGAAACATCGGTGCTCTTTACTCCAATCTTTTGTTGATACTGTAGCGTTGAGTCTTCATTACAGACTGCTTATAAGAAGTGGACGTAGCATCCGTTGGACTGTGGACTTTGAAGCCCACAGTTTGGCTTCACGGGCGTCGCCATCTTGGTTTTTTGGAGCCAGAGGTGACCGTCCTCTGATTGGTTAGTGAGCAGGTAACTGTATTTGTACCTGGACGCCTAAACCACACACAGTGTTTCCTGTAGGTCTCCAGCTGTTTGCTACATACGTGAAACTCCAGACAATGTTCACAGCGAACACTTTGACAAGTCAAAGCAGGAAAAGCAAAGTTAAATAATAAGATTAACGACGGCTCTTTTCCTTTAGGTGTCCCACTAAGACAGGAGCCCTGAAACCAGCTCACCATCAATATGTTGTTAATCCCTGCTGTGCTTTTCCTGCTTCAACAGGTCAAATTACCTGCTGTGAAAACAGTCGTATGTCTTCAGTCCGACGTCCTCTGCTTTGTCAGCTTAGAGAAAATAACTGTCGGTGTTAATTTTGTATGTTTAGTGAGGGGAAAGTCACACACAGTCACCAGGCAGAGAGTCTTTAGCAGGGGTTAAGCGTCACAAGCCGCTGGATCAGGATGAATCTCACAAGTTTTATGACTTTCATGGAAATGCAATACTACAGTGCTGGTAAGTTAGTGTAGTGATACTTTAACACACTCTCAGACAGTCAACAGACAGTCTAAAGCTCAGAGATATTCAGTTTACTGTAAGAAAAACAGAGACAAGCAGCAAATCCTCAGAACAGAGAGAAGAATTGGCCTTTTAGCTTCATACATGACTAAATTATCAAAATATCTGGTGATTAATTTACAGTCTCATATCAGTAAACAAAGATGGTTTATTCTGGATCGGAGCCTGTTAATGTTTATATTAGTTATCTTATTAACTTGCTTTAGTGCTTGTGCCTTAAACATTCCCTCTACTTGAAGCTGCCACTCTCTCTGTGTGGCTACGTGAGATCAGAGCAGGTGACCAGGTAGAAAACTGGGCGCAGGTTGTTTAATTGGTGGCTTCGCCCTGCTGTGCCTTTCATGTGCAGACTTCATATCGTTAAAAATACATTAAGAAAATGACATTAAAAGGAATATTTAAATCATGTGCTTTTGCGGGAGAGCAATTTCCAATTACTGTGGACAATCCAGCTGTTATTGAAACAAAGGACTGTGTGAAAACTTAATGTTCTCGATGTTATATCTCAAAAAGCCCGAGCAGTTTTCATGATTTAATTGCTCTGTTTACATTGTGTACAGAGAGGTTAAAGTTTTCAGAAGCAATCTCATAAAACACCTGCGACTCCGGGTGTTAATTTGAAGCGACTGCAGTGATTAGAACGACTCAGCAAATTGGAAACTCTTTTCTGCGGCAGATATGAATCAGCGCTGCTGCTGCTGATGTGGCTGCTGCTGCAGGACTCATCTCAGGTGTGTTTCTGTACTCACGATGTAACCTGGAGCGCACACACAGGCTCCAGTGACGCCGTCGCAGTCGGCTCCGTTGGCGCAGGCGCACGGCTCTCTGCAGCCCTCGCCGTAGTAACCAGCCGGACAGGTCTCGTTACAGTAAAGCCCCGCCCATCCTGCCGCACAGGTGCACTCTCCTGACAGAGGGTGACAGCTGGGGGAGCAACAGAGGGAGCGTTACATCATCAGCAGCTACATGGTGGTTAACACCTTCTCCATTTAAATTATATGCACATACAAGTATTTCTTTGTGTGTGTGTGTGAGTATAAGGAGGAAATCTTCTCTCTATGATGTCGCCAGGTGTATAAAAGACTAACAATAACATGAATTAATGCAGGTGTCATGATCTGCTCTTAGTCTCTAGTGAGGACTTTTGTTATTTGGGGTCAAGCTCAAGATTTCTTTGTCATTTTTGCCACATAAAGAAAAAAAAACATACACACATGCCACCTGTCAATAAACATGCTTCAGTGCAATAAATACGATAAAAACAATAAATAAGAGCAGAAACAAATAGTTTGAGAAATAAGAGGAATAAAGAATTAGTGAGAATAAAATGCAAATAAAAACAGTTCCATGTTCAGATCACTGTTTCCTGTTTTATTTTGTAGTAGTCTTTTGCTTATTCTAACCTGCATGTGCGGCTGAAAAAACTCTGCTGAGAGGACAAAATGTTTTATTTTTTTAAGTCAGCGTAGAAAAGAACTAAAGTTCTGTTTTCTGTGCGTCTATTGAAATCGGTGAACATCTCAGAAGGTTCGTGAATGGGTCCTTTTCTCTGAAGACGTTTTTGTGGTCACAGGAGGAAAAAACGGATTACTGGGACATCGTTAATGTTATTAGCAACACCTGCTTTTCCTACCAGGAGTCAAAATGTTGACTGAAGTCGTGCCAGAACTCACGAAATGTTTGACACCGACTTCAAAAGACATCAGTAACTCCAGCGTTTAAACTCAAACAGTAATTCAAAGACGACCTTCTCCTATTCATGCCGTGCTGTGCAGAACGACCGTCAGAGCTCAGCACCTGAGTGTGTTTGCCGTCTTGCAGGGGCAGTACTTGTCACAGATGAGTCCGTACAGGCCGGAGGGACAGAAGCGGTCCTGGCAGCTGGGGCCCTTGAAGCCCTCGTTGCACAGACAGGCCCCGTTGATGTGGTAGCACTTGGCCCCGTTCTGACAGTCACACTTGTGGGCACACTGCGGCCCGTACGTGCCCACCGGGCATTCGTCCTGGCACCTGGGATGGTATAAAAACAACGATGCACGACCGGAGAGAAGAGAATCAGACAATAACTCGTTTCTCAGACGTCCACATCTCATTAGCTTTCATTCAACTGTGGTTAGAGAGAGAAAGAAAGACAGAAAGACATGAAGGAGATGAGTTTCTACAGTTGTTTTTGTTGTTGATGCAAAGATTCACCTCCAGTATTGAATAAATGTTTTGTGAATTGCAGGTAGTTCCTATCCAAACTCTACTGAACATCTTAGAGTTGATATGAAGGTCTGCAGAGGCCCAAACTAACTTAGAAATACAAATACAAATTATAAATAGTTGAAAATGCTTGTTAACACACAGAATTTGGTTATTAACATGCTGTATTTTTACATAATATAGCATTTAGCATTTTATTTTATGGCATCTGTGAGAAAAAAGCTGTGTAAGTGTGGGATAATATCACTCAGGACAACTAATATTTTTAAACCTGGGTCCTATTTTTACTTTATTTAGGATTGAAATGACTGTTGGCCCTGTAGATCACCTCAACTGACAGCTGTAACATCATTGATCCTACACCCAATCAACACACGTCCACTAAAAGTGCTTCTTTTCTCCACTAAAGGCTCAGAGTGTTATTCTAAGTGTGTGACAGCATTATGGAAAGGATCCCTACAGAGAGAGACCTGGAAGATCCTTTTGGTTTAACCACAAACAGCCGTTATATCGCTCTCTGCACACACACCAGACTCCATTCACAAAAACAGGGATTTTACATGAGACTTGCTGTTCTTACTCTGTCTCCATCACTTACATTTTCTGTGTTATTATGTGACTTTGGTGTTTTAAAGGGTTAATTTGGATCCAACACAATCTTTGTGTAACACAAACAAACCATGTGATCCAGGCTGCAGTGGTTCAGCCACTGACGTGTTCTACAGGGTAAAATTGCTATTTTTGTCAAAGGAGTCTGGTGGGTCTGAGTAGCACAATATAACAGCTGTTTGTGGTTAAACCAAAAGGATCTTCCAGGTCTCTCTCTGCAGGGATCCTTTCCATAATGCTGTCAGACACTTAGAACAATCTGACCCTGTCAGCGGAAAAAACAAGCACTTTTAGTGGACCTACTTTAAATCGGGCAGAATTGCCCTGAAGGATCACATTGCAGCCATTACAGCCCATTCACCACCCACCATCCTCGGCTGCTGGCTGAGGTGATCTACTGGATCAATTCCAAGAATACCTGAGTTGCCCTTTTATGCACATTATTTACAATTCACTGAGTAACCATTGATTCTCTTATTACCACTTGAGAATAAAAAAAGAAAACTGATATTATTCCACCCTGGCAGAGAGCACTCCAGCTCCCTCACAGATGACATGTGCTCCGTCATCACAAACACTCACAGCATTATAAGGTCGACCCTCAGTGGTCTTTATAATGAGCGGCGCTGAACTCAACCGAACAGAAAACTAAAAAGCTCAAGTTAAAGCTCAAGTTAGGCCGACTGGTCTGCATCATTCTCAACACGTCCGCATTAAGAAATAGACAAATCACTCAATTAGGAAGGCTCAGTGAGGATTTCTGTTGTGCGTCACGTTTAAATCACGCCGACTTCCTCAGGACTCTTATCTCGGCTAATTCCATTAGCATGTGGACGGGGCGGAGGAGAACTCAATCTAGGAATTATTCCATGCAGGCTAATTCACCTGTCTGGGGCCTAAATGAATGGAGGTAATTTGGCTCAATTGGGAGTAACGATGGAGAGGAGAGAGAGAGAGAGAGAGTGGAAGGAGGAGGAAGACGGAGCTGACCAGAGGGAGGCCGGGGTCACACAGAGTGTCTTTTTCACCCAATAGGCACGAGTGGAAGATGATGGAGAAAATAAATGAGACAACAAATTCGGATGGTTGAAATCTCTCACTAATAAGGGTGTGGGCAGCAAAAGAGGGAAAAGTGCATAACAGCAATCCATGAGCATTAGAGTGTGGGAGGGAGGATCATTTACATCCAGCACTGACCATAAAGTCACACACACACACACACACACACTTGTCTTTCTGTAGATGTGAGGACAAGCGTTCCCTCGCCCCTTTCTCTCTAAACTAAACGCTTCACCCCAACCGTTCCCTGATTCTAACCTTAAATCAAAGCGTCTGCGTGATCGTGTCCACTTTAGTTAAAGCTTAAAGGAAATGCATCCAGGAAACCCATTTAAACAGGCCAGAAGAAGAATCTGTGATCGTGTTAGAAGCTCCAGCATCAACTCGATGACCAAAATCATTCTGGAGAAACGCTTCTGAAACGAAATCCTGGTGGTGATGTGAAGCCACGCTAACCCCAACCGTGGCCCTAACTGCAGATCCATGCCTGGGTCTGACCCCTGGAGCTAATCTGGACCACCAAAGGCTGCAGGTGGAACCTCCCAACATAACATACATGCAGCAGCCAGCAAACAAAACTGTTCCCCCTGTATGGCTGTCTGGCTCTCTGCACCCTAGTCCTGGTATTTGGTGGGGCCCCTGATGCAGATGTAATTGGGGACGGGACAAAGACTTGGCTAGGCTGGACTTTTTAAACCTTTCCTCTAACTTTAACCTTAAAAATTAAGTCTTAACCCTAAAGCGGCCCTTTGGAAATGTCCTCACAACGACGGTTAAACACCAAACTTTGCTCTCTCTAGACTCACCAGTGGATCACCAGCCAAGTAGTAATTAACTCATATGGCTCTGAAGAGGATCCATTAACATTAATAACATTAATAATAGACTGAATTTACATCCCACCTTTCAGAACGCAGGCACAAACTGCTTCAGAGTGGAAACAAACACATTTTAAAACCATAAAACAATAAAAATAAATGCATGTTAAAACCAGAGGCAGTAGTGGGCGCGCTCACACCGCATGTGTGGAAGATCCAGGTCATTTTATACCCAGGAAATCGACCGATTTCATACGAATGAAAGCCTCCAATGCAGTATTCCAGGTGTCAGAAGCTTCTGTGCAATGCATCATGGGAAGTGGAGGCACTGCTGTGAGCTTTCTCGGTCAACACAGCAGAGAGAGAGAGAGAGAGAGACATTTGTTCCTTCGACAGACTGCATCATTATCAACACTGACCGAGTTTCCCTCCAAGCGGTCAGGCCTGCTGCTACAAAATCTGCAATCTCTTTCAAATTCTGCATTTTCCACATTAATGTTTGATGTTTTTCCTCCTGAAATAGCCAAACAACATGTTAACACACAGACTGTGTGCCCATGTTTATCCTCCTCCCTCCCTCTCTCCCTCCCTCTCTGCTGAATTCTGCTAATATTTGCAGCCACGACGAGCTGATTTCCCAGAGGGGCCCAGTAAAGTTTGTGGTGACCTCTCTGTGGTCGTACCTCTCTCCGATGTAGCCGGCGGTGCACTGGCACTGGCCGCTGATGTGGTCGCACAGGCCTCCGTTACGGCACGTGCACTCCTGAGAGCAATTAATGCCGAATGATCCGAAAGGACAGGGCTGGGCGCAGACGGGGCCCTGAGGAGGGAGAGCACATCACACATCAGACATCAGACATGCTGGAGTGTTTAAGACGCTACATGACGGACGCCACGTGGTCGCTCAATCAATTATTAAATACGGCTTGTTTGTCCCAGCAGCATCTAGTTTCTCCTAAACACTGATGACCTTAATTTGACTTTATTTGGTGAATTTTTAAAGGAAAGAATAGAGAGAATAATCGTCCATATGAAGTTAAGAAAACTGGTTTTATAGTTCTTTTAAAGACACTGAGAGTTTATTCACAGTAAACTGTAACTAGAGATGTTTGAAATGTGTCAGTACTGAGACTGAAATAAACTAGAAACTAGAATAACGGATGGGATTTTCTAGAAAACTCTTATTAACAATAATATTAATATCTATAAGGGAGCGCTGTGGGACGACTCCTGCATGTTTACATCCAACATTAATACACTGATGATCAATAATGTGCTCAGTCGCCATCAAATAAATAGAATTTTAAACGTCCTTGTAGCTTAGTAGCCGTCACATTAGACTTTGATTTATTATTCATTTATCTCTATCTTATGTGTACATATATATATATATATATATATATATATATATATATATATATATATATATATATATATATATATATATATGTTTCTACTCTTATTGTTTCACTTTGTGTGTTTTTTTTATATTTATTTCTATTTTATATTGTTTCAGGCTGGAACAGGCACTAAGAGCATTTCACTGCACATTATATACTGTGAATAACAGATAAAGAATCTTAAATGTTGTACGTTAAAGACATTCATTATAAACCAGATCAGAAAAATCAAACCTTCGATCAAAGTGAACAGAGCTGTAAACCTGTAAAGTTTTAATTACCCACCCTGAACTAGTAGCTTTGACTTATAGTTTGTAAAATCTGCTATATTTTCTTTTAATCATGAAAATGTTGGGCGTCCTGCAGATAATAAAATCCATGTTTCCACCCCACCCTGTTGTTGTTTCTTTGTAATTACCGTATTCTGTGTATATAAGGTCTTTTCTGTATATATTATGTTTATTTAATCTTCTGTTTCTTTAACTGTGTGTCCTCTTGAGCTGCAGTAACAGCAAACTTTCCCCACTGAGGGATCAATAAAAAGTTTCATCTTTATCTTTTCTCTTTAAAAAAAAAAGTATTGGTCTCTTAATATTCAACCAGGTGGTTTTAGAAGGTTGGTTTTTGGTGCAGACAACCTGTGGTTTCTCACAAAAAACAAACCTGATAAGTTTCTACAGTTTACTGGAACATTTCTGTCTTTTTTTTCTTCTCTAACTATAAATACACTCACTAAAAGTCAGGGATGTTCAGCTCTCAGGTGAAGTTTCAGGATGAACCTAAAATGCATTCTAACCTTTCCAGGTGAACTTAATGTGACCTTCTCTAAACCTTTGAATGCACATGTCCAACTGTTCAGTGTCTCAGTACTTTCTGCACCAGCTGCTGTTCTCTAACAAGAAGCTTAACAGCAACATTCACAACAGGTTTGATCCATGAATCCACCAATACATTTCCTGCTTCAGGTAGAATTGGTATTTAAACAGTCCTCCTCATCCTGCTGTTCACATTCTGACATCATGAGACCAAGACGACACCTAACAGTTGATCAGCAGCACCTCAACACTGGAGGCTTCAAACAGGAAGTCCTCAGACGGAGGTGTTCACTGAGCTTAGAGGGTCACAGAGTGTCATCAGGAGGTTGGAACAGTGATACAGAGACTGGAAGAGTCACAGAAAGGAGAGGAGTGGACGTCCTTTGGCCACGTCCCAATTTATTGAGACACTGAACATGTTTTGTTGTGGTATACCTACCACTGTTGGTAGATTTTCTTTCAGTAAATTGTTTAAGATGAATAAAATCACCAGTGCATGCTTCTACTTAAATGTCCTACTTTCATGATATAATATCACTGTAGCATTCACTTTTTACATTTTCCATATATTTCACCTGAAAGTCGAATATCCCTAACTTTTAGTGAGTAGTGTATATTAATTGATATGCTTGATAGACTGTTGTTGCTGCTAAAGGAAAAGACAAAAAGACAGACGTTTCAAAAAGAGATAAATAGATTGTAAATGCATGATGTGAAAGAGGAAACTTTTGGAAACAACCTGCATCTCCTCACAGAAAGTGTGTTTTGGAGTAAATATTAGATTAAACTTGATGATATGAAACTATTTAAGGAGGCAAGAACCAAATTATTTTGACAGCCTCGGGCTAAAAACTCTCCCCCATTAGCTGAGCTCCGATGAACATGCCCGCCAGCTGTGGTTGTGTTGTGGGTGTGGAGCAGCTCGTACCACCCAGCCGGCCGGACAGGAGCACTCTCCGGTGACGTGATGGCACGTTCCTCCGTTCTGACAGGGACAGCGCTGTTCGCAGAGCGAGCCGTGTTTACCTGGAGGACAGGGCTCCTCACAGCTGCAGGGAAAAGAAGAAGAAGAAGAAGAAAGCAGCTGTTTATGCTGAAATGTGGACGTTCACTGACGACTCTTTAATGTTTAAAAGGATAACTTCAGATTCAGGTGTCTAAATGACTGAGTTTTGGTGCAGCTGATCGCCTCAACCAGCAGTCACCATACGGGCTGCAACAAGCTGACAACAGGACAGAAAAGATCCCTTTAAGGGACTTTAAGGGACTTTGGTGTTTTTAAAGGGGTCTGAACTAACCCTTTAAAAACACCAGTGTCACACAGTAACACCAGCTAACTGGTCCAGATCAAGGCAGCAGCTGACCAGCAGCTCCTGTGTCCTGTTCTCTAAAATCCCTGTTTTAGTGAATGTAGTCTGGTGTGTGTGCAGAGAGCGATATAACAGCTGTTTGTGGTTAAACCAAAAGGATCTTCCAGGTCTCTCTCTGTAGGGATCCTTTCCATGATGCTGTCACACACTTAGAATAACACTCTGAGCCTGTCAGTGGATCCAACAAGCACTTTTAGTGGACCTACTGTGATCAGGTGCAGTTGGCGTCTGTCGGCTGAGGAGATCTACTGGACCAATTCCAACACTTTTTGTACCCATCAGTCATTTAGACATTAAAACATGTCAAAAAAAAAAGGTTTAAAAATACCCAAATTAACCCTTTAACCTTGTTAAAAGTAGATCCTTGATAACTGTGACAACGGTGTTCTGGAGTGATTGTACAAAACATCATTGGTCACGATTGATTATGTAATCTTAACGTAATTAAAACAGCTTAACTTTAGCTTACTATTTACATTCAATTTGAACATTTGATAGGGTGTTACACGTTCAAGACTTTTAATGTGACTCTGTTTTCTGAGGTTTACCAGCGGCAAAGTTTCTTTCTTTGCTGCTACAGTTTGGTGTTCAGCAAGTTAAAATCCCTGTTTTTATGAATGTAGTCTGGTGTGTGTGCAGAGAGCGATATAACGGCTGTTTGTGGTTAAACCAAAAGGATCTTCCAGGTCTCTCTCTGTAGGGATCCTTTCCATGATGCTGTCACACACTTAGAATAACACTCTGAGCCTGTCAGTGGATCAAACAAGCTCTTTTAGTGGACCTACTGTGATCAGGAGCAGTTGGACAATATGACTTTCCAGTCCTCATGTGTCGATGTTATCTGAGCAAAAAATAATCCATGTTTCTTTTATTCTATATGAAACTCAAAAGCTGTCTGACATTTAATTTTCAGTCGTATCCTGCTGTACAGTGGACAATACCCAGATGTTAATTCAAATCTGAAAATTAAAATGCAATATAAGGAATGTGACCTTATTATCCATTTATGCAACTCTTGTTTGAGTCCCAATTAAAATTAAATTGCAATCTCCTCCTCCCACTATGTAATTTTATTGATTGCATGAGGAGCTTTGAGAGTAAAACACCTGTTGCAGCACACGTTCATCTTTGCTCCTCCGCTTTTTCCTCACTCTTTGCTATTTTTACTTTATGTTATTGTTTATTTCAGTCTGATTTCGTTTTCTTGAGCACTTAAGCGTCTTGGACGAACGGTGCTATACACATTAGGGTTTATTATAATCAGAATTTATTGTTATTTTGACTTGTGTCTTTATGTGCTGCTCTGAAAAAGTGGAACACAGTAGAAAGACTGTAGAGTGAGAAAGTCATTTAAATTGATTTAGTACTTTTTCCCCCCTGTTTTTGTAATAATTGGCACATTATTGGGTTTCAGTTAAGAGTTTAAGTCTGTTTAAAAAGTACATTTCTTTCATAAATTACTTACATTAAAAAAAAAAAGTCTTCCTTGAGGTTCATGTAATAAAAGCTAATGTAGAATTTATGTCCTAAATGTCGGTGCGAATAGGTCGACCTTAATAATGTATAACGTGGATGAATTATTACATTAAGCAGCAGGGACGTATATTCTAACGTGAAAGTTCAACTTCAGTATTTTAACTTTAGAGACTGTTTCATCTCTCAATCACAAGGCAAATAACACAAAAAGCCCTTCAACTCTCCTATGAAGGGTTAGAAGACGCTCACAGGCAGATATGAACACCTGCAACGGTTATTGATTAGTCAATTACAAAAAAACTAATTGGTTTAAGTCATTTTTAAGCAAAAATATTTTAAAAAATGGTGGTTCAAGGTTCTCAGATGTGAAAATTTGCTGATTTTCTTGGTTTTGTGTCACAATAAACTGAATTTTTTGTACAAAACAAGATGTTTGAAGCGATAATCTTTGGCTCTTTTCACCGTTTTATACACAAAATGATTAATCAACTAAAAAATAATCAGCAGATTGATCAGTAATAAGAATAATCCACTCACAAGGCTCCAGTGTATCCGGGCGCACAGAGGCACTCGCCGGTCTGATGCTGGCAGGTGGCGCCGTTGAGGCACTGGCACTCCAGCTGGCAGTCCTTGCCGTAGAAGCTGGGGTCGCAGGGCTCCTCGCAGCGCCAGCCCTGGTAGCCGTCGGTGCAGACACAGGCTCCGGTGATCGGGTTACATTTGGCCCCGTTCTGGCACTGACAGCGGTTGCTGCAGTGGGGCCCCCAGAAGTCGCTCTCGCAGCCTGGACAGAGGGGGGAGAGGAGAGGGGGAGTCAAGAGGAGGATTCATGGACATCTGAAAATGAAGTAACCCACATGAGAGTGTTCACGGATCAGAGGGAGGGGAGGAGGAAGGTGAAGGCGAGGGGAGGTCAGGTGAGGAGAAGTGAAGGGCCACGTTCACCAAACCTTTCAGACCTTAACGCTCCTCTCGGGAGGAGCCGTGAGAAATTAGACGCATGTATTATTTCACTTAAAGCATAAAAACAAGCTTAGCTAAAGGAAATAAACTGCAGACAAACAGATGACACAACAGTTCAGACCCCAGCAGAGTATCATGAACACTAGAAGAAATAAACACACCGTTAAACCTTCAACACTCCCCTGACAGGAGCAGGTGTGAAACCTCTGAATACCATCGGCCCAAAATGTCAGCGGGATACGACAGGCGGGAAACTTCTGATCTGCAGCTCCCGTAAAGCAGGAAACGGTAAACGCTGATGTTTGCTAGCCCAGCTGGTCTGTAATCTCTGTAGACCAGGAGATACCTAAGTGTATATAGTGATTCTGAAACTATAAACTCACAGAGTTCAGGAGGAGTTTTGTTACGTTTCCGCTAATCTGAGGCTTCGGAGGAGAGTAAACCTCAGTCTGCACCAAAGATCCTGTCACTGATGCTGGAAAATGTATTAAACCACAATTTACTCTTCAGAACCTCTCGACCACTCTCTGAGAGAAGCCATAACTCTGTTTGTGTCACGTGTGTATTTGAGCCCTGAGCATATATTATATGTTTTCCAACAATTACCAAGAATCAGTTGATGGTTTCCTCTTTTATCTTCCTCCAACAGACGTGTAAACGATCCCAAAATGTGAGAAAAGTTGTTTTTAACCTCTAAAGACCTGGCTACACATGTGTGGACATCACATGTTGGGTTATATCACCATAGTAGTTCATTCTGCTTAGCTGGGGCCGTATGGACATGTATGTGGGAACAATTGTTGATATTTCATATTGTTTTTTGCACCGTGATTTTCAAAACATGTTCAAAATATGTTTTGTATGTGTTATAAATACATGCAAAAGCAGTCAGGAAAAAAAACTGCTATGTTCAGGGTGGAAATAAAGAGTTTTGCACAAAGGTGACTTTATTGTGTTTTCTGGACATTAAGACCGATTGTCCACATATGTGGACATAATGTTTCTCTAAAACTACACCATGTAAAAAGATGATGCTTAGGTTTTATACTTATCAGGGTCCAATAAGCCCAAATAGCAAGGAGAAATAAAAAATGCATAGCTCGGGTCTTAAGAGGTTAAGAAAATAAAATCTAGTTCAACCACATTCCTCCCACGTTGGGCTGTTTAAGACTTCTAAGGTCCTCTTCATCTTCAGTTGCACCGTTGACCTCCGTCCCATTTACGTTTCACATCTGTTTGTATCTGCTACTCGAATTATTCTCCTCAAATATACTTTATTCTCCAACCGTCTCAATTCAGTACGGTTCAAAACTGTTTAGTGCTTCTTTCACTTCATCTCTTTGCTTCAAATAATGTTTCATCTGAAAAATATCAAAAAAAGAGATGATTTTTGGTTTCCAGGATGACCTTTTTTAAAATTAATTTATATTATTTATAAGTATAAGAGTCACCGTGAAGCTAAAACAGAAAAACAGAACAAGAGTTACACCAAAATAAAAACCATATTGAAACATCAAAGTTAAAGAGATGTTTTAATATAGTGAATAAAAACAGACACAAGTGATTTTTCTGCCCATTTAGGCAGAAAACAGTCACAAACAGGAGCTATTTTTCCCCCATAATAAAGATTTACATGCATTACACTCTTTCTTATGTCCCTAAACCTTTAATGTGTAATTTACATTCATTCTTTTAAGCTTCTGCCACAAATGTTCCTTCCTAAAGAGAGAACAGACACTTACAGTGGGACCTTGATCATTTCTACACCAGATTATTAAGAAAACCAAGCCCGTGTTCCCAGTTTCCCAGCGGTCCGCTCTGTTATTACATTTCCAACATGACTTGGAGGCCGAATGAGACAAGACAAATGTTTTTTTTAGTAATTACACCTTAAAGAGGCTCAAGGTTGTAACACAACAAAGAGGAGAATCCTTCAGATCAGTGACTGTGAACACTGAAGACTCAATAAACATCTGTCAACCTCTGTTTTTTTATTCTCTGCATGCAAACAAGTGCAACACTACGAACCCCTTCCAGGCGACACTGGGAGGAAGTATCCCCATATTTACTCGATTATGATGATGCCCCCCCCACTCTGCCACTGCAGGCGCTCCACCTTTGACCTACAAACTAGTTTACCAGAAGCGAGGCCTTAAGGCGGGACGGATGCTCTGGAGGGTATCAACGCTCCGCATTTATCCTCTTAACGTGCCATAACAGCAGCTCAGAGCAAAACGCCACAACAACGCCAGCCTGCGGCGGCGACACGCGGCGTGATGGATGCAGGAGCTTCCCATCAGGCTGAAACAGCAGAAAACTCAACATTTAGCATTTTAATTCTCCCTCAGCCGCTGCAGCCACGTTATTCTGCTGAATAAACTGGAACGACCACGGGACAATAGATTATGGGCCGCCATTTGTCCTCTGTTCTAATGGACCCTTATTTATAACAATGAAATCTACATATTACTGGAAATAGTTATTTTCAGCCTTTTTAGTTGAGACACCGAAGGCAAAAACATTTTTCATGCATTAATCTTCAGATTTTGAGCCGTTCTCCAGAGTAATGGACAGAAAAAAGTCTTTATTTTACTACACTTTGTCTGTTTGTGTGTGTAAATCCAGATCTTCATGAACACAAACTCTCCAGTTTTATTCCTCTCTATATTCTGAGGTGCACATCATTCAGAAATTCTCTTTATTTTACTTTTTATTCTGCAAAAACATGGTGTTTTCTGATGTACTGAGCGATAAAACAGAGATAAAAAACCTTTAACGTGTCAACAAAATGACACATTTGACGTCTGGCTGCATGTTTATCTGGAGCTGGAGTCCATATTTGATTAGATAATTCCTCGTGTGCATCTTTAAAAATAAGATTTTATAAATCAGGTAAGTTTCATGCTGATTTTTTTTCTTTATCCTGTTCACCTGCAGCGTCTCTTCTTTAGTTTCTTCTAACCCTTTTTTTTTATCGTGCTCGCTTCCTTTCACACACCCTGATGAGTGGATTCAACAGATTCTCGGGATCTGTGTTCAGAAAATACATCACAGGCCTGTAAGTGGATGAATCGCTGGTATAAATCAGAGCGCAAAGACATTAGATGAAAACAAGTACAAAAGAAGGAACATTTTATTGTATATTACATCATCTGAGATAACATAAATCAAAGCACCATTATCTTTTTGATATATGCTCGCCGAGGTGAACCGCGCCCCCCCAGAAGGGAAGTAAAGTACCGGGAGTCTGAGTGCCAAGAGCTCTGAATGAATGGCTGCGAGCTGAAAGGAAAAAATAAAAAAAGAAAAAGGCTGGCGATGGCGGCGAGGCGAGCTGGAGGAGGGCTGGCCAAGACTCGGGGAAGCTTTCCTCCCCAAACGTGGGTGGTGCTTTCACAGATATTACAGTGTTAAATGTTTCATCAGGACCGTGTGGCGGTGGACAGAGCGATGAGCAGACAAAGCATAAATCAGACTCACGCTCCCTCCCTCTCAATCTTCCTCTAATTCCCTTTCTTCCTTTCCTTCTGTTTTCTAACCATCCCTTAGTTTCTCCTGCCCTCTCTCTCTCTCTCTCTCCTGAAGAGGGGAGTTCTCTTTATTTCTCTTAACTAGTGAGCCAGCATAGTCAAATCCTTTATCCTCTCACAGCCTCAATTATTCAGCAGCAAAGAGTCCAAATCAAGTGACTAATGACTTTGATCAAGAGTAGCTCGCTGGCACTAAGCAGAACTTTCTGCACTAAATTAAGAGCTGCATAATATACTTTGGCAGGGGCGAACTCTTTAAGGAATATTTCTAGGTTTGTCTATACCAATAATAAAATGTGAGCTTGCTCAGGAGGTTTCTCTTCCTCACGTCTAAAAGAGAAACACACCTTGATTACTGGTCCTGGTCCTGGTCCTGGTCCTGGTCCTGTTTCTGGTTCTGTGGCGCCGCTCAGAGACACATTAAAGGTGCAGTTCAGGAAGGACGGCTCATGATTCTCAAACACTTCAGCGGCCGTTTGATTAAAAAAAGAAATCAAATAGTTTGTGTGATAAACATCTGGTTTAAAAAATAGATCCTCCTTTGTTTTGGTTGATGCCTGATGGGACACCGGCAGGAGAAGCTTAATGCAGGGATGATGAGATCCTGGTCTGTGTAGAGACGTGGATCAGGTCTCTGTACAGACGTGGATCAGGTCTCTGTACAGACGTGGATCAGGTCTGTATAAAGACGTGGATCGGGTCTGTATAAAGATGTAAAGACGTGGATCAGGTCTCTGTACGGACGCGGATCAGGTCTCTGTACGGACGCGGATCAGGTCTCTGTACGGACGCGGATCAGGTCTCTGTACAGACGTGGATCAGGTCTCTGTACGGACGCGGATCAGGTCTCTGTACAGACGTGGATCAGGTCGTGGATCAGGTCTCTGTACAGACGTGGATCAGGTCTCTGTACAGTCGTGGATCAGGTCTCTGTACAGACGTGGATCAGGTTGTGGATCAGGTCTCTGTACAGACGTGGATCAGGTCTCTGTACAGACGTGGATCAGGTCTCTGTAAAGACGTGGATCAGGTCGTGGATCAGGTCTCTGTACAGACGTGGATCAGGTCTCTGTATAGACGTGGATCAGGTTGTGGATCAGGTCTCTGTACAGACGTGGATCAGGTCTCTGTACAGACGTGGATCAGTGAGCTTTATGAGGTGTTTGTAGGTTTAACGTTCTTTCTATGTGTTTCCAGTGCTCATGCTAAGCTAAGCTAAGCTAAGCTAAGCTAAGCTAAGCTAATCCTGTCCTGGCTCCAGCTCCTCACTCTCTCAGCTTTAAATCCCAGACTCACCTTTAAGTAGCAATGAACTTTATATATTTACAGTTTCAGATCTTCTTTCATTCTTTTCCTCCTCTTTCATGAGTTCCTTCTGTTAAATCGAATCACAGCCGGAGCTTCGGCACAGACACAAAACAGACCAGCATGCACTGCAGCCCTGAAGACATTTTGAACCAGTCTCCTTATTTTATTTTATTATTTCATTTGTGACACAATGTTTGCTCCGAGAGGCGGAGGGCGACCGCGGCCGAGCTCAGTGGGAGGACAAAGAAACGCAGCCGGAGCCGTTTGTTAATCTTCAGGGTAAAAACCTTGAACCTCTCTGTGTTAACTGGAGCATTTTACATGTTTGAAGTGAAGTCATTTCTTTTTTCTACTACGGGCAGGAATCAAGTTTCACATCTATTTTTTTATTTAATAATAATTAATTTGTGTTCATACTTGAACAGGGGAAATTAATCGACTAAAATTATTAGCTGAACAACAGAACTGCTGATATAGAATAGCCACTAGAAGCTTTCACACATAAAGTCCATCTCTTCACACAGAGAACATACTGAAATATTGATGTCTATACTTTCTTTTTTAATGCAGCAGCTAGTTGCAGAGATCCATAGACAGCCCTCCTACGCAGAATCACCAGGACCGCCATTGTTACGAGGTCCCTTTATTTCTTTTTTAGGTAGAACGGATGAAGCTGCACTGAACTGACCGACATTTCGCACAAGAGAAGAGGCTTTTTCAGGGGAGACAACTCAGAGAAAGGTGATTACAAACTTTCTGGGGGGAAAAAAAGGAAGCGATCAAGATGTATAATCGACTCCAGACAAAAAACAAACACCATGACGCCAAAAAAAACCCCAATGGGAACGTCCAGTATTGTTCCGTCCCGCAGATTTGGTTGATTTGGTCAATAAATTGATTTTCGAGCTCCTAACATGAGCATCCTTTTGGGTTTCTTCCACATAAATTCCATTATTTTGCATGTTTAAGGAGCAGAATTGCAGGTAAAGAGGCTAAAAGGCAACACTGGGTTGCTGGAGATGCTGGAAGCTCACACATACGGACTCACTTGTTTCACGCCATATGTCAAGATTACCAGAGGAATACTAAGCAGTACTTGTTATGGGCAAAGAGCAAAAGTCACTTTTGTTTCAATTTAAATATTCTAACAAAATATTTTGTGTCACTTCTTGGGTAAACAGCTAAATACTGAATCATCCCACTTCACATGGAGCTCAATTCACCCACAGATTGTTGTGAGAATGAATCGGTTTAAATTCTGTTCTTTTCTAGATGCAGGCTCTAACATAAGGTAAAGGATAACTCTGGTATCTTTAAACCTGGGCCATATATGTTTACATGTTTACAGACTGATTCATAGGTACAAAAACCTTCGGAAGGGGTCGAGCAGATCGCCTCAGCTGGCACCAGATCACAGTAGGTCCACTAAAAGAGCTTGTTTGATCCACTGACAGGCTCAGAGTGTTATTCTAAGTGTGTGACAGCATCATGGAAAGGATCCCTACAGAGAGAGACCTGGAAGATCCTTTTGGTTTAACCACAAACAGCACACACACCAGACTCCATTCATTAAAACACTAATTTTAGCTCACAGAACAGCTCGCAGAGTTGCTGGTCTACTCATGCCGTGATCAGATATTGTGTTACTGTGTGACTTTGGTGTTTTGAAGAGTTACTTTGGATCCAAACTAATGCATTAAAACACCAAAAATCACAGTAAGTAGAACAGCAGCTCCCATGAAGAGCTGTGTGAACCTGACGAAGCTGAAAATCAAGTAAATAAAAAAATATTCCGGTTGAAAACAGACAGAAGTGACTAATTAAGCTTTTTAGTGGTTAGTGGTGATGAATCGACTCGGACTGTGACGACCATAAAGTATCTCTCCACCAGTATTTCTCCACAGTTTAGTTGAAACCAAAGATTTGAACATGTGGTGAGACTGACTTTGACATTTAGCCACAGTTTTGCAAAAAAAAAAAAGCATAGCTAAATGTCAAATCACTTTATGGCCGGGTGGGAGGAAAATAAGAGGAGGAAAAAGTCAGAGAAGCCTAATTTCTACGTAGTTTCAAGGTCACACACAATGTTTCAGAAGAAGTGCGTCATCCTAACGAGGACAAGTGTCAGTGATGAGAAGCTCTCTGAACAGCCTTCATATGTTTACATGCACACAAAGAAACAGGTCCAGCAGTTCTAACATGCACTGTAGTGACCACAGCTCTTCTTCACCTGCTGCTAAAACCACGACCAACTCATTTTAAGGGCGATTTAGTGACACAGGAAGCAGCTTTCTGATAGTTTTATGTCTTTGTGCTCAGTAGTTTCTCCTTGCACACCAAATGTGTCTGGACTTAATGTAACCAAAGGGCCTCTGCAGTGTGTTGGTTAATTAGCAAAGACGCCGTGACACTGAGATCTCTTTCTGGAACTTTGTTTACCCTGATAAACAAACAGGAAAACAGAACCTCCATGTTATTTGTGCCGCCTGCTCCAGATCCTGCACAAACAAAGTAAATATACGAAACAGACGTTAGCTTAGGATGCCTCAACGTTAAGCTAGCAGTGATCACTCCTCAAACAACTGGGGGTTTTTGTTTTTGTTTTTATGTGCCAGTTCACTGAAATCAGCACATTAAAGAAGGCCGTGAAAGACATGATGTCACTGTTGGAAGGAAAACTGTAAACATAAACATCAAGAACTTAAAGGAAGGATTACGACACCCATCGCTCTCACAAAGGAGGAGGAAGATAGAGTCAGAACCATAGAAGAAGAAATGAAAAAGTAATCTGCAAACAGTTTGTGTGAACGTATGACTGTCAAAAGTTAAAGAGTGGAAACTTTGTGAAAAGTGAAACCATCTCTTTCCATCCCAGCAGTAGCTTCACTGTGCTTAAGGTCCCGTCCACACAGGAGTTCATCACTTGGCTGCTGTAGCTGAAATCTCAGCAGCTCAGCACTCCACGTATCTCAACCTGCACAATATCGTTTGTTTATAACTTTATTAACACTGTAATCTGTCCAGTACACACTGTACACACTAGAGTTATAGGATTTATACACACATCTTTCTGCAGAACATGACACTTGTGTGTGTGTGTGTGTGTGTGTGAATGTTGGATGTGTGGTTCTCCTTCAGGCAGTGCACCTGAGTTTCTTCGTTCATATCTATACATGTATATTTGTGAAGTATGTATAAGGCAAAGACATTAAAGGAGTCTTGAATCATACCTGCGGGGGCCTCTGGGAACACCCTAATGATTCTCAACATGAATTGTCGTCGGGTGCAACAGCTTCTTTTTATTTTAACATACTCCAGAGGATCTGCTGCTGTAATCCTGCTGCAAGTCACACTGGCAGGACTTTATACATTCGGCATAATAAGATTATAATACATTAAGCGCTAACCACATAAGAGCCATATCTCGTAGAGTAATATCCCACAAAATTCTAATTTGAAGTACATGATATGATTAGGCACCAATATGAAAGCTTCATACAGTTACGGGCCCTGTTTTACCGTCGTGCGGTGCTATATTGTATTGTGTTATATAGGCCTGTGAAGTGCTTTAGGTGATGTCTACACACGCTGCGCATGGCTGATTGATGCCGTCATTAAATCGTCTGCTGCACCTCCTTTAAATGCTCCTCTCTCTCCAGCCATTCGTAACAAAAAAAAAAAAAAAAAAAGAAAAGGGGGGGGAGAAGCTTAAGGGTTTCACTGTACCGCGTTTTCATGACGCAGGCAGAAGTTTATGCAAATGTAATAATCATTCATTAGTCATTATCGGGTGGGAGTCGGCTGGTTGAGCTGTTTTGCTTTCATAAAAGTGCTACGTGGCCCGAACAGGAACATTCAATAAGCTGTGCTCACTTGAGTGTGCAGAGGTTTTTCCTGAACTTATTTATTCTACTGAGTTTGGTGCACGTTCAGACAGACCCCAGCACACAAACACAGTCCTGCTCCTGTTGGACCAGCGGTGGATGAATGCCTTGCTGTCAGGCTCCTCGGTAATAGCTGCTGACGGATTGGCAGCTTTTCTCAAACCGCTCGCGGGCAAACTTTGTAAACTTCTGGCACAAACACACACAAACGCCAAGAACTAATCTGCTGTTTTTAACAAGCACGGGGAGAAAAACAACAAAACCTCTCCAGCATTAAATTAATATTGAAAACGTCTCTTTCCACTGCTGCCCACTGACATCTGCATGATGAGTGTTTTTCATTAATCAAACCTGCTTATGTTCACCGGTCAATACAGTCACAAGGTGAGCCTACAAGGTTATAGTGATTAACTGTGGGGAATATATATATATATATATATATATGTGTGTGTAGAGAAAACAAAGCTTTGCATTCAAAAGAGGAGAAAAAAACCCTCATCTGCAGTTGAATTAGCTTCTTTTGTGAGTGGCTCTTGACTGTGCTTCATTTTTCGGCTGATTGAATCACAATTACAAGTGGTGGACAAGTGAAAACACAATACTTGGAGGAAAACATTGATTGTTGACTTCCACAGGCCCACCAGCAGGACGCCAAGCACATGTAGTATTAGTACTTCTACATTTTACTGGCTCTAAATAAACAGCATTACCCAGGAGGCACCGGGGGAACCATGTATCGTTACATTAGAATAATTCTACTGTAGGAATTTTATTTGTGAGGCTCTTCTCAAGTTGGGAGCACAAAGCGCTCTCCATAAAGAAAAGAAAAAGAAAGTGAAAGCAAAATACGAGCGCCATAGACGGCGTAAGACACGTCCTCTCTAATGTCCAGCAGGGGGCGACTCCACAAACAGGAGTCTGATTGGATGGAAGTTAATGAGGAAATGATTTATCAGCTCAGTGAACATTTTCCTGATGAGTTTCTGCTCTCAGTCTCTAGTTTACAATCTTCTTCAGCACAGCAGGATGTTCATTTAGTCAATTATGGTCCATTTAGAGCATATGTGTCAAACTACATTTCCCATAATGCATGCCGATTATGTTACCCGCGAAGTGACGGCATCCCGCCGTATCCTCATCAATGCGATTTTCTGAACAAGTGGAATTTAGAAATACAAACAATGATCCCAAAATGTCCAGGAAGAGAAAAATTGATGAATTCATGTTTGTGCTTTAAGGAGAAAAACCGGTTTGTCTTCTGTGTTATGAGGCGGTTATATGGCGGTTGTCAAAGAGTTTGATCTACGTCGGCATTTTGACACCAAACACGAAGCTAAGTCTGCCAAAGTGAGCCTTCAAGAAAAAGGTTTTATAACCTGACAAAGTAAAAAGGATTTATGTTATAATAACAGAGCAACAAGCAAACATATTTATTTTACATCTATGCAAATATATATGTAATATTTGTAAGTTGAATAAGTAAAATATTATTAAAGTTATTTAACATTAAGGAGTAGTTGCATTTATTTTACATTACATTTATACTGTCTTACAGTTACATGTGGAAGATACCATTATGTAATACCATTAAGACACACCAGGAAGAGGCTTTAGGGCGGGGCTACCTGCTCACTGACCAATCAGGATTCAGGGTTTTTGTGGAGCGTCGTGTTTGACTCTGAATCCTAGAAGGCGACGACCTAAACACCAAACTTGAGGCTTCAAACCGGCGTCTTTTCTACAGTCTACGCATATAAAAGCTAACATTAGTGTGACTATACATCATTATTGTTATAATCCATTTAGATTAGTGATTATTATTACTAACTTCATCAGGCTGTGAGATTTCTCTCTGGTCCTGGAGAGACACTTTCTACATTTAGGCTTTTTTCTGAATAAAGGAAATGTAATAACTCCTGAGGTTATGTTTAGGTTACAGAAACACTTTGGTTAACGTGGGGAAAAGATGATTAGATTTAAATCGTCACGTGTCACCCTAACCGGTGGAGAGAGATTAGAATGATATTGCATTATTTTTTTTTACTCTAACAACTGAAATGGTTTAACTTCCCTGATTCAAGCACTGCTCACCTGAGGGCATCTCACACAACACGTTCAGGTGTTTATTTTCATTTATTGGCTTATTTGTCTATCTGGAGGGATCAGACGGGGGGTCTCCTTCCCCCGATAACCTGAGTGCAGACTTTCATTTTCAATTAACGCCTGAGGACCTGAAGGGGCGACGCTGCAAAGACCATTCATTTCACAAACCGGGGTTTAGGTGGTGGACAAAGTCTGTGACAGGATGACTTAGTCCCACCAGCCCCAATATGATGAGAAAATAGTGTCCTCATAAAGAGGATGCATGCGTTCCGGTTGATCGACGAGCAGGCTGATGGGACGGGGACGAGGGGGGGAACCCCTGCCAATGAGCGAGGCGGAGGGATAGTGCTGACTGGCCGGAAAAACACAGCAGCGCTCCGACTGCCGCTGGAACATCTGTTGATCTATGGAGCAACAACCGCACTCATTTGTCTCCGCTCTGCCCTGCTGGTCCCGGTCTGGGTGTGCGGGGGCCGGACTCTCAGCTAAAGTGGATTAAGGGCACGAGCGTAGGAGGATGTGGTGGGGGGGGGGTGTCTGGAAAACAGAGGAGGCAAAAGTCTAGTTTGCAGGCAAATACACATGGACATGGCTCTGGGGGGGGGATGTGCTCGCTGGCTTAAGAGGTGCAGACACATTTCAAAGTGTTTAGAGGCAGCAGCGTTGGCCCTCTGCTGCATGGCAACGATTACTTTAACTCATTTTTACTAAAAGGCAGTGATTTAAGATGAAGAGGGGATCTTTCACTACGTCAGGACAAATAACCAAACACATCAAACCACCAACAGATTCAGTCTGAGCTTCGTTTTTCCACAGAGACACTGACGAGGTCATAATCTGAGGTTCAATATTTAGAAAAAAATAGTATGTGGGATTAATTTATAATTTTATTTAGATGAGATAAGTTTTGTAAAATTGTTAATTTATAATTAATTTGTTGCCGTAAGATAACTACATGCATTTCCTGAGGTCTTAAGAGGGAAAAAAACATCATCGTCATCATTATTATTATTATTATTTTGTAATTATACACATTTAGTAAATTTAACATATAATCTAGATTAGGAATTACATCACTGGAAATCACAGTTTTATCAGAAGACACTATAAACTATACGTTGGCCCACTTTTGTGAACACCTTCAGTGAATAACATTTTCCTCCCAGAGGATAATATATCTTGTAGATGCTTTAGATAATAGATGTGATAATACAGATTGGAGCGCAGTTGGAAAAGAAGGCAGCATTTTGTGCTGGTTTTGACCATAAAAGCCAGTAATTATAAATTAATTCTACTGTGTAAATACTGAATTATACATTTTACCAACTATGAGTTGGATTTGTTTTCTATAAAAGGACATTTTCAGAGAACAAAGTATTTTTTCTACTCCACAGTTGCACGTTGTTGCCGTATGCAGAGACTTTTCACCAAGTTGCTGCTGCACCATTAGTTATTATTTTAATTCAGTATTTTATATCTATGCATTTATTTGTTGAGCCTGATGATCCCCGTCTCTTCCACGCAGCGAGGCGTACAGCTTATTAATTAAATTGGATCGGTTCTCGGTGTTGGCCGACACCCAAACACCAGGTACAGGACTGAAAAGGTCAGATCAGTGCATCTTTAGCTTTAATACAGAAAAAGCAAACATGTCCTGTTTCGTGCTTTTTAAAAAAAAATATTATTCCAACACTGAGATCTTTCCCTAAAACGAGCTCTCATCTGAGGCCGATAACAGATCGATCACTCTGTGATTGATTAACCACGACGTTATTCAACAACTATACTCTCTTTATAAAGAAAGAGGCATCTTGTCTCTTAGGTGCTTTTAGTTGGAAGAAAAACACACCACCCACACGAATCCACATCCAAACACATCCCCAGGACACACACACACACACACACACACACACACACACACACACACACACATAAGAAATGACACGCCACATGAGGTTACATGCTGCACTATATTATCCAACATACAGAGCAGACAGAGAGAGGGCCCCGTGTTGTGTGAACTGAGAGCCTCTAAATGGCTCGTTGCAGGGATGAATAAATGATTATAAAGCCGTTCTGTGTCTGTCATCGAGCTCGCCTTCTAGATTTCACCCTGTCAAGATGCTGGGGATCGATGCCGCCGCTGTCAGCCAATGAACACCCTCTCAGCTGCACTCAAAACGTCTGCTGGGCAAAAGCCAATGAACTATCCAGTCAGCACACACACACACACACACACACACACAGCCTCAAGCTTAATACATTCAGTTTTAATTCAATGGCATCTTTGTCAAACTGTGGAGCAGGAAGAGATCAGCAGCCATCTGTACGCTCGTTGTGCACGATTACGACGACACCTTGCGCGATAGGCGGCCGCCGCTTTGGTGTTTTGCATTTACCGCAGGCGCACCGGGCTCAACGTGATCTATTATTAAACATTACTCGCTTGTATTTACTCCTAACAAATTGCTATTATTGCTTCCATAAACACAAAGACGGTGACTTCCTGTGCAGCAGAAGAAAAGAGAACAGCAAACAAAGGGCTTTTAAAGTAATCTAATCGGTGAACTCATTACGGCATCGGCCCGAGAAACAAACGTGTTCATATGAAGATGAAGAGAAAAAAAAAGGTAAATGTTGACTTTAAGGTGCAGCAAATCACACACAGGCGGCTTTTTAACTAAACCGTCCCACGGGCTCGCTGAGAAAGGTCGACGACGGGGACGAGCGGAGCCTCTGGAAAGCACACAGTCATGAAGCAGGAGTACAGTACATTTATATTTCCGGCAGCGCTCCGGTATTGCACCACTTTATTCAAGGCCACACCGCTTGCATGAGTAAAACTATTTTCATCAGCACGGTGTCAGACAGCCAGCGTGCACCCCCCCCCCTTGACAAATGAGTAAACAATACTTTATAAAAGAAGCAGCGGGGGCGGGTGTTTTTCTGTAGTAAGCCACTTTCACCTCCAAAACAAAACTGATGAAAGTCGCCGATAACAAAAGTCGTGTGTGGACTGCAGGGGAGTTTTCACACTTAGGAACACCCTGTCGGTAGATAACTGTGTCACAGCACAGCCCAGTTATTAGGGAGACGGCTGACCCACATACTAACACGCACGCTTGTGTTTAATTCAGAGAAATTGATTTCCTATTTTCAATTAATAATTGTAATTAGTGGCGGCGTAGTTGAGGCTGTATGGCGGGTCGATGAGGGGAGGGGCAGTGATGGAGGACGGGACAGATGGATGGCACAGTTTACTGCTCACAGGCCTGGAATAAAGTGCGGCTTTATTGCGACACCGACTCGGCGACTGTGTGTGTGTGCGTCTGTCTGTGCAGTCTAGGTGATTGAGTTCTTACAGATTTTCCCTTTTAATGATTTGACATTTTGATGTCTGTTGATGTTTCATGTCCGGATAATAAGCCGGGGACGTCAACAGCGCGTTAATCAATGCTAGAAACGAGTCATTTTAAGACCCGCGGTGAAACATATCAGGCCTGCAGTAATTCCACAAGTCTTTAATGACTTCTTTGCTCTGCACTTTTCCAATTGTTTTTTTAAGACTAAATAATTGCCGTCATTAGCGGCCATCAACAACTTTGCTGTGGAATGATGCATGAGATGTGGCAACCTTTCATTTGATCACTTAATGGTTGGTTTTTTCCCTTCCTGTGTGTGTGTGTGTGTGTGTGTGTGTTGGACTCGTTCAGCCGTAGTCCGGCTTGCTTTCTTGTGAGGTAATTGCATTTTAATGATCTCCTTTCATGCAAACTTGAGGTATAAATTTGAGTTCAGGTCTAATGGTTCTTGGCAGGTGGCTGTCCTCCCACCGACCCACCAACAAACATAAAGAGGCCAGAGGTGCAAAGCGCACAGCCGATGGCTCCATTTGGCCGAGGTCAGAGGTCCACCGTCGTCCTCGGCGCCCACCGGACAGCGACAAGGTGACTGTCCTTCGTGTCAACGTCCAACCGAGCGAGGCGACCTGATCTCATGGATTGTGTATAAAGTGCATAGCTTTTTACAGACATTTAGTGTTTTAAACTTTTCATGGGTTATCTGTCCGTGTATTTAAGGTTTGGCATGTCACATGTCAGGGGGGCCACACTTTTACAGCTTGCAAGCTATTTTTGAAATGACCAGGTCAAAATGATCTACATTAAAAATGCTAAACATATATTTATTTATATATACTGAGTATACTTTATATATATATATAGACAATGTACACTACTCACTAAAGTTAGGGATATTCGACTTTCAGGTGAAATATATGGAAAATGTAAAAAGTGAATGCTACAGTGATATTATATCATGAAAGTAGGGCATTTAAGTAGAAGCATGCACTGGTGATTTCTTCATCTTAAACAATTTATTTGAAGAAAATCTACCAACAGTGGTAGGTATACCACAACAAAACATGTTCAGTGTCTCAATAAATTGGGATGTGGCCAAAGGACGTCCACTCCTCTCCTTTCTGTGACTCTTCCAGTCTCTGTATCACTGTTCCAACCTCCTGATGACACTCTGTGACCCTCTAAGCTCAGTGAACACCTCCGTCTGAGGACTTCCTGTTTGAAGCCTCCAGTGTTGAGGTGCTGCTGATCAACTGTTAGGTGTCGTCTTGGTCTCATGATGTCAGAATGTGAACAGCAGGATGAGGAGGACTGTTTAAATACCAATTCTAACTGAAGCAGGAAATGTATTGGTGGATTCATGGATCAAACCTGTTGTGAATGTTGCTGTTAAGCTTCTTGTTAGAGAACAGCAGCTGGTGCAGAAAGTACTGAGACACTGAACAGTTGGACATGTGCATTCAAAGGTTTAGAGAAGGTCACATTAAGTTCACCTGGAAAGGTTAGAATACATTTTAGGTTCATCCTGAAACTTCACCTGAGAGCTGAATATCCCTGACTTTTAGTGAGGAGTGTATACACAATATATGTCGGCGTACACTGCAGCTAATGTAACCCCTGGTATTACACATAAAAACTGACAGCAGTAATGCACAGAGGTGACAAACAGTGATGCACACAGTATATTAGAATATATTATAATACTGCACACAAGTGACCAGAGGAACTGGAACATTCAACACATTTATGGTCTCTACCTTCCTCTGATGACCTGCTCTGAATGGAGTCAGATCTCCCTTCCTGTCCCAGAGTATCTCTTCTTTAGTGGATATAAACTGGAAGGCTAAAGCTGGAGTTTTGCAGCAGCTAGCGTGTTTGACCGCTCATGTCCCTGCCGGGGACCCGTAGCAGAGAGGAGCCCTCAGACTGGAGCCCTGAACGCCAATCAAGACGCAAACGCCTTCATTACATACGTTCCTTCATTCATTTTCTAAACCTCTTAGTCCTAGTTAGGGATGAAGATGATGAACTAAAGTCTTTTTTTTTTTAAATGTCATGTGATCAATGTACCCTGTCACATGCCATGTGTAAACTTTAAGCTGTTCATGTGTTATAAATGCATTATAAGCTTGTAGTGTGACATCTGTATACATTTGATGCTTTTCTCATGTTGTTTGTACACGTTAAGCTTTTTAATTAGTCATATATATATATATTTTTCATGTAAGCATCTCAAGCATTCCTGCTGCCATCGATCAGTTAGTTTATTCGTGTTACTGTGTGACTTTGGTGTTTTAAAGGGTTAGTTCAACACAACAACAGCGACACAGAGCAGCTGTTTCAGTGCAGCCGGAGGCATCAAACCAAGTAGGTGTGATTAATTGCAACAATTTTGGGCAGCACTGCTTTGCATCTATTTCCAAACATGCAATTTGAGAATGGAAACTAATTGAAATAACGCTGGTTCTTTTCTGTGTTCTGTGAAAGGACAAATATCTGGTGTGTTTCAACACAGCTTTCATTTCAAAGTCTTGCACCTTCTTTGTTTTTTTGCCATCTCCCTTTGCTTTATCCTCTTGGTATTTGTCCTGGAAGACATTCCTCCATTGGGGATCAGGCAAGTGTCATCTTATCCTAAACCATGAGTGTGCGCCGAGTTGGTCTGTGTGCCGTCCTCGAGAGCAGACTGGCTTTAAGGGATCCTTTAGGAATCAACAGACCTTCCCTCTCACTTGGAGGTCACATCGGCTCCCTCCTCTGCACCGCGAGCTCCTTTGAGAAAGGTCAAGACGGCTTGAAGTGCAAAATGACTGAGCGAGAAGTGGATGAGGAAATAAAGAGACGAGGGAGGCTGCGTTTGTGCTCCTCCTCTCTGAGCAAACGTAAAGTGGAGGAAGACAGCCGATGAATAATTCCTGGCCATTTTCAAAGTCAAAGCGAAGTCAGTCGTGTGGGGAAAAAGGATCTATTCAGCCGACCACTTCAGCTGAAAGGCACCAGTGGACGATAAACAAGTTAGTTTGGAAATTAATCAGAGTGCATATATAGAGGAAGAGAGATTGGGGGGGGGGGGGTGAGGTGGTGGTGAGATTGTGGAGGGAGAGAAGGCAGGAAAGTAGTGCGGATTGGGCAAGTCGTTATATTCCTTAATGGGTTGTCTGTCATGAGGTTTAGCCAGCGTGGGCTCACGTGGCATTAGAGGGAAAATGGGTAATGAAAAGGTTTCCGAGGTGAGTGCCAGTCCATTTCCCCTCTCACTCTGAAACACAGAAGATTGATGGTGCACAGAGGGAGGAAAAAGGAGGGACTCTGTGGATTTGATGGGAAAACAGCAGCCTGAAATTTGTTTGCTGATGGAGTCTGTTTTCTCCACATCTGTTAGCAGAGCGGCTAAAGTATAAAACTGTGCACTTTGCCAGGAAAATACAGATCAGTTTAGTTACTTTAATATCCAACTCACAAAGAACTAATCTAATCTTCACTACGTTTCTATCACGAGTTGCAGCCGCTGAATCTTGTTCCAGTTTCTTTTCTGACACGTGAATTTCACACAGTCTAAAATTATGCAGCTATTATTGCTGCCTAGTTTAGCCATTTTCTTCACAGCCTCGGTGAATAGCAAGGTAGAATCATCATTCAGTGGTTTCATTTTCACAGATCTGAAGCAAAAGATCATTCTGTTTTGTAAAATCCTTCACATCCTCTCATGATGTATTCATGGATGGCATCTTTTTGGGTAATAAACATTCTGTAATTACCTCTACAGACATTAGTTGACAACGATAAAGAGGAATGTAAGGGATGTAAAAGCTGTTTAGTCGATTCATAATGTTGCTCATACAGTGCTGGTACAAACAATATAAAGCAGCACAAGCGCAGGAGGATTAACTTGAGTAAAATTAACATGAGATTGAGGGCACCATGTTGATCTGGGCCCCTTCTCCACACACCAGCACTGAAAAGTGGACCATTGTGGCCCTGGCAGCTGCATGGTGCACCGACACGGGACTGGTGACGTCCACAGCGGGACTCGAGGCGGACATTAGGTCAGAGACTCCTAGACTCTATAAAAGATCTGAGCAGTGAAGCCGATGCTGAAGAGCCTTAAAGCTGCGTCCTCTCTAGTGTCCAGCAGGGGGCGACTCCACCGGCTCCACACAGGAGTCTGATTGGATGGAAGTCAATGAGGAAATGATTTATCAGCTCAGTGAACAGTTTCCTGATGAGTTTCTGCTCTCAGTCACAGCAGGATGTTTATTTAGGCAATTATGGTCCATTTAGAGGAAGATGCACCAGGAAGAAAGGGGGCGGGGCTACCTGCTCTCTGACCAATCAGAGGTCTTTGCAGAATGAATGTCACTTCTGGTTCTGAAACCAAGACGGCGACGGCTTAAACGCTAAACTCAGCGGCCCACAAACCAATGGGTCACCATGGCTACGTCACATCACGGGTGAGGAGCGCCGAACTTCAAGCCAACATCAAGCGTAAAAATAAACCTTTTCTTACAAAGAAAATCAAAACACTTCTTGTCGGTCCATTTGATATTTCTAATGACTCAGCGGTCGAGTCCAGTTGACTGACGGCTCCCTGCAGCCACATCAGAGCGGTGTTAAGTCCCCGCTCCTCACCACTGAGCACCATCCACTGCTGCTGCACATCAAAAGCAGTTAACTGGCAGAACGCAGTCACAGGAAACAAATGCAATGTGTTTCTTATAGATGTTAGCACAAAGCATGCTTACTTAGTGTTCATCAGCAGAGGAGCTGCAGGCAGCAGGCACAACACCTTTTGTTTTACTTTGAAAGGTTGAGTCCAGTTGGCAGGATGGAAAAAAAACAACCAGATTCTGATTCTCTCCTTTATCAAAAACAACACGACTATGAATTCTCTTCCATGTTCACAAAGAGGAATGAATACTAGAGTATTTGGCTGAGACTTCCTGTCGGCTCCCTGCACACATGATTTACATGAAATCATGATTCTCCTTAAAGTTTATCAGGTTTTAATTGCTCAAACTTTGGGTGTTGGTGATGCTCAGAAAAATCTGGTCCGTTTGAGATGATTGTGCACGGAGGACAAGTATATGTAGGCCGGTGTCACATGACGCTGCAACCTGCGACCGCTACACCAAAACCTCCAGCAGGCCAAGCACCTAGAAGCCTGTCTGCTGCCCCTAGTGGTCGTCAAACCATCGATGACACCAAATCAACCACGGCTGTTTTATTTCAGTTCTTATGCTTCCTCTATTTTTAATGCACTCGGTAAAGCACTCTGAATTGCCTTTTCATATGAGTATGAATATGAATAGCGGTGGCTTTGGCTCCCCTCACACTTATCTTCTTTATCCTAGAAGCTCTCAACTGGTTTTTGTAGCGCAGAAGTATTTTACGGCACCATAAAGAACAAGAGAAATACTAGAACAAATACTCCTTTAGTTGTTTTTACCCTAATTAGATCTCTGATTTGACACTTGGTCCATTTTCTTGTTAACCTGTCTGGTGTAATTTGCCTCGAGTGGGTTACAGTGGAAAGTCTCAGGCTTCTCACAGGCTTGTGTTTTCCTTTACAACCACTTGTGTAGTGAACAAGAAAAGAAATAATGAATCCATTTATCCCGTCAGTGGCGCTGACACACAGGTGTTGTGTTGTTCCCGGCTGCACAGCCTGTGTGAATCAGTGCGTTTTTAGTTCTCCTGCTTTGTTTCTCAGCCTCTTTTTTCTGGTCCGCAAACAAATCATGTTGTTAGAACTCAAAGCAATGATCATTAAAATATTTTCACAGGGAAATGTTTTTCTTTTTGCACATGGAATAATGATTCACATGAGGCAGCTAAACATTTAAAGATCATGTTTTTCCTGCAGCTGAATGTTCAGGCCTCGACACTAGAGGGCTGTTTTCACGCTCGTCTCAGGAAAGTGGAAAGTTTGTGTGTGTTCACTAAAAATTTCATCAGATCGGCTCGTCCAGGAACTTTCGCCACTCGCCATAGACTCAACAAAACCAATAGAAAACCACCTATTACACTGTTGTCGGGCAAATATACGTCCGCTCTGCCTGACCTGAACACACAGGATGCTTGGAAAACATTAATGTGATCCACCCTAATTCTTCGGCATCAAGCTGGTGCATTATGGTCCGTTAATGACCACCGACACCCGTTTTTACCTTATTGAGTCTCCAGATCAGCAAATTACCAGCGATATATTTGACTTTTCAGTCCTGCTCTACTAATAATACACTAGCTGGCATTAGCACTGTGCTCTGACAGCTGAGCGAGCCAACGGACACAGGCCCTGCTGTGACCTGTTCTCCATCAGGCTCTGGGTTTTTCTACAAGAATTAGCTGCCCTGATTCTGTAAGACTGTCCTGCCCTTCATGGTCATCTGTGCTGCTAGCATTAGTCTACAGCTGTTTGCATTAAACTCATGACAGTAAAATTGGTTTGGTCAGAGTCCAGAGACACAAAGCACAAAGCTCGGAGCCATGAAACTCTTCAATCGGGATCTTTCTCAGGACATGTTGGGATATCAGGGATGTGGGATTAAATCCTGGTGCAGCCAACCAACACAGCATCTCTTCAGCGTAGCAGCATTAATCTAACCTGGCTTGTTTAAACGTGGATGCTGTCATGATGGTGATGAGAGTCACTCTGGACGACGTACCGCCGATCTGATGAACCATTTTAAGGGGCTGGCCGACGAGCATGACATGTGACGTCACAAATACTTTGGAAGCCAATCCAAGAGTGATGTGAAAACTTGAATACAGTGTGAAAAAGAGTCTATCAGCGCGTTTCCACCAGGTGATACTACCTGATACCAGGTAATATTTTAGTACCTACTCGGGGTTCCAAGTGAGCTGAGTCGAGCTGAAAATGTGACGTCACCAGACTGCAGGCCACTGATTGGCCAATCAGGGAGTGACCTCACTGGATGAGTCATGAGAGCGACTCGTTCACAAGAATCAAACCCTCTGTTTTTAAAACCTGGAAACAGACCAGGTGTTTTTATTATCTCTGTGAACGAGGTGAACGGATCCACACAAACCAAACACTCCAGGTCCTCAGGTGTGTTTGTGTTTGTGCCGCATGCAAATTACGTCACCGGAGTTTCAGGCCGCCTTGCTATGACGACCCCCCCACTTTGAGGTGATACACTACTGTAATGGAAATGCAACCAAACCGAGTTGAGTCGAGCCAAGTAGGTACTAGTGGAAACGCGCCAAATGTCATGTTGTAAAAAGTCAATCAGATACAAATTATTATTCAAACTAAGGTTTTTTTCATGTGTGTTAAAACATGTCTGGAGGGGATCTTTGAGAACAATGAATTTAGGGAAACTAGTGTGTTAAAACATGCTCATTAATCATTTCTGGAAGCCCAAACAGGCCAGAAAATAATTAATTACTGCAGGTTTAATACTTCAGTTTCTTTTTTTGCATATCTTTTTTGGGGGGAAAATAATAGTCAAATTTTTTGAATCTATCCCAGAAGTCTAAAGCTGATTCTGTACATTACTAGAAATATAATGAAAAGGCCTTTACAAGCAGGAGAACAGCAGTGTCACTTAACCAAAGTGTGTTATAACAACTGTCAACATCCACACGGCAGCGATCTGCTGCGGCGTTCAGACCAGGAGGTTAAACACCAGACTGTCACACGTGCACGTATGGGTGCAGACTGTGGAGAGTCTCAGTGACATTTATGAAATGGTTTCATAAAACGATACTGGAGTCTAACAGCGACATGAGCCATAACGGTGACATGACATATGTGCCACCAGTATTTTGAATAGTGCTTCTAAGACGATCTAATAAGAGATTCACAGAGAGAAAAGCTCAGAAGCTTTTTGAAATACGGTGCCACTGCCATGTGATATCTGCTGTAACGGCCTGCTTTGATATTCCAATATAAATCCTATCAACTGCAGGAGTTTCTGACTTCTCCTGGCAGCAGTAACTGTCTGTAAGATAAGATTATTAAAACACAGAAGAGAGAAAAGAAAAAAGAAAAAAAACCTCACTGACATTTGAGCAGTCGGCTTTGCAGCGGTTGTTGATTGTGACGCTCGCTGCTATTTCACAAACTACAGGAAATGGTGAAGAATCGGTTTTTGTCTCGCTCACAAGAGGAAAGAAAAAATAAAACCCATGTTTCGGAGCTCCGAGCTGAGTCACGGCTCTCTATTGTTGCAGGCGGCCATCGCGGCTCCAAACGGTGCTGAGTGCAGAGGGCCGATCACCCCACGGGGGCTGTGGTGAAATCTGATTAAAAAGTTTGTTGGCAAATTAATTTTGACCAAACACAAGGGGCATGCTGATGCTGCTGTAGCCGTTAATTGGACTTGGCAGAGGGGCAAGTCCACTCATCAGGGTTGTGTGTGTGTGTGTGTGTGTGAACCTGTGTTCGTGTCGAGTAGGACGATCAGCGTCCCCGTAGACTGTGTGTATTATCACTGAGGACCTAAATGAAGTGCTAGGGTAAACATCCATCCTCCCTCCACTGCCTGAACAAGGGCAGAAGTGTGTGATACTGAATGCACAATATATGCAAACACATCCATAACAAGCTTATATAAAGTAACAGGTGTTTTTATCCCCCACACACACACACACACACACACACTGTATAATCTCCATCACAAAGGGTCTCCATACGTTCTTACACTTTCTCTGTAATTATACATTTCCATGATCCTCTTTATCCCTTCCTCTCCTAAGCCTCCCCCCACCGTGCACGGCTCCCTTGCCTCTCCACAGAAACTGCATCATTCCTGCAAAGCTGCTCTTAATGACTTTCTGGACTCAGTCTGTGGGGTAATGAGAGATATGCTTCGTCATAAAGCGCCGGTCCCATCCTGAACGGGGTTCAGAGCCAGACGGAGCTCAGAGGACGGGCCGGCTAATGGCTACTGACCCCGCAGCATCACCCCCTCCAACACAGGCAACAGGTATTAGCTGGCTAATGAACTCCATGCTAATGAAGTGCAGTGGGAGTTCAGAGTCGTCCGTTGGCAGGCGGAGAACAGGTGAGGTGGACTCTGAGCGAGCGATGAAGGAGGACACAGAGATCAGGACTACAAAAGGTCTCCACTCTGCCATGAATGACAAAAACTGCTTTAGAAATTATACAGTAAATTGATTAGCCTCCTCTTTTGTTTTGTTTTTTTGTTTTCGCCACCCCAGCTAATCTCCAAATGTCCATGTAGAAGTGACGGATTAATTAGCAGCATGTTAAACTAATAAAGCTAACATGTTTCAAACAAAAGACACGAACGCTTCATACTTCTCAGACTCTAATCCCCTTTAGAGCTGAGGTTTTTTTTTCATGTCCTCCGAGTCCGTCTAGTAGCGGAGTTTGAGATGGGGGGGGGGGTGAAAGGGTTTTCTGTGACATCTCATTAACCTCCCAGTCTGGCGCTGCAGTGGATTGTGGGATTGAGAGCAGGGCGAATGAATGTAGGTAACACGCCTTGTGTGTCTTGTTATGCTGGTGAACTCATTTTAAACGGGAACTGGTTTGTGCAGCTGTTTTGACACCTGTGGCCCTGCTGAATCCAATCTGACTCCAGATCCTGTGTTTACACGTGTGATCTGTTTTATTATTTATAAAAAGCAGTGCATGTTTTAGATTATTATCTGGTGCTTTGCCTGAATATCACAGTAGAGGAAGTGAAGGAGGTCAGATAGTTGTTTGATCCTAAACCGTATTAATGGAATTTAATCTGCCTTCACTTCCAAATGTGTTTTATGAGGAATGCCACAGTATGTAGGGGCAGTAATACTCTCTTCAGTGTTATTGTACTATATATGAACGCTGTAAATGTTTATGCGACTCTGTTAACTACTTCCCTCTGCTCCTTTGGCCAGGACTGTCTTATAAAGTGTCCTATAAAAGAGTTAATGAACCTCAAGTCATTTCCTGGTTAATTAAAAGGTTAAATACATAAATCTGTTCCCTTAAATCAACAAATTCAATCTGCTAAAGATGATTTTTGCTGCATATGACATGAACCTAATAAAAAAAAGAAGTTATTTTCACATGATCTGTCAAAGCATTACTCATATTTAGATGTTCCTCGTGTTTTGGGGGACTGTCGCCGTGACCTGGCCACAGCGGTGAGCCGTACGCGGCCAAAACTAATCTAATTATACCAACGTGGCAATTGTAGAAAACAATAAGAAATCAGGAAAACAGCAGAGCAAAAGATGAGGTAAACAACAGTGGATAAGAGCGACGTGTGTTGATTGCGATCGCTGTCTGCATTTCCACCTCTGATTCAAAGCTCAAAAGGACTTTGGAAAAAAAAAAAAAAAAACACAAAACAACATGTCGGTTCTGCAACTTCCCCAAATGTGAGGAAGCATAAATAACAAGGCAGAAATATATTCAAAATAACACAAAAAGGAAAGTGGTGTGTTTGCTTCTGCCAAAATAATGCACCACGCTGGTTTACACAAGCTCAGCCGCCTGATGAGCTTTTACAAGTGCGACCTTACAGAAGTAGTCAGAGGTCATGAGCGAGCGTCCGTCTGTTCCCGAGAGCAACAACTATAAGGACATTTGGTGTATATATATATATATATCTCCTCCCATCTCATAATTAACTCCAATGTTTGCTCACAGCAGTGCTCAGTTCAAATCTGTCTATTCTGCAGTTTATATTAATGGAGAACTCAGGTATTTTTGAACTTGGGTCACAATTTTACAACTTTTGGGCGCAAAATGACTGGTAGGTACAAAAAGTTTTGGAATTGGTCCAGTGGATCACCTCAGCCAGAAGCAATGAAACAGGCTGCAATGGCTGCAACAAAATCCTGTTTGATTGGACAACTGTGCAAAGTAGGTTCACTAAAAGAGCTTGTTTGATCCACTGACAGGCTCAGAGTGTTATTCTAAGTGTGTGACAGCATCATGGAAAGGATCCCTACAGAGAGAGACCTGGAAGATCCTTTTGGTTTAACCACAAACAGCTGTTATATCGCTCTCTGCACACACACCAGACTACATTCACTAAAACAGTGATTTTACCTCGCAGAACACAGGAGCTGCTGGTCAACTGCTGCCTCGATCGGTTCGATCGTTTGTGTTACTGTATTTGATCCAAACTAACCTTTGAAAAACACCAAAGTCACAACAATACACGAACCAATCAAGGCAGCAGCAGACCAGCAGCTCCTGTTTTTCTGCGAGGTAAAATCACTGTTTTAGTGAATGGAGTCTGGTGTGTGTGCAGAGAGTGATATAACGACTGTTTGTGGTTAAACCAAAAGGATCTTCCAGGTCTCTCTCTGTAGGGATCCTTTCCATGATGCTGTCACACACTTAGAATAACAATCTGAGCCTGTCAGTGGATCAAACAAACACTTTTAGTGGATGTGCTATGATCGGGCACAGTTACCCTGAAGAATTAAGTTGCAGCCACTGAGGCCCGTTTCGCTCCTGCTGACTGAGGCGATCTACTGGACCATTTCCAAAGCTTTTTGTACCCACTATGTAAAAAGAGAAAAAAAAAAAAAGAGGCCCAGGTTTAAAAGTACAGAAGTTGCCCTTTAATGCTGCTTTCAGGTTTAAGTAAACTGTTCCGTGGACTTCAGAGTGCCGGTGGGTCTACTGCTGAAGACCTTGAACGTGGCACCTTTCAGATAAAAACACTAAATATGACGGGTGAGTGAGCCCCGGTGTCTAATTGTAATAGAGGTAATCTTCATGAAAGGCCACACTGCACACTGCTCCCAGGGGTTTTAGTCTCTTATTGAGTCTATAGCAGCCTATCAGCTTCTACCGGGAGCTTAGTTCCTCCTTTCCTGAGGTGAATTGCCTCCAGGCGGCCTCGACTTTGTTCCCCCTTGTCTCCCAATGGAGGGATGACCTTCCCATCCCATTCAGGACTGCCTACGTACCGGCGGGGATTGAAAACTCATCTCTTCGAGAAACACATCACGTCTGTCCCTGCCCTACCTTCCCTCTCACTCCCCCAAATCACATCTTCTTCTCCTCGTTTTACTCCTGTCTTCTTACAAAAGGACTTAACCTTAAATCCTAACATATATATATATATATAAATGCTTTTACCTGGTAAGTGTTTTCCACAAGCACGGCAGAGACTTGAAGCAGCAGCATGTTCCTCCGCCTAAATGTTTCTGGTGTTGATGTTTAAGTGTGTGATTTCTGCAGTTTTGAGACTAGAGGAGGATATTAATGGAAAGCTGTGTGGGATTTAACAGTCAAATTATAAATGGTGGTGTTGTTGGTGCATAAAAGCATTCAGGCTTAAAAGAAATTAAATAAAATAATCAGATTTTTTTTATTAGGATCTGCAAAACCACCCCCAAACACACACAGCAGCCACATTTTTTTCTTAATTAATAAAGTCTAATACACTCAACAGCATCACAGAAACACAAAGTAGGATCATAATAAACTGAAACATTAATAAAAAGCCTTGTGGGACAGGTACGTTTGGAGAGGTGACCTTTAGTCCTGATCCAGGACTGAGGAGCAGCCCTGCTGGAAGATCTGACGCACGGCGAAGCAGCAATTCAGCAACATTACTGGGAGCTGAACCATTAAGAACTCTTAGAGGTTATTTCAAGATTTCACTGATTACCTTTAAAGTGACTTTTATCAGCGAAGAGGAGGAAACTGGGCCGATGTCGTCTGTTCTTCGGGGCTTCGTTAAAAGCCGAGCGGCTGCGTTTTGAAGCCGACGGGTGCAGATTATTTAGCGAGACTGCTGCTCCCAGTTTGTTAATAAAGGAACTTTGAAGCTCAAAGCTCGACTGTGAGGACGAGGCTGCGACTATTCTCAAGTCAATAAAAAGACCAAAATCATCGTGCGTTAGTCCGTCTCTAAACACTCTCTGACCTCTGGGAGCAGAAAACACTCACAAATATATTGTTTCACTTGAATAAAAGGCGTGAAATAACGCATTTGTTGGGGACTACTTTCAGCGGCGGATTAATCCACATTTGATGCTGTAGTGTGTATCCAGGCAGCAGATCAGAATAAACTAAAGTGTGTGTGTGTGTGTGTGTGTGAAGGGACATGTGCAACAGTGAGGCTCACTGATGTGTTTTTAATAGTTTCTGGACAACAGAGGAGCTCTGAGGCTCAGAGGAGGAAGATAAATCAGCCTGTGACACACACACACACACACACACACACACACACACACACACACACACACACACACCTTTTCATGATTACAGTTTACACTAACAAAAATAAAGACTGTCAGCTCTTGTGCTTTGGATCTGTTTTGTTTTTAAGCAGCACTGTTGCACGTTAAAGGTCCCATATTGTGAAAAATGCACTTCTATAATGTCTTTTCAACATAAACGTGTGTCTCCGGTTTGTCAGCCAAACTTACACACACACTTCTCCCTCCGTCGGCTCCCGGTGCGTTTTAGGATCGATTTTAAGATTTTATTGTTTGCTTACAAATCACTAAACGGGCTCCACCCTCCCTCTGCGAGCTCTTACTACCTCATATCCCGTCAAGGTCACTCAGATCTGCTGACCAGCTGCTTCAGGTCGGTGCTTTTGCATTTGTGGCCCCTAAACTTTTGAGGGAGTTGTCTCTCTCTCTCTCTCTGTGTGTGTCAGGCTGCTGCTGCACTGCCTGTTTTTAAACCCTTTTCAGTCAGTATGAAAGCCTTCATTCTTCTTATTGTCCTGTTTTAGAATCGTACCTTCAACCAGAAAAGGAATGTACCGCGTTAATCGGCTCATATGTTCGCCACAAAACGGGCAAAAGACCACTTGACTGCCGTCCATCGTGGGTCGCCATGAACTCCTTATCACTTCTGGTTCTACTCGACAGTTGGTACATTCCCTTTCTGGTTGAAAAAGTTACTTGTAAATTTGTCTCGGCGTTTGTAAAAGTGTTTCACGTCTTGTAAATTTGTTTTCTCAAATGTAAATTTGTCTCAGGACTTGTAAATGTGTTATAGCAATGTAATTTTGTTTTCTGATTTATAAAAATGTTTTCTAAAATGTAAATTTGTCTCCAGCTTTGTAAAAGTGTTTCTCGTATTGTAAAATTGTTTTGCACCTCCCGGCCACCGTAAAACTATGAGAAAAGATGAACACATGAAATCATGGCATCTACATTTGGCTCCCTGATATCACACGAGGATCTTTTAATCACGTGACCTCTGCCAGCCAACCAGCGAGAGCGAATCACAGTTTTCAGACTGAGGTGCAGCCTCCACATCTGCTATGAGAAGAATATTTGTTTTTTTTTATGTTTTTCCAAAGTTTTTTATGTTTTCTTTTCTGAACAATATTTTATTAGATTTTAAATAAGAGAACAAAATAAGGAACCAGTCAGCACAAGATCTACAATCAGCGCACAAGGTCATCACATACCAACACATGGATTACATCATCATCTATACTTCTTCCCTTTTCCTCCCTGATCACAAGATACACAGCAAACAAATATCATTACAAAGCTTATGGTTTACTTGTAACAACAAAGGAAGAACATCCCTTTTGAAGCAGGAAGATAATTTAGAAATGGTAAAAAACATTATCATCCCCCTTCAAGGAGGCACTGAGGTGTTCCATGGGAAAAACTTGGAAAGTCTCTTCGTACCATTGAGTAGAAAAGTGTTTTTTGAACATTAAACTCTGTAAATCTGTTCTGCTAGAACCTCCAAACACAAGTATGAACATGTAAATGACAATGAAAATACGGGACCTTTAAAAAGAGTCAATGTGCAGCTTAGTGCACGATGCAGGAGACACACTGGAGATGCATCTAGCATATTTTTCCCCCTGTTGTTTCTCCTCCACTGCCACCGAAGAGAAGAACAGATGGATCTGTTTGATTGTGACTGCAAGACTGCTGATATCAATAAGGCCTCGAACGCAATCACAGTTAGAGGAATGTTCTGCATTAAAGATAGAAATTAATTCTGGACTAGAAAAGAGTCCGTTCAGCAGGCAGCGATCGTCCACAAGCACCGATGAATATTTTAGAAACCAAATCATATTTGTTTAGTGTATTGTCTGGGTGTTGTGACATTGACCTTTGGAGTCCTGCGTGCAAAGAATACACCAGCTGTGATCTGTGTTTGCGACGCTTGCTAATCCAAAACACAATTTATTCATTCCTCCTCACTCAAGTGGAGAGGAAACGCTAAAAAAAAAACCCGTATCGTGATGAGTAAACTCGGCGGTGAAAAGGTCTCGTGTGCGAGTGTCAGGGAACAAACAGAAATCAGAGGCAGGAGCTGAGTTGCACTGCAATGGATCTGTATGGATTTTGTACAGTGGAGCTGAAGGGTGGCAGTGGGAGATAAGGAGAGAGGCACACAGGAGACTGACGGAGGAGCCAAAAGACAGAACAGCAGCTGAAGGAAAGCACAGGCTGCATTATGTTGTTGCACACCTTGACAGGCTTTCCCCAACATGGACGCCAGCAAGAAAAATCGTGTGAAATGTGGCGCTTGTGGGGACGGAGAGAGGCAAATACATCACTGTGGGCAACTCCAGGAGTGTGTGTCTGCCCACCTGCTGTTCTGCTTGTTGGAGAGCCTTCATGCCATACGTGTGTGTGTGTGTGTGTGTGTGTGTGTGTGTGTGTGTTGCTACTGTCTGCATGAGTCCAGCTCTGATAAATGACGTGTCTGAGCACAGTAGTGAGCGAGCGCCCACGCCGGCCATTGACAGCCGCAGTGTCGTCTCAGCAATCTACACCAGAGCAGCTCGACCTTGACACATTATCATATTTATAGGAACTTATATATATATTTATTTTTTTTTAGGCTTGCTGGGTAAACCAGGCCACAAACACCAACAAGGTTTACCTGTTACCTGATGACGTGCAAACTATAAAAGTGATCCCAGCTCCAGTGGGACTGACAGGAAGGAAACATGTCCACGTTAAAATGTCTAAAAGCAACTAGACCTGTGTACAGACATCATAAATGTTTCCAACAATGTTCACACCCCGAGAAATCACTAATTTTATCAATAGCTGATGTTTATTAAAAGGTTTAGATGCTCTAACCTCCAAAGAACAAACCACAGAAGTTCATGATTGATTCATTTGTGTCCATGGACATGAATTTCTTTTTTTTTTTCGAGTCACCACTTCACGACGACAAAGTGAAAATACTTTTGTCATCTATTCTCCAAACTTTCTCCTCCTTACTGCCCATTACTGTAGTTTCAATACATTAAATTTTGCATCATTGTTCACCAATAACAAATAGAAAAGAGGACCCCTTGGTGTATCCATCGGTGTCAATCACACACAGACAACGAGGAGGAGAGACTGTACCTCAGAGAAAAGATTTATAGTGAGAAACATAAGAAATGTACCTTTTTCTTGAGTAAAATAAAGTTTTTTAAGCAGCTGTTCTTTAGTTTTAGTAAGGAATGAGTGTACTTATGCCACCTCTGCATAATCAAGCCATGTCTTTTTTGTGTTATTGTTTTACGGAGAGATCCCCAGCGGCAGGAATTACACGTGCCTTTAACAGAGAGTAGTAAAATAAGCCACAAGGGTCTGTAGACGTTCACTGGGAAACTTTTAATCAGTCTGAATGTCAAAGTTCATCCATTACAAGAGACAGAAACAACAAGAAAATATTCTATGCAAAGACCACTGGAGGCTCGTCAGTAAAAGGCTCGTTAATGTAATGCACTAGGGCACTGTCCGTTTCCACGGCAACAAATGGAGACCTGTGCAGGATTCATCTCTTTTTTTTTTAACGGACGGGTGAAACAAGTGCAGAAGATTGAGAGCGAGGGTTCACAAAAGGAAACCTGATTGTTGCAGTCAGGGTTTTGTGCACTTTGCCCGACACCTCCCAGAGAGAGAGAGAGAGCGAGAGCGAGCGAGGGGAGCTACCCATAAACCCTTGTGTCCGGGGGTCATTTTCTTGCAGCCGGTTGAGATTACACTGTCACCTCCATCAAGCCACAACAGAGTTCCTTTAAAAAGGAGGACGAGGTGTTGCATTTTTCGCTGGAAGTTGCTCTCAGTCGCCCCAAAATGAGACAAGATAAAGAGCGAGTCGAATTAAAAACAACCTGCTCCAAACACACGGCCGTCAGCGCCTCTACCTGTATCGTCCTTCGAGGCTTTAATCCTTTATTTGACCTCATCAGGAGCGGTTCGCCAACAAAGCCTGAAATTAAACTATTCACTCATCTTTTCAGCATCAAACACTCACACCAGGAGGCTTCAAGGATAAACATCCGCTCAAAGATCCTAATAACAACTAGTTTTCAAATCCACAGAGAGAGTTGGGATCCAGTGTCATTCTCTTTAAAGCCACCAGACTCCATTGGTAAAAACAGTAATTTTACCTCACAGAACAGGCGAGTTGTTGGTCTACTGCCTCAAATGGTTAGTTGGTTTGTGTTACTGTCTGTTACAGAATCATTATGCTGGATCTGAAATATAAGATATAAGAATATAATAAAATATAGAATTCACACAATAAACTCAGCAGTAGACCAGAAACTCTCATATTGTGCAAGGTAAAATTACTGTTTTTGTTAATGGAGTCTGGTGGCTTTGAAAGGAGCGATATAACGACTTACTACTTTAAAAAATTCAACGTCATACTGAATTTCTCTTTAAAACTGCATTAAGTGATGTTTTTTTGGCCACTTGATGGCAGTAGGAGAAGCTAGAAACCCAACAGTGACACATTATTACCATTTAAAGTTAAGTTCCTAAGTTAGAAATGTTTAAACAATCATTAGATTATAAAACCTGTTGCTGATAAGCTGTCTGCAGATCAATTAATCAACCAACCGTCACATCTGTCATCTATTTGTCTGTGTGCCGTTTATCGCTGGGCAGGTAGAGCACAGTGGGTTTGCCGGAGCTTGTTCACTCAAAGCGGTGCCCTGCTGCTGCTGGAAATGAGGCTGATGATCAGTGAACCAAAAACGGTGAAGCTGTGGACCATAAAAACCGAAACAATGAGCTGAAAGCAAATCCACAATGCTGAGGGGAGCGACGTGGTAGAGTGATGACTCTCTGTGGGACCATCTATATGACCGAAACCCTTTCAAGTTACAGTCAGACGGTTTAAAGAGAAACCTTAAACATACTTTAGGTTCAGAATGGCAAGAAGGTGCAAAAAGGTTTGGAACTGGTCCTGTAGGTCACCTCAGCCAGTAACAACAAGCTGGACTGTAACGTAATGCTCTCGGGGGCAACTGCGCCTGAAGTGGGTCCACTAAAAGAGCTTGTTTTCCTCACTGAGAGACTCAGAGTGTTATTCTAAGTGTGTGACAGCATTATGGAAAGGATCCCTACAGAGAGAGACCTGGAAGATCCTTTTGGTTTAACCACAAACAGACGTTATATCGCTCTCTGCACACACACCAGACTCCATTGATAAAAATGGTATTTTTAGCTCACAGAACACAGGAGTTGCTGGTCTGCTGCTGCCTCAATTGGTTAGTTGGTTTGTGTTATTGTGTGTTACAGAATCATTTTGTTGAATCTGAACTAACCCTTTAAAATGACAAATTCACATAATAATCCCCCCAAAAAACTCAGACGTAGACCAGCAACTCGCATGTTATGCAAGGTAAAATTAGTATTTTTGTGAATGGAGTCTGGTGTGTGTGCAGAGAGTGATATAACGGCTGTTTGTGGTTAAACCAAAAGGATCTTCCAGGTCTCTCTCTGTAGGGATCCTTTCCATAATGCTGTCACACACTTAGAATAACACTCTGAGCCTGTCAGTGGTACTTTGATCAGACACAGTCTGCTGAACCCACAGCAAAATATGTAAAACATAAGGCCATGGTTTAAAAATGCAAAATGTTTTCTTTATCCTTTAACCTTGAGCTTGTGATTTAGATATCAAATTGCAGCTAAAGCAAATAAGCTACAGTTGAGGTGACACGGCAAGTGAATCACCACAGTTTTATAAATTGTGCCCACATGAAACTACCAGCCCGGTATCGGAGTTTAATCTATACTGAATGATTCTGCAGCGCAGAAAGAATTATGTCCTTTATGAGCAGAAACGTTAACCAACACCACAGCTGCCACGAAAAAACATAGTGTAGAAAGAAAAAAAGCCCTAAAAATGTTATTGCACACGATCTTATCTGGGAATAGGAAAAGAAAATGTAGTTATAAAGAGCACAACATGAATTACAACAGCCATTTACGACAGCGTTGAGGATCCTGCACATCTGCATGGGGACTTCTCTTCCTCAGATCTTAGTACGACTACATATTGAAATTGTCTGCTCATAAATAAGACGTCTCTCCTGCTTGTTCACTCAGCATCAGTCAAACACCAATATTCAGCCGTGTGTTAGTTTCTTTTGTGAAATTTGCTCTCAGTGAAAAAAAAACCGATACCAATCTAACTAAAATAACAACTTTGTCACCTCTGAAATTCATAAAAGTCTCAAGGCGCAGAAGTAATCACGGTCAAATCAAGATGATTCACTGCATAAATTGCATATATAGCAACTTGCTTCTCTGCTTAGTTCTCTTGTGGATCTTTACCATCTTTCTTTGCATTGTTCTCACCTTCATCTTCTCCCTCCTGCTCTTCATTAATCTCTCTCATCATAATCACCATCTTCACATGATAACTGCCGCCGTAATTCGTACTTATCTACCACTTTTTTTTTTTCCTCCCCTCCACTTTTCCTACTACCCGTCTCCTCCCTTTGTCTGCACTGTGCCTTCCTCTCATCTCCTCATCCCCGCTTCTCTCCGAGCTAATTCATGCCGTCTGGCAGAGCAACAAAGTTCCTGAACTGGACTGGGGTTTGGAGAGGAGAGGAGGCTGAGGCTCACACGCCGCCTCGCCGGATAATCTGGTTAGCTACACTTAGACGACTCGATCCTGTGGCGTTCTCTTCCTCCATGTCCTTGGTCCGAGAGCCCACTCCAAGTTCGAGGCCTTCAGTAAAACCGGCTCTACATATTGTCAACACAATGTCTTTTTCTGCCATGTCCCCATTTCCTAGCAGGCACACTCACATGCTATTCAATGATTTTGCTAAATATGATGTATGGGAACAGGAACTGCTGCCTCGTTCATGTCCATGTCCTCATTTCTCTCCAGTCCAGTGTCCTTTTTTAAAATATTCTTTACATATTTTAGGCTGAAAATGGCATTAAGGTACAAAAGGGTTTGTTGATTGTTGCTCAGAAGTGTGTGACAGCATCATGGAAAGGATCCCTACAGAGAGAGACCTGGAAGATCCTTTTGGTTTAACAGGAAATAGCTGCTTTATCGCTCTCCTCAAAAGACACCAGACTCCATTGAGAAAAACAGTAATTTTACCTTGCAGAACAGCGGAGCGGCTGGTCTACTGCTGCCTCAAATGGTTAGTTGGTTTGTGTTATTATCTGTTGCAGAAATATGATGTTGGATCAGAAGTAGACAGTAACACAAACAAACTAACCAATCAGGGCAGCAACTCCCAAGTAATGCCAGGTAAAATTACTGTTTTTGTCAATAGAGTCTGGTGTCTGTGAAGAGAGCGATATAATGGCTGCTTCTGGCTCCATAATGGTGCTGGATCTGGAACGGCTGCTTTGATTCATAGTAATATTTTTCTCCAATCCAGTTTTATCTTTTCAGGGAATTTATTCTACTTTTTACTTACAGCTTTAGGTACTAATATTTTTTTTTATATATACAAAACATATGAAGATCTTATAAAATGTGTGTTGTTCTAAATGAAGCAAACTAATTTGCTGCTTTTCCTTTTGAATGTTTTAATAATTTTGCATATTGTGATCATTATGGTCATTTTCACAAACCAAACAATCAGTGGATCGATGGAGATCAGCTGCAGTTTGATACTAAATAGTTCAGAATGAGTAAAATCCTGCTTTTCCATGAAAAATGAGGAATAATAATCTAAAAATAGAAAGTATAGTAGTACAACAGTCTCAGGGACACTTTACTGCCTAAAGAGGACTTTTACTTTAATACTTTAACTATATTTTCCTCATTATTCTCACAAACTTAAGCAACATTTTACAATTCAGGACTTTTACTTGTAACAGTATTTTTACAGTGTAGAATATAATTCTTTTTTCTTAATAGGAGGATCTGAATTGTGATTGAATTGTGATGAACACATTTATCATATCCAGAGCTCCTGCTGTGAATCAAATGTAAAACTTTTCCAGGATTTTCCATGACTGAAAAAGATGAATATCAATGACCTCTAGACGTAACATGAAAAAACACTTTAAAAAACAATATTTCTGTTTTCTACTCGTCCTTGTTTTCATCATTTTGTAACCAAAGCTCCTGAAAGACATTTTAATGTTCCAATTGATGGAGAAATAAGCCTTGAAATTTCACCATAAACAATCAGAACGAACGAGAAACTAGAAAAGTACTGACGTGATAAAACATACTGGTTTGATGAAAGACACAAAATCCCCCCAAATTTCCATGATTTGTCCTTAAACTTCATTAAAATCTTTCATTCTTACAACTGGCATTTTAAAACATTTGGTTTAGTAGTTGATATGAGCGGGGTGGACAGAATAAAAGAAACACCCATCAGTGTAACACAATGCAACTAAACAGCACAAACTCCAGCAGCGTGTTGCATTAATGGGACTAAAACATTTCACTGTGTCACCCTGAGCTGTAGAACGACCAATAAATGAGCTGTATATCTTCATACAGTTGAATCTTAACACCGTAAACTTGATTTTATGTCGTTTTAGATAAGCCTGCCTAATAAACGTGTATATTTTGTTTTTTTAACAGACAAATCACAGTTGGACTTTATCTAATCTGCTCTCCTCTGGGCTTAATAGCTACATTAATTCACCTCAGGCTGGTTTGTAACGGAAAGAGACTCCACTTAAAGTCATCTGAATTAGAGGAGCAGGTGCCGTCCAGCCGTCGGGATCTAACCATGCGTCGGTTTAGCCGGCGACACATTAAGCCTGTAAATTCATTCAGTGCGTGTAACTGCAACTAAACCATGTGTATCTGCAAAACATCATGAAGAGCGGCGCTCTCATCCTGAGCGGCGGTACACTAGACGACAAAACAATAGAGAAATAAAACAATGTGGGACCTTTAAATGTGTTACTGACCACAGGATTCATTTCCTCTGGCCAATCAGGAGGGAGCACGCATGGAATAAAACACAGTCTGGGTAAGAATAGGTTCAATATCCCCATGGGACGGACGGTTCGGTCTCACTGTGCAGCATCTTTACAGCAAATGACATTCTTCCACAGGTAACGAGCAGGTGACAGTCGTATCGTAAGGACGTGAGGAGGCCGAGTGTTCACACTGTGGCGTATTAATCTAACACAGGATATTGGCGAAAAGCTATTCTCTGAATCTATTCCCCAGCCTTCAGGTTTACCCGTCACACAGCGAGGAGCGAGGGTGATGCACGCCGAGCTGTGCTTTATCACTAAAATAAATAAGATGGGATGATGAAGAGACGGATGCAGCAACAAAGACAGACAAGACGACTACAGCAGGTAGTTGGAGATAACCGAAGTTCCTGAGTGAACCCGACACACGAGGCCGAGTTGATCGACACGCACCGTCCTCCTCTTCCCTTTAGCCTAAGTGGGGGTAGATTTACCTAACCCCCGTCTTGGCTCGGCCTCGGTCCCCTGGCATCTGGGCAGCAATAAAAACAGGTAAACAACGGGGAGGCTGGAGCACACCAATAACAAAGTGGGACTAAAGGGGCTGTGCGACTCATTAAGTGTCAATAGCCCCTCAAACCTCCCCCCAACAACACCGCACACACAGACATCTACGGTTTATACTGAACCACAGCTCCAGCGAGGGCAGTGAGAGAGTCTGAAAAGCCGAGGATTGGAACCAAACAGAGGAAATGAGATTTATATTGAGATGTAATAGCTTCAGTTCCACCTTAAAAAAGGTGCAATCAGTACAATTTCTACTGCTCAGCACCACAAAACTGGCCTGAATGTCCTGGACGGGAGGGGAGGGGTCGATAGAGGTGACGATCGTGAGCATGACTCGAAGATTTTCTCTTTTCAAAGCTTTAAAAACACATTTTCTGGCCTCAAACAAAACCTCATTCACTCTAGTACAGTAATTCTAGTTCAAGCATCCGTCACCTCAGGAGCATTTTAAAAAACAGCCAGGTGCAAATATTCGGCTATCTCGTCCGGTCATGTGGTATAAAGAGCAATAAAGTCCTATTAGCATGTGTTGACGTGGTGACACAGATCCCATGTGAGACCAACAGTAACAGACAGTGATTCATCTGGAAACTTGTTTCAGTGCCAGTTTGGTTAAGTTTAGGCAACAAAACTACTTGATGAGGTTTAGGAAAAGATGATGTTTGGGTTAAAACTAAAACAGGATATTCTAAAAAAGCCGCTCATGTCCGTGCAGACACGTCGCTCTATGAATGAAAAGGAAGAACAAGACGAGCAGAGAACCCAGTGAACATGGCTGAGAAGATTCAGACAACATGATCTCTCTGATATTTATGTTTGAGCCCTGAGCTCAGTCGAGGCGACAGCAGCAAACACATGTGAAATACTGCTGCAGTAATAATATTCTGACTGCAGACAGCTGATTGTTTGGCCAACAGATCAAGTATTGTGCCCGCCCTCAAACTGGACATCAAAAACAACAACCGATGGATGAAAATAATCCATTTCTAAATTGAATTCGCGGTTGACATTAGGCGTAATCTATTGCTTGTAAACTCCCTGATCTCAATGCTGCTGATTTGAGATGTGCACCGATGTTATCTCCTATTTAGGAACAAACACAAAGAGGTTGTGTGTGCATCTCCAGCATATTCTCTGTCCTTTCATCACCCTGCAGCGGACTATAAATCGCTTATGTATGAGACTGAGCCCTAAAAATAGACTTAAACTACTTGAGCGACCGCTGTGGCATTTTGCTCTGAAGCCAAACAAGCAAATTGTTGCCGTTCTACTCGCTCATTTAACATTTCTGGTATTTATCTGCACGCATTAGATTCCAGAGTGACCTCGGCTCTCTCTCTTTATCACCACGTAACGCCAGATGACACCGTGTCCCTCTGAAATGCCAATCTCTGATCATTAAGCAGCGCCGGCGCCTCCAACCATTAGATGTTGTTTCATCTCCAGGTTTGATTTTGCGGACGTCAGGGTGTGATCGTTTGTGAGGAGGAAACAAGCGCGTGCGAAGTAAACGGCTCGTTTATGAAAGTTAATTTGACTGTTGTTACGGCTGCAGATGCAAATAGTGAAAAACAAAAAAGACGACAACACAGATTTTATAGTTTTAGCAGCCAGAAAGGCCGAAACACATTCACAGCTCAACGACCTCAATGTGCGTCCCTGTCTTAAGGTGTCATCGATGTAGGAATAAAAAGGACGTGCTGCTATCAGATAACAGACCAAACATTTGTTTGATCTAGTTTGTGAGTAAAACCTTGTTACTGAAGTGCAATAAAAGCATTTAAAGCGATTTTAAAAAAAGCATCTGAGAACTGATGAATATGTATTTTAAGGAGTGAAAAATGAAGGATGGGTTTGATCTAATTATGATGATAATTATTATTATAATAATATAAATAATAATAATAATAATAATAACTGCTTTGCTTATTCAGTCACACTATTTAGCACCCTGTGAAAACATGACGGGCGCAATGAAACTGAAATTGACTGAAATAAAGCATCATCAAGCTTTTGAGGCTTTTCTGGCCTCACCTAAGGAGGATCTGGTCAGCGGGCATCAAGATAACAAACATTTCAGTTCCTGTAGCCAGCAGGCGGCGCTGTGACTATAACTGTAGATGATTCAGGTCGGGACTCTTAGATTTGACCGTCTGTAGTCTAGTAACAGACCACTTCCTGTTTGGCGGCGAAGGTGATGTGCACTCACCACTGGAGCAGTCCAGTCCCCCCCAGCCGGGTTCACACTGGCAGGTATCAGGAGACACACACCGGCCGTGGGCACACTCTTCAGTGCACAACGCTGAGGAGAAAGAAGGAAAACTGAGATTAAGACAAACAAAAATATCTGAGCTTTGCAAACGATGTGTAAGAATTAGCCCTCTTAGGTTAGGTAAAGGTTAAAGGTGGGGTATGCAGTTTATTTTGGGTGTAACTGGGGAAAAAAAAACCTTCAAAATAAGTCAAACTAGACCAGATTTTGGCCGATGTTTTTATTGTAGAGCAGCTGCTGAGTAGAGCAGAGTAACATGCTTTTGAAAGGTGTTCTATAAAGTTATTACTATGTTGAATGGTGCTAATAGTTTAGCCTCCTGCTAACCGTATCGTTAGCCACAGGCTTCCAGCTGAGGCTAATTCATGTTCATGTTTATGTAACGTTACGTCAGGATCACAATCAGGACTGAAGCTGCTCACTTCATATTAACATTAGGTCCAGGCAAAGAAAACAGGAATACAATTCTCATAAAACCGCTGCTGTACAGGCAGAAGGGAGCTGGATTCTTGATTTATTTTGGCATTTTCTAGATTTCTTCAAGAAAAGTAGCCTAAGTTTTACACACACTTCACTTCCTCTAAAATACCCAGTGAGTCCTTCAACAGCAGCTTCTCTCAGTTAATGTTACTACTTTAGATATTAGTATTTGTTCTTTAGTAATCTTCATTTCCTGTGAAACATGCCTTGGCAGGAGAGAGACAGTCGCACCACCAAAACACAGTAAAACATCTTCACCTTTTCCTGCTGAAGTGCCTCTCTGCTGTGACCTCAGGGCAGAAATGAGTGTGACTGAAAATTAACACCAGCTCATGTTCACTTCACACCAACTGTAAAACCGTCATCTGGTATAAATGGTCTTTGTAATAGTCTAGATTTATTTTTCACATCCCACAAAAGCTTGAAAACAGGTGAACTCTGCGTTCTTAATTAACTTTACATGAAGGAGATCATATGTTTTATTTAATGTTAATGTGTTTTAGTTAAGTAACTGGTCATTAGAGATAGTAAAATAAAATGTAGTGGAGGAAAAACTACAATATTTACCTCTAAAATGTCAGAAAGCATCATAAAAGAATTGTGCTTAAATAAAGGATTTGAGTAAATGTACATGGTTTCTTTCCCCCACTCCTGAAGCTGATATAAAAGTGTGCTCCATAAGTTTAACAAGCTTCATAAGCTTACTTACAGCCCGTCTTTATGTTATGAGAACAACAGTAAAACTGAGAATTACTTGAACTATATTTTTTTGGAATTTATAGAGTCAGTTCTCTTAAAAAAAGGAAATGTGAATAAAGAGCAGTGCTCTCCTGAGCCTCTGGGAAGGAAATCAAGAATTGTTGATATTGAAAACACAAGAATCGATCATCAAATGATCAAACTTTATAGCTGCTCTGAAACCTACTAACAGACTGAATGGCAGGACTGAGTCTGCAGACACACTGGCTGTTTATAGTATAGCTTGTGTTTAATGTACCCTGTTCTTTAACCCTTCAGAGTCTAGGACCGCCACACGGCGTCAAAGTCACATGTCGCACGTTTGAAACCGTAAAGCTGTGACACAAGCACGCAGGTGCTCAGTTCAAAGACTGTTGGAAAGCGGACACTTCAAACTTTTTACTAGTGTTTGAATTTTGTCGATGGGCCTATTAAGACTAAAGTTATGAAGAGCCGAAGTCGCGCACTACAGCTCTTCTACGAGTTAGAAGATGCTGAATCTGGGGAAGAACGTTCTGATTCTGAGGAAGACTCCTTTCAGAGGATGAAGTGGATGCTGCACGTGAAGACGAAGGAGAGGAGGTGTCCACGCAGACCCCCGCTCCTCCAAAGATCCAACTAGTTCCTGCTCAGTGTGTCCATATATTCTGTCAAAATAAATAAATACTTGTAGAATCACATAGGTGAGGTTGTGCTGAAAAGAAAGACACAAAGAAAGACAAGCTAAGCAGTTTGAATGGGAAACACAAAGGTAAAATGAAAAGTAGTAAAAAACGCTGTTTTACCCCAGACTGTGAAGGGTTAACGCTCTATTTGACTTATTTGAACCCAAAACCACGAGTTCTTAGAGCCGGCTCTTTGAAGTGAACAACAGGGGCCGATTTGTTTGTTTTTCTCATCTTTTTTCTGTTAAAGCCGCACGTGATTGGTCGAGATGTGTAGTGGTGTCTGTGTGTCCACACTGAGCAGGAGGGAGGGGTTTACAGACACACAGCGCAGTGAGCACATGAACTGGAGTGAGGGAGAGAGAGCACTGCTACATAGTCAGACTGCAGGCAGGACAGGTGAGAAACATGAGCGACAGAAAACGTAGTAAAATTTGGACACGTTTTAATATAATTGATAGTTCAAAGGCAGAGTGCAGACTTTGCAAAATTAAAATTTCATATCAGACAGGCTCCACAAACAACCTGCACAGACAAGTGTGGACTGTTCACCATCAATTCAGTTAGAGGAGGAAAGACAAGCAAGGGAAGCTGCTGCCAGAGCTCTATGAGAATTTAAAATTAATAAAGCAATATAAACAATAACTATTCTATATAATGTGTTTTTTACATTAGTAATTCATTTTACACATAATTTGGTAATAAATTTATTGAAGCAACAAAAAAATCTGAGGAGCCACTTGGGATCCAAAAGAGCCGGATCTCTAAAAAAAGAGCCGAAATTCCCACCAGTACAAGGTTAAAAACCCTGGTCTAGTTAATAGTTCTGGCCTTCTCCCTCAGTTTGGGTTCATTTTTGGTGGCTTGTGTTAATAATAAAGAACTTTTCCGGTTTCAGAGTTCAGCCAAATGTTTCCTCTAAGGACGTAACACACGACCTTTTGTCGTTTTCAGCCTTCCCCCTCCTCTGAGAGTCTGTGCACATCACGGCAGAGCTGCGTCACCACTTCAGTTGTTAGCAGTTTGACAAATTAATATATCAGCAGAGACACAGATTCATCTATCAAGAGTACAAATTGTGAGTGGCTGTTAATATTTATGTATTCAACGCCCTATATAAAAAAAAATAAATCCTGACAGTGTGGGAGGCTTATTATCGGCTTCATACAGCAAACAGATAAGGCAGCGCCGACATCTCCGTTTTCACCTTAAGCTTTTCCAACTGCTGTAATATTTCATGATGACACGACCTTACAGCTGAGAGCTGTCACACACTATCAGACGCTTCAGAACAAATGAATCTATCGCGGCATAATAAATGACGCAGCGTTTCCGCGGGGGTTTGTCGTGTCGCTATCTCGCTCGCCGATTAGCTCAGGGGCCGGAGGTGACCACGAGAAGGTGTTGAAGAAGAAGAGGAGGAGGAAGAAGAGGAGGAGGAGGAGGGGTGAAGAGAGAAGCAAAGGCAGAGTAATAAAGACGTGGGATAGTCACGTTTAAAACCTGAAAGTGAATCACTCTCACGACTTCAGGGGAAACTTTAAACCCCAAAACACGTCAAACAAATGACTTTTAATTATACAAACTTCCCCTTTTCACTTCAGGGCATCATTAAGTGGATTTTGTATGTATATAATATATTATGTGTGGTTTATTTTGATGATGTTCCACCTCAGGATCTAAAATATCAACTCTAAAAGTAGTCTGATCAAATATTCAACATTCATGCATCCATTTAGCTTTCATGCATGAATTACGATAACCTCAGTCAGGATCTTCATCTTTAGGCTGAAAAACAAGATTTCAACTTTTTTTTTTTCCTTCAACCCAAATTTTATAAAGATATATTTACATGTCCAGTAGTTGACATGTAGCTAGTGATGTACACTTCAGTGGACATGTGATTAATCATAATTTCCTCCCAATATAAAATCAATACTTGGAAAATTTAGCAATTGCATGACTCCTAAGAAAAATATGGGGGCATCAAGTAACATCTGACCTGCAAGGGTTTCTTTTTTTAGAAGGTTTGAACAGAAAGAAACGAGCACCTTGGTGTTTCTGGCTGTCTGTCGGCCATCTTGGTTTCACTCTGAGTGGATGAGATGATGCAGGAGCTTCACTGTAGCGGCTGATGTGCAGCTACGCCATCAAAACTCATGCATACAGAAGAAGAACAGCTTCTGAAGAGCTGCACACTGTAGTGACCTCTGTGCATGAAAGGGTTAAGGCCGTAACGATGGACGCAGATGTTCTACACTTTAGTTTTTAATCTCTGCGGCAACAATTAACGTTAACAAGTGACTGAACCACCTCAACCCCTCCGCCCAGGAAGTGACGCAGCGTCACCACCTGCAAAATGACTCAGAATTATGATTCATTCAGTCCGATAACATTCAGAAAGTCTATTTATCATTTTATCCTCATTCAAGTTAGCAGAGGGCTAACAGGAAGTTAGCCGGCTCGGCAGGCATGAGATGCTAGATGCTCTGTGAAGATCTGGGGGCTTTTACACCCGGAAAGTCGAACTTATTTGGATTCATGCTCCACTGAGCAGCTTTCACGGGAATGAACGAAGCCTCCAACAGTGTGTGCAGGTCTCTTTATACATCATTAACCCAGTTCTCACATACTTTATTGAAGCTTCAAATGTCTGGAGACTTATTTTATGACGTCACGATAAAAAAAATCAATCTTTGATCCTCAATTTGGATCAACTGTCAGTGTGTTGTTTGACGTGATGACGTTTAACCTTCTTTTAGACACGTAAAAGCTTCAAAATTGAAAAGTGATGGATTTACTGATGTATTTTATGTCGTAGAACAAAAATGAAACTCTCATGTTGACCACAGACCTCATTTTTAACCAAAAACCCATTTAAAAAAAACATGATTTCCATTCGACGGTACTGAAAGTGCAAAAATGCTCGTTCGTTTCTGAGCTTCAGGACTCTGTAACCGATGACTGTAGACTTAGACAGTAACTTTAGTGGCTCATCATGACTTTATTAGTCCCACGACGGAGAAATGATAACATATAAGAGGCGAGATTGGATAGTTGGACAGTTCGCTATAAATTTAAAGAGGGCATTGCAGGTTTTATTAAGAGCGTCTAACTGCATTTGTTTGGAGCAGGTGTCTGAATCTTTCATATTCCAGCCTCACATACAGACACGGAGAAAAAAAAAAAAACATATTGCTTGGAGTAGAATGATAAATCGAAAGCAAAAACAGCTTTATTATCATCTGCGCCACTAAAAGTAAAAAGACTGAACCTTATCTGACATCCCCTCCAACTCATTTTGTGAGGATCACTTGTGTATCACAGTATGAATACTGCATCGTACATCAGGTAGGGATTGTGCTGGGAGAAGACGGGCTGACAGCTCGGAGACTTTAGCTCCTCCATCACAGAGATATGATGCTGTGCTGCTGCTCGGGCGCTCTCTGGCTGTCCGTGCAGCCGACTCCTCTCTGACAGAAACAGACGCCAAACAAATGAGCATCACTTTAAATTAAGAGAGAATTTAGCTTCGGATGCACGCCATGCGAGCTCGTACACGCTAAAATCCTGCACTTTCACACACTTTTTAAAGGAAAAAAAGAAAAAAATAGCTGTGTTTTAAGGCTATGAGGGATAATTTAAAATCAGCACAGTGTACAAAAAGTGAAGTGCTGAGTTTTGAAAGTTGCAAGGAAGTATGTGAGCGAGGGGGTGAAAGTGGGAACAGTGGATACAGGAGTGAGAGTGGCCTCGGCTTTATGGTGCTTAAGCCACAGAGGGGTCATCCTCTCTAAATTTATAGTGGCAGTGTGTTAACATTTTACAGCTTTTTTCGTGCATTAGGACAGGATTCCTCGCAGCTACATGCACTTGGCACCGCACACCAAGTAAAGATTTATACTGGAGGGGTAAAGACTGAGGTAGAGTTACTGCCTGTAACTCTGAAAGCTTTACTCGTCCTCAGGAGCAGACCGGACTGGAGCTTCTCACCAGTGGCAGGTGTGTTTTTAGCACACGGTTTCAATGTTATCAGGCTGCTGGGTGAAAATATGGGCTTAGTAGGAGCCAAACCAAACCTACAAACAGGAGTCAGACCAGCAGGCAGAAGACAGGTGATATAGGAAGCTTGGTCAATCAATCAATCAATCAATCTTTATCTATATAGCGTCAATTCATAACAGTGTTATCTCAAGACGTTTTCCATAAAGAGCAGGTCTGGACCAAACTCTTTGATTAAGAGAGAGACCCAACGATTCAGGAGTTCTTGGTGTGGTTGGTGATTCGTATGCTTAGTTTAGTTTTCTGAAACTATGAGGTTAAATTTGGAAAAAGATTAGATTTTTATTTATTAGTCCCACTGTAGAGCATCAATAAATACATGTGTACGACAATGTTTGGGAGACGATGGTTTGGGTTTAGTTATGGAAGTTAGCTGGTTAGTCAGTGTGTCAGTGTGTAGTGGAGGTCTATAGTGTGTGTGTGTTAGTTAGTCAGTGTGTTAGTGTGTAGTGGAGGTCTATAGTGTGTGTGTGTGCTAGTTAGTCAGTGTGTTAGTGTGTAGTGGAGGTCTATAGTGTGTGTGTGCTAGTTAGTCAGTGTGTTAGTGTGTAGTGGAGGTCTATAGTGTGTGTGTGTGCTAGTTAGTGTGTTAGTGTGTAGTGGAGGTCTATAGTGTGTGTGTGTGTTAGTTAGTCAGTGTGTTAGTGTGTAGTGGAGGTCTATAGTGTGTGTGTGTGTGTGTGTGTGTGTGTGTGTGTGTGTGTGTGTGTGTGTGTGCTAGTTAGTCAGTGTGTTACATCCACTGTTGTTCTGGATCAACATGTTCTCTGTCTTTATTTAGCCAAATAAACTTGTTAATTATTCTGGTTTATTGACTTCTGGAACCTTTTAGCTGAGGTTGGACAGATTAAAGTGTTCAGAAATATCAGAAGAAATGACAATGAAGTCCCAACAAGCAGTCGGACCATTTGGATCAGATTAGTTCAGAGGGTTAAAGGAACGGTGAGAGATTTTGGGAAATGCATTTATTTGATTTGTTGCTCAGAGTTGGACAAGAAGATTGATGCCACTCTCACGTCTGTTTGTTGAATATGACACTAGAGCCGCGGGACGATCCTGCCTCACAACACCCGTCTCCACTGTCTGCTTCCAAATAAGGAGAAATAAATCCCCCCAAAGAGACTCCTGCCTCTGTGCTTTGACAGGAAAGACATTACTCTCTTCACGGCAAGAGGTAATTTGTCAGAAAAGTGTGAGCATGGGGTGTTTTGAGTGCTGTTGTTTTCCTGTTGATGCTTTAAAGTCAAGAAGTCATTGAACAATCTTCTACTATTTATTGTATTTATATTGTGCTCTCAACTGCTGCACTTTAAGTTCCCATTTTCTGCTCATTTTCAAGTTCATACTTGTACTTTTGGAGGTCCTCCTGGAACAGTTCACATGGTTTAATATTCAAAAAGCGTGTTATTTTCTTTTCTTTTCTTATTTTATTATGTATCAGACGTGGCTGCTGCAGCTGTTTCCTTCGCTCTCGTCTTCCACTTCTTCGTGTTACACCGTGTCCTAACAGCGAGCGACAAAACCAGTTTGATCTCCTCGTTTCTTCTATCAGACTGTCCGAACTGGCCGATGCAGCACGACGCTCCGCATCATTTTACTTTCATCCGATGCCCTGTTTCTATTTCTGTGTGTTGAAAGCTCCATAATGGTCACAGAAAACCTGACTGGTGACGTTGAAATGAGGAGTTACTGTATCACAGCTCCTCATTTCACTACAAACACCTGAATAAGTTGATCAGCTGGCTGGAGGGAGGTCACAGAGAGCTGATATCCACAACAACCACCTGCTGCTGTCGGCTGGAGCGGCTCATTTCCAGTAAAGATACGTCTAAACATCACAATATGAAACGCCATCTTTTACTGGAGTGGTCACGTCTCCGGCCTGATCAGCTGGTAGATACCAGGAGGTCACATGATCAGCAGATACCCTCATGACATCATAAAGGGAGCCAAATCTAGACAAGAGGGAGGACGGTCTTTCCTCACAGCTTGGTGGTCTCCAGGCACACCAGGGACGTAATATGGGGCCTTTAAAGCTCCTCATCTATTCTTTTACCCTGGAACTGTGTCCATGCAACATGTTTTGCCTCATGACCCCTTAAAATGACGTAAAGTAGCTCCGTCACATACTACATCGGTCAGCGAGTGAGAAAAACTAAACTTTTTCCACTTCCCCTCCCCGTTAGTCATTTTATGACCTTTCTAGGTTTCTCTTCTGACCCTTTGGGGTGGGAGCCACTGTCCTCCAGGATCTGTCATTAGTCACTGTTTGGTTTGACAATGAAATGAGGAGGGATGGTGTCACTCCTGCAATCAGCACAGCCTCAGCTTCACACGGAGGCACAAACTACCAGGATTCACAGTTTCCATCTCTAAAAGAGAGAGATGTCGTCTTGGGCGCAGATTTTAATAAGAGAGCCAAAGATAAATGCTCTTGTAATCCTGAAGGACAGTTGATAAATCATTAAACCGATGCCTTATCCTTTCATCCTGTGGACTCGAGCAGGAACAGCCACAAGGAGGATTATATCAGCAACGGGTACAAAAAGATTAATAGATATCAAATTAAATAATTGCTTCCTAATTCTAGCTATTGTCTCGGCACGCTGAAGGAGTCCTCGCTGCCATCGGATGTCTTCAGCTGCTGCTGCAGAGGAACGAGAGCCGACTGCAGACCGGTCACGACACCCCGGGAGACAGGAACCAGAAAGGTGATTGTTCTCGTTCTAAACTTTTTATTTATTTATGTTTTTACCATGAGAAAGTTGCTGAATAATAAATTACGATCTATGTATTGGGGATGAAACCAAATCCAGGCACATTATTTGGACATAAATATGAATAGGACTGGACATCGCCACAGATTTCCTGTTTCGATTTCTAATTTGCTGATGATATAGACACTATTTTACTCAGATATTCTATTGTATTGTATAAATATGTATATATATTGTATTTGTACTGTAAAATCTGTTATTCTATTGTATCTAGGTTGTAAATTTCTCTATTTTATACACAGTATACAGACAAATCTTTGTTATTTTTCTCTCTCTAATTCTTGTTTACTGTGTAATTGTGTTCTGTTTGTATATTTAATCTAAAATCTCTTTGCAAGAGAGACAAACATTCACAAAGATTATGTTATTTTATCCCCACCAGGAGCGTCTGTGTTAGCGTCGACATGTTAGCTTAGCTTCCAACCAACAGTTCTCCACAAACACGACTTCTTCTCAACGTCAATCATCAGTTAAAGCAGGACATCATCAAGAATAAACCTAATCAGAAATCAGTATTTAGAAACGGAGCTTCTTATATCCTCAGATTTGTTCTCAACAGTTATACAACAAGTAGTTCTGACCGAGCGATCTGATTGGTCAGCCAGACATTTACAACGTGCTCAAATCAGCGTGACGGCGTGACGGCACACCTCACCGCCGCCGCGCTCATCACTAAAAATATTACTCTGCTCATTAGCTTCCTTCAGCTCTCTGAACTGTTCAGCATCAGCTCATGTTTCAGGTTTTTCTGCAGCAGCTTCACTTTCATCACAGTTTTCGAGCGACATGGCGCCGCTGTGGCTAACCGCTACCAGCTAGCTAAAGAATATGTGTGAAGTCGGCGGACGTAGTGGCTAAATCTGTGCAGATATCTGAGCTCCAGCCAGACTGAGCCAGCGAGGAGCTTCAGTGTTTCTACCTGTGGTTTTTATTCAGTTTGGGAAATCCCTCCATCTCTAGAGAGCATCAGCTCAGCAGGGACTAGTTACCGTCTCTGTTGCTAGGGGCGTCACTAAGGGTGTTGCTAGGGGCGTCACTAAGGGTGTTACTAGGGGCGTCACTAAGGGTGTTACTAGGGGCGTTACTAAGGGTGTTACTAGGGGCGTCACTAAGGGTGTTACTAGGGGCGTCACTAAGGGTGTTGCTAGGGGCGTTACTAAGGGTGTTACTAGGGGCGTCACTAAGGGTGTTACTAGGGGCGTTACTAAGGGTGTTACTAGGGGCGTTACTAAGGGTGTTACTAGGGGCGTTACTAAGGGTCGACCTACTAACTGGAGCACTGAACTAGGTTTTGGCTGTCCAGGTATTAGTCAAAGTCCCATGTGTTTCCATGGAAACTGATACAACACTGACAGAAAGTTTATTTTGACAGCGAATTCCGCCACAATCTCTTGTTTATCTTGTTTTATCTTAACTGTTCGACGTGTTGATATATAAAACATAAGCTTAATATTTCAGTGCCAATAATGGCGGTAAAACACACCCTCTTCTGTAGTGCTGATTACATTTAGACTTTTCCATCAGTATTTAAAATGTCTCCAGGTGGTTGTTGTGTGTCCAGTGTGAGCAGGAAGTGAGAGCAGGAAGTGAGAGCAGGAAGTGAGAGCAGGAAGTGAGAGCAGGAAGTGTGAGCAGGAAGTATGAGCAGGAAGTGAGAGCAGGAAGTGTGAGCAGGAAGTGAGAGCAGGAAGTGAGAGCAGGAAGAGTGAGCAGGAAGTGTGAGCAGGAAGTGTGAGCAGCGTTGCATGGAGCACATTTACCAGAAAGGTGTAAACACACAGGTGCAGATCAGTCTAAGTTCAGTCTGGGGACATTTGGGCTGGTTCATCCTCAGTAACTCATCAGTTTTCCTGATTAATGTTGCACAGATGCTGCTTGTGCGTCGTGCTCTGACATTTAAACTCGGCTGCCACCTCGCATGAGCAGAGAAGAAAGTGACGCATTTGAAGAGCCTTTAAAACTTTAGTCTAACTTTATTTTTATCTGGACGTCTGTCAGTTTAATACAACTCCTGGTTTTAATCGTCTCTTCTTGCCCAGTGCAAGTGTGACCTATAACAGCTTGTCAGGCTTTAATTAAACTTAGATTATTTTATTTTTTTTAATTGTTTGTCATTCAAATACAGTCTTTATCATTTGATTAATTTACGTTCACGGTTCAGTGTTCTGAGCAACTAAACCTTCATAATAAACCTAGAAATGACTGCAGAAAACAATTTCACGCAAAAAACAATGCGACTCTTTGACTTCTGGTTTCTTGTGATAAGGTATTTGTCTCCATATAACTGTACATTAGTATTCTTTAAACTTCAGTCACCAGTGTTCATATGTTGTAAGTGTTTCCAGGCAGCCTGGATTGTTTATACCTGCGGTGTGACAGACAGAAACCCACTACTACATGTGTTATGTTATTTTTCATTAATGAAACAGGATAAAAATTACGATAAAAAAAACTAATTATTTCATAAAAGGAAGACAGAAACGGCATTAACTTTCACTAAAAGGTCACAAAATAAGTGTTTTTGTTTCAGGATGGGATCAAAAAAGAAAAAAATCACATTCCAACAGTAATTTATTTTGCTTGTGTGACGAGCGCCAGAGGTGATGATGGAGGGAGGCGGGTGACGAAGAGGGGAGGGAGGAAAAGGTTAAAGCAGGGTTGATGGGTGACGAGGTCACAGATGGTCGAGTTCAACGGCCAGAGAGGCGACGCAAACAGCATTCAGGATCCATGGGGGTAAAAAAAGGAGGACAGGATAATGAAAAGGGGGACGAGTGAGGGAGAAATCATCCTGACGAGAGATGAAACGGCCTCAGGCGGAGATGGAAAATGGCAAAAAGGTTTTTCTTTTGGAAAACATGTCTTCAATTTTGGGGAACTTAAAGTCTACAAGTAAGAATAGTGAACACGTAGAGCTTCCTACACATTATTACATGTTTGTTTAAGACAAACAGGAAGTGCAAAAACAGACGGCACCCAAATCTATGGAGGGACTGAAATAAGAAATAACTAAATAAATAGATTAATGTACCATAAATATATAATTAAATGTGCATTAAATTCACCAAAGATATTAAAAACAAATGTAGACATTAATTAATTTATAAAATGTGACATAAATTGACATTTGTTTTGATTTGCTTGTATTTCTGTACATATTTAAGGACTCTGTCCCTGAGTATCTGATGTATTTATGTTTACAGTGTATGTTTATATCATTTATGTCTTATATTTTTATGTCTATTCTCTTTTCACATGTCTTCACTGAGCTGCTGTGATTTTTCCCGATGACGAATTAACAATGTTTATCTTCTTCTTATCGTCTGTATTTATTTCCTTTTGTATTAATCCCCCCATTTATATACTTGAATTAATTTATTCATATTCAAAATTATTTATTTTCTTAAAATAGAAAAAAATATCAATTCATGTCACTTTATCAATTAATGGCTATATTTATTTAAAATAATTTTTGGGTGCATTTAATGTCACATTCATTTATTTAACTGAGTAATTTTTCTTTCTTTCCTTTTTTTTCCTTCTTTTTTTTCAAATGATGCCAGTTTCATTCCTCCATATATAAACCAGCCCAGAAACACAAAGAGAAAAAGCTCTCTGATTAAATTAGCAGCCCTCCCCCCTCCCCTCCTCCTCCCTGTCTCTCTGCTGGGGAGGGAAACCTTTCAATTAGCTCAAGCTGTGCACATCACACAACAAAAGACCCGTCAGAGGCCGTTAATGTTAACGAACCGGGCAGGCGTCTTTTCGTAGTTAACATTGAAGAATTAGCTTCCAGCGATCAAACTACTCAGCTAACGGGAGCAGGAGGGCCAGAGTGTGTGTGTGTGTGTGTGTGTGTGTGCAGCATCACACAATAGAGTGGAGGGTTATTTTGTCTGGATCCCCCGGGAGAATCTAATAAAGTTGTTTACAAGCAGCTGTTGAATAAAGACACACAATGCGCTCCTCTTTACCCCCCCCGCCCTGCAGGCAAACCCATTCACTTCCTCTCTCCAGTATGAAAACGGCAACACTGGCCTATAGAATTTACCATCTAGGGTGGATAATTGATTTCTTGTGCTGGATCAGGGAAGGTGTACTGACATGAGATAAAGCCTGGACGGGGGAGATCTCCTCTTTCCCCTCACAGACGTCGGCGTTGCTGAGCTGGTTCGAACGCCGATTCTGGACTTCAAATGTCTCACTTTTATCGGTTTGCTTGCAGAAACCGACAGAACTGAGAGACATTACTGCAATGATTCAGTTCAGATGAGCACAAGAAACAAACAAAAGAAGCCTCATTCAGTCTGTGTTGGTCTTTGTATGACCACCTGCCAACACTACTTCACCCTTGAAATTCAGCTGGTAGCCCAGATCGCTGCGGGCACTTTGTGTAATGGGATTAATTTTCACAGAAATGTTCAGACACATCCATAAAACAGCCAAAACGCACAAATTCTACGTGGCTAGAGGCAAAATAAAAGGACAGCCCATCTTATCTGTCCAGTTAATATACAAGTGCATTAGGCTAAACACTAATGTTTCCGGTGGAGTCAAACATTGCACCTGCTGCTCGCCTCAAAGAGCATCAAGAAACGTTCAGATGAGCTTTGGAGGCACAAATGGTTGTTTCTGGGTGCCACATCGGTGAGCAGTGGAGCAGGCGGAGCAGATGCAAACGTGCCCCCACTTTTTCCATCAGATAAAAAAAGATTTAAGCTAGTTTGGCTGTGTTTTATGTCGTTTCTGGATTTAGAATTACATTTTCTGAAGCTGTTTTCCCATAAGATCTCCAGAGAATTCCCAAAAGAATCAGGTCCTGGACAAACAGGAGACTCTCTGTGTCGGACTGTGATCACCTACTGAAATCCTCCTATCCACAGGAAACCACAAGGCGCCCATCCTCTCAGGCAGAACTACCAGCAAAAACACCGGAGAACTACGCAAGAGCGCCGTGTGGACTTAAGAGGCGACGGTGATCGTTAATTTAGGGTTTAGAGGAACTTTTTGTAAAGTTACTTTCCAGGTTCATTGTGCATTAGAAACTGAAATGCACGTGATGCTGAATCAGGTCACAAACGCAACAAAAGCTCGGTTTTGAGTCGAAAAAGGTCCAGATGAGTTACGAAGCCTGGATGTTTTTAGTTTTTGAGTGAAATAAGTTCCCATGGCTCGTGTGCTCTTACAGTCTGCAGCTTTGCAGGATCATTAGGACAAAACACAACAGCAAAGTTAACTCAGATCTAATAAGATTTAATCCATTAACAGTGTGTGAGTCATGTGATCTAGAAAGGTGGTTTATCTGAGGAGTCAGTCTGAGTTTTCAAGACTTCTTGAACACAGTCGGGTCGGTTGTAACAAGATAAATAAGAGGCAGGGTGTGTGTGTGTGTGTGTGTGTGTGTGTGTGTGTGTGTGTGTTTCTCCACAACAGAAGCTGCAGGCTGAGTTTACACTTAAATACAGAATCCGTGTGCGTCTCCTATCAGATTTAAGTGAACATCTGTCGTCTCATCTGCTCCGTCTAATTGTCTGATGTTCTGTCTGATGTAAGAATCGTGTTTTTCTTTGGCTGGGAAAAAAAAAAAAAACCAACCTCAGAGCTTCAAACAGAGATGACTGTAGAGAAATGCTGGCATTTTATCTCACTGACCGTTTGTGTTTTTCCAAAAAAAAAATAAAAGAAAACAGATCCGTCCCACACACCAGGGGACGAGGCTAAACACTCGCCTCATCTGATGATAAGGTGACAGTGGAAAATATTGAAAAGACACATAAAAAGTCTCTTGTAGTGAGAATAAAAAGGCAACAGAGGAGAAGGAGGTATTGTCTGACTCTGAATGACCCCGAGAAGAAACCAAGGTTCAACACAACAGAATCAAGATCTGATTTTCCACTTTTTAGATATCTGACAACATTTAACTCACGGTTTTGTGCTTCCAGCTTGTTTGAGGTCGTTTCCCCCTCTTTTATTTATTTATTTATCCCCCCCCCCCCAAATCCTCCAGTTCAAGTTGATTTCAAAGCTCTGTTTGGAAAAACTTTAAGTAGAAATGGATCCACTTTGTAACGGAGCCAGATTGATCTGACTTTGACAGCCCCAACAGCAGAAACAGATAACTGCCCGGCGCAAGTGAAAAGATAACGACGGAGATTGAATCACTGTTCCACACGATGTAGCTACACTGCAATTTTAACAAGGCCGGATACTTTGTGTGTATCAAGTGGAAAAAAGTTTGAAAATAACAGCAGAGATGACAGGAAAATGATTTTGTTTGTTGCAGAGACTGTATGCAGAGCAAACGTTCCCCCTGCGGAGGGAATATTTCAAATCCAGCCCAGTCTGGAGATGGTGCCGTGTGATAGGAAACAGCAGCGTAGGATATGTTTTCATTTCCATCTGATCAAACACAAAGTGCATCTGCAGCATTAGAAAAGCGCCCTTACTTCACATATAGGAGGAGAAGGGAAGTATCTGTTAACGGTGTGTGGGGAAAAAAAAGTTTGATTTTTGTCATTTAGTGGGTCTTTAAGTCACTGAAACAGCGCTGATGTTCCTTCCAGCAGCAGAGAGGCATTTAAAGAGGTTATTCTATAAAATACAGTGGTTTTATTAGATGCATTTGTTATTTGCTGCTGATTAAATTTGGATTACAACTTATTAGTCCTTGGAGTTTTTAAACTTATTATACCTTTGTCACCGTTTCCATTACCATCCCTTTAGGAGAGAGAGAGAGAGATAGAGATAGAGATAGAGATAGAGCTGCAATAGCATAGAAGGTTAAGTGACCACCACCATGAATACAAACAAATAAATAAAAAATACAAAAAAAAAAGAAGTAAATGTACAAAAAAGTTTTGCAGGTAAATAAATACAAAATGTAATATAGACTACAGACAGGACCAGATGTGATGTGCACAGAGGGTTAGGGTTATGTAAAGGTTGTTCACTCCTCCAGGAAATTAGATATTTCTAGTCCGCTCAGCTGTTAGCCACAAAGCTAACGTCACGCTAGCAAGACTAAAAGTAAATAACACATGTTTAACAACAACTATAGCAGCTAACCAGCTACGCCACCGTCCCCCAAAATCAATATCAAGACCAATGAACGGCCACGTGGAACGTTACTGTCGCTGCACCTGCAGCGGTGAGCAGAGTGTCAGATGATCACCTGTGCTGAAGATCCAGATCACAGGCTCTCCCCCGTCAATGTAAACTGATCAAACGTGTGATCAGAGAGGGATCGTGTGCCCCAAAGTCTCAGTGAGGTCAGAGGGGGATCAGTCTACTTCCTGGAGCTTGTGGTGTCAATTATCCATCCACTTTTTAAACGGCTCATATTTATTCCAGCACCTTTGCACTCTGCATCACTGCAGACTCTCTCTCTCTGTTTCTCATTTATATTCACATATTTACACTGTAGAGCATAAATGTTTAGCTAAATGTGTGTTTTACTTTGTTCAGCTTTGTTCTCGTCTCCTTTTCTATCTGTTTGTGTGTAAATACACGAGAGCAGCAAGTCTAATTCCTGGTGTGTCTTCACATAGTTGGCCAATAAAAGCTGATCTTTATATAACTTATGTATTTACTTAACTTGAATCTTGTTAATGGAGGTATGGAACTTTCTTTTGTCAGGTTTATACCTTCGTTTCTATTTATCACCACATCAGAATTCATCTCAACACCAAAAACAAAAGGACAAAATGATCTGAATCGACTTACGAACACACAGATTTCCACTTTCGTAGAAGCCCGGGCAGCACTGAGAGCGGCGCCGGTACATGGTCCTCACTCCTCTCCTGTACGCCGTCTTGTAGCTGATCCTGAACACACACACACACACACACACACACACACACACACTTCACATGTTAACTTTAACTGAAAGTTTATTATCTTTTTCTATCTTTCTCTCTTCAGGTCTTCTTCAGTAAATGTAGTTGCACTGTTTTGATTCATGGTGCCGTTCAGAACGAGGCTCTTTACAGACACACTGGAAACATGTTCACTGCACTCCGTGAAGACGATCGACATTTAAGCGTTAAAGGGAGTTTCTCCCACTCACTCAAGGACGTGGATGTTGTCTGACATTTCGGCTGAAGATCAATGACTCAGCTCTTAGCTGGAGGAGCTAAACCGGTGGCTATAAAGCTTAATGTGGTCATTAAAGCCAACACGCCGACGGTCACTCATCAAAATGACCACATCAGACGGAGCTGAGGTGGTAGACACCGGTGACCGACGGCCTCTGATCCTCAGCCACAACATGTACAAGCTTTGAAAAACTGTTTGTACGATGTGACCCGGCGGGATGATGAACATGATCATGACTTCTTCTTTTTTTACATCTGTTTGCAGTAAATAAACAATAATACTAATAACTGCTACTGATTATACCAATTAAAACAGCCAGTCATATTAAAAATATCACCGGTTAGAACTTAAAAGTCTCTTAGAGGAATAAATGTACACTTTAAAAAGGGACAGTTCACCCCAAAATCAAAAATACACATCTTACCTTTAGTGCTATTTGTTCATAATACGACTGAACTGGATGACGGTCGTCTCAAGGCGCCAAAAAAAAGTAACTCTCTCCAAAACCATCTATAATCGATAAATAGCACAACAGCTAAGAGGAAAAATATGTGTTTTACATTTTGGGATGAACTGTCCCTTTAAAGCCAACTTATTCTGTGGTTGTTGTGCGCTCGGAGGACCAGGAAGTTTGTTCTTGTGTCACGGTCTTATTAATGAACACACAGAAATAATGACGCCTTCTGGATGTCAGTGATGAACACAGTCGACTATGGATCAGTAACTCATACAACCACTCTTCAGATACTCCAGTGTGTTACCTACAGTAGTAATGTACTGATGGAGATGGGGGGGGCAGCAGGAAAACTTACTTTAGCCACAACTAAAATATATACATCAGTTTAAGTGCACAATATATTGAGAATACTTTAACATGCCATCAAACGACCCTCTTGATTGGGAAGCGAAGCTGTTCTCTCTCTCGCTCTGTCTGCTTTCTTCAAAGCCACCAGCCCTCATTGACAAAAGCAGTAATTTTACCATGCAGTACATGGGGAGTTGTATGAGAGTTACCGCTACCTCCGTTAGTTAGTTTATTTGTGTCGGTGTGTGATTGTGGTGTTTTAAATAGTTCGGATCTAAACTGATGTGTGGGTTCACTAATTGAGGCAGCGGTAGACCAGCAACTCCTGTGTTCTCCAACGGTAAAATTACTGTATTTGTCAATGGAGTTTGGTGGATTTGAAGATTGCAAAGAGAGACTGAGGCAGCAAGGTAAAGTGGTGATAATATGTTAAATATAGCGTACACTTAAATCAGTTTACCTGCTGCTTACTCAGCGTCTGTGCCGGGACTCCTGTCTGCTTTCCCAAACTGAGGATGACTTCCCTATGCAGCCACACTTGAAAAAGTCAGAACTATCCCTTTAAGCGTAGAGCCTGCAGTCTACAGTAGAGCTTAATAATAATGTGGAGACATCGCAGTGGATTTTATATGATGGTTTGTCTGTTTTTAAAATGGAAACAAGCTGCTGTAAGAATCCAATTTGTTTGTTACAACTGTTTTTAACATTTATTTTGTAGGACGATCAAATCTTATCTATTTGGAGTTCAGAACAAGGTTCAGATTATTATGGAGATGTTATCAAACCCAGACGGTCTTCTGGAGAACAGAAGATTTATTAAAACTCTCTCTGATTCCAGCTTCTTCTGTTTTACATCACAGTAAATTTAATTCATTTGAATTTTGAACTGCTGTCAGAGGAAATGAGCGATTAAAAAAAAAAAAAAAAGTCTTTACATTTTATGGACAAAATTTTTAAACTTTTAATGGAAAAAAGTAATCAAGAGAGTAAAAAAAAGAGAAAATAATCATTAGCTGCTGCACTAGTCCACCCTGCAGCTTTAGCTCTAGCAGATGATGTGTTGCGTTCAGGGTCCACACCTGTGTCTGGTGCATTTGAACCAGTTGAGGATGTCGGTGCAGCGGGTGTAGTAGACCTGGTCGAACGGATGAGCGTAAGACTCCTGCACCGTCACTGCATAGCTGGAGGGGCAGAAGACACAACCACAGATTAGCATCCGATAAAGAGCACATGTACAATTCAGCAACTAATCTCATCTGATATATCTTTGTCGTTATCAAACAAATAAACCGGCCTGCTGCTCTCCATTAACATCAAGTTCAGGGATTTTTCTCCAGTTACTCTCAAGGCTTCAGCGAAGTCTTTGGGCTCAAAATGGCATTATTACAGTGGTGCAGCATGTAATGTTCATGTCAAGTCAATAACGTTTCCTTTATAAAACAGGCCGTCAGGACGTGAGGTGGTGGCTCAGCGACAGGGAGCACTGAGCGTCCTTGTGGTGCTATTTTTCTGAATGTGAAAAATACTCAACAGCCATCGATTCTCTCAAGAATTTCAAAAGCTTTGTTTGATTTTCCTGAAAAACACACAAACTTTCAGGACTTCCAGGACTCTCTGCGTAACTTAACGTGTGGTTTTTCCCCACCATAACAACACACACCTGATTTTCTCAGCGTGTTTTCATACCCGCGTTGGATAAAAAGGTTACTGGACTGAGGGTAACCTTTAGCTAGAAGTGAAAAGTGTAACAGTCGTCAGAGGTAATATCCATTTCCACAATTCCAACTGATTACACTGAGGGATTATCGATCACAGCACCTGCACTCTGTGTTGCTCTCATCGCAAATGACATTGTGCTTTTACTCAGCGCAGCTCTGAGTGGTGAGACCACTCAAGCAGTCACATTACCCATCGCTCTGAATTTACGACCCCGGCGTGTCCCCAGGAGTAAACCTTTTCCCTCTCTCTTTTGATTATTGGCAAACCCTCAGTTCTGATTTGTGGCGAGGAGTCCATTAGTTCACTGCGGCGTTTTTGAGCGATGTTATTCCACGTCGAGTATCAGGGGGGGGGAACTGACCTCTCCCAGTGGCTGCAAACGTTGGGGTCATCCGGGTTGAGAGGCCACGCCGGCGAGATCAAGCCGAACAGGTTGAGCCACAGCAGGGCTTGGGTGGAAACCCCACCGGCCCCCATTGTCCTCTTCCCTCCGTCCTTGAGAGAGAAAGTTTTAAACAATCATTCCTTCACATTTACAACAATTAGCAGCAAAGACAGTAATAGACAACAGTACAAAAAGGATAAATAAGTTTAACCAGACTTCATTGACAAAAACAGTAATTGTACCTTGTCAGTCATGGCAGCTGCTGGTCTACTGCCGCCTTGATCGATTGGTTTGTTTATTATTGTTTTTGTGTGACTTTAGTGTTTTATCTAAACTAACCCTTTAAAACATCAAATAAGTGTAACATATAACACAAATAAACTGACTGACTGGGGCACCAGTAGACCAGCAACTCCTGTGTTCTATGAGGTTAAATTGCTGTTTTTGTCAATGGAGTCTGGTGGGTTTGAAGAGAGCGATATAACTGCTGTTTGTGGTATCGCTCTCTTCAAACCCACCAGATTACAGGATTAAAAGTACTTTAGTTATCCTTTAAAACACACAGCATGTGAACATATTCTAGTTTCCAAGTCCTTTAAGGAAAAAAGCATGCCTTCAACATCTCAAATATTGAAAAACATCCAAATCTCCCATTTTGCTCAACCTATTCTCTTGAAAATTAACATTTACACCTCTGCCCTCGATCCATTTTTTCTTTCCTACTTTGCCACAAAAAAAATGTTAACATGAGAAAACGCAAACATGAACCTCCGTTCAGTGAAATGTTCTCTGAAAAGACATGAATAAAGTACTAAATAAGAGCGAGAGAGAGCTTTAAAAGGCTGTTCTGTTCTGTGAGTGAATCAGAAAAGAGCGACACAAAGGGACTACCATTACCCTGAAAATTTAAATCTGCAAAATACAGTAAAACAACTGTAACAAGCTGTGAAAGGTGAAGACAAAACAGAACGCCGGCTTCAAGGGTGAGGAAACACTGCCAGCCGCTTATTTACAATTAGAAAATAATGAGAAAATGGAAAAACATGGAGGGAAAGAACTCTTTTTTGGAGCCCACTGTTATAAATAACTGCACCTAACACACTCCACTGCATACTGAGGTATTTTGTACTTAAGTTGAGTTTATACACATTTTCTGATACTGTACTTTTATTTTGCTACACTTATCTGACAGATGAAGACTTTAGATTAAAACAACGTATTATTCTGTTATAATATAAATGTTCGATGATTAAACCAGCGCCTACTTTCAGGTGTCTGTTGGATTGAGGCAGTTCAGAGTGATTTCACCTCCAAAACTTTTCAAATGCTTCGCTTCAAATAATTGTTCAAGGCCCAAAGAGGTGAAACGAGCCAATATTTTACAACAAAAACAGCAAATATTAGCAGAAAGGCCCCATTAATCATCTCCCGACCCCTCAGATTATTCTTGTGACCAAACTAACTGTATATAAAACAGTTAAAACAACTTCACCTCAGGCTGCGACCGTAAAATGCTGCCTGCACATCCATGTATTACTATTAAATTAAAAAACCACACATATTGTATCATCTATTCATTCCTCCGTCCATTCATTCATTTTTATTTTTTTATTCATCATTCATGTATTTTATTAATTTATCTAACTTGCTTGGATGAGCCTCAAAGGGAGGACTGAGGCTTTATGTCAGCACACCGATATGTAGACATTTATAGATTACGTATAATAATCTAATGACCACATCAAACCTCTAAATCAAACATCAGTCTGTCTCGTTTCCACGTGTGATGAACGATGGAAATTCAGCACACAGACTGATGAACACACTTCAGGGATCTCAGGCTCCCGTCCTCGAAGTTTCATGTGATCATAACCAGTCAGAGTGTTTGTGAAACCAGACACAATATAAAACACATAATTATAGTTTAATTTAAATAATATGCTCAAAGTTGCCCCAACAGCTTCTTTAATTTTCTCACTTTGCATGTCTGGAATAGACTTTTCTTGATTCCATGACTTTCCAGAACTTCAGTGACCTGACAACCACAAACCGACGTCCCGACTCTCCTCCTACTCAATAATCTTGTCAAAATTATTCATCTTTCTTGAAAACTTTTCAACTTAAAAAAAGGGTTTGAATGAGGACGGAAACAGAAAATGTAAAAATGTTAAACATATGGCGAGTTAGGAAGTGGGTGTTAACCAGTATGGAAGGAAAAAATAAAAAAAAAGTGATATTTGATACGGTAACTCACAAGAACGGACCATTGATGAAAACAAATCAGCAGGAAGCAGGTAAAATTGAGCAATTTTACAAAAAGCAGCATCAACAGGCTGTGTCGCCGCCTGTGGGCGATGGCAGAGCACAAAAAGCTACACGCAAAGCAATGCATCCAAAAAAATAAAGTATAAATATGGAGATTTCCTAAAATGTGACACTATAACACCTGATTCACAACTTCTGCTCAGGGTGGAGGGGGGGGGGCTGTTAGATTCTGTAGAGCACGGGGAAGGCTGAAAGCACGTCAGGAGAAAAGAGCGCTCTTTGCTGTTGCTGAAAAGTTTAAATCTCTTGTACTTTATGCAAATAAAATAGCAGAGCACGCTCGCACAGCTGAGAACGACAATCAGCAAATGGGCCTCTGCAAGCAGCAGCGGCAGCTCGATGTGGGTCTGAGCGGCTGACACAACCAATCCTGTTTCCCCAGAAATCACTCACTGCTTTACATAGAGGTTCGCTAGAATAGTAAAGGCAGCTGCAGGGGAAACAGTCTTTATTGAAGCTGTCATTTTTTTTTTTTTTTTTGTGTCCTGAAATGTGGAAAAACTGCTGAATGTGAAAAGAATTTAAAGGTAGCATCACTTTTTTTTTTTTTTTTTTTAGCCACATAGATATTATTGTTATTGCTGCTGGGATGCAAGAGGAGAATCTAAGGCGACACAGACGCAACGTTTCTGAGAAAATTACTCCCAAAACTAATTATTCTTCCCCCACATAAGTGAGAATTCCAGACAGCCTGATAGGAGGAATATCTGTGGTGATACACCTACACCTTCAACATGTCTGCACAATGAATGCTGCCCAGGAGCGTTGTTGACGGCCGCTGTGGGCATGACAGTGACATAAGACTCCACAGCGGGCCGATCCTTCATGCCACTGGGCCATTTCAGCCACACACACTGACAGCCCTGGGTGAAAACCAGGGTGATGATGAATAAACCCCTGAGTGACAGAGGTGGTATGAGCCAAACTCTCCACACACACACACACACACACACACACACACACACACACACACACACACACACACACACACACACACACACACACACACACACACACACACACACACACACACACACACACACACACACACACACACACACACACACACACACACACACACACACACACACTCCCGTAAAGCGGTGACATTATGATGTTCATTTGTAGACAACTGCTGGAGCGCTCTCATTATGTGTAATACGAGCGAGGACATGTGGAGACACCGAGAAGTCAGACAAGCTGGATGGTTTCTTTTTCCTGTTTGTCTTACAGGCGTCTGCTGTGTGGAGACAGGTTGTGCGGACAGGTATGATTAAGGCGAAGCAGTGAATCGGCCGCTGGGAGGTGAGTTTGACGTAAAACACATGACGCACAGAAAGTTTTAGAGCCGCTGAAAATGTTGGGATGCCACATCAGAAATGAAAAGACTGAAAATCAGGAATTCTCTTATGCAGCTGTAGTGCAGTGCAGTGTCAGCAGTAACGTGGGCGCTGCACTAGCACTCTGCGTCACTCTCCAACCTTAACTGTGTAGTTTCGGTGCCTAAACCTAACCACACTGCAACCGCAGGAGGAGGCAGACGAGGAAAAACGGGCTCAAGAATGATTTTTGTATCAGTCGCTGACGAGCGACGCCGTCCTCTTCAGTTTGAAGGACTTCACGTCAGCTGTCCTGGAAAACATCAGCGTTCTTTCAAAGCAATCAACCAAAAATCAATGTTCTGAATACGCTGGCGGTGGGAAATAGGTCACACGGTTCCAGATGATTCTCTGTCTGACAACAGCGGCAGTGGTGGTGCTGAAGAGGAGGGCGAAGCTTTGGATTTAACGGCTCAGTCTCACCCGTGTGTAATGGAGCTCTAGGTAATGACCGAAAGAACGAGATCACAGGTCCAAGCAGCCAGAACGAGTCTCCTCCGCAGGGTGTCTGGGCTCAGAGAGGAGGCTCCTCCGCATCGAAAGGAGCCAGTTCACTGGAGGGATTATACAGGATCCTGGAGCTGGAAAGAGTTGCTGAGGAGGACGACGTCTGGAGTGCTCAGCCTGTTGATGACGATGGATGGATGATAGTATAGTGTTCACCTGATCTTGGAGTGTGGAAGTAAACAGTTCAGTTCAAACTTCCCGCTCATTAACTGGCTTAACACGCTTAAATTAACAATGTCTGACGATACTTAACAGTAGGAGCCATTTATCAAAAAATCTAAATCAAAAAGCAAAAGGGCCACTGATGCATCATGGGTATATAGTGTCTGAAGAAGTACTTCACCCATTCAAAGTTTCAGTGGTTTATTATCTCCCCAAAAACAAGCATGCAGACAAGAGAGTGAAATAAATAAATTAATAATCTGGATTCCTGCTGCCTCTCTGGTGCTGGTAAAAAAAAAAAAAAAAAACACAGGCCCATCCAGGTGCATGCTGGTCCTACACCTGCCTACCTGTTTAACATCAGCTGCTCAGAGTTTAACCAAACTCACAAACAAAACACAATACCAGTTACGCTAAAACCAAATATGCTAAACAAGAAAATAAAGAAATAACTTGCAAAAGAAAATACTATAAATCTAAACTATAAATCAACAACCAGCACTTCTTCTTATTAGTAAAAGAACACCACCGACAATAAATAACTCCTTCAGGGTGCGATCATTGTGGCATAAACTGTTTTAACGTCACCGACCGTGTTGTGCATGAAGTGTGTTCACTGAACGCGCTCTTGTTTCGGTGATCTGAACACAAACGTGTGTAACCACTGAATATGAGCATCGTTAACTCGCGCGAGACATAATAATTGATGGGTTTATTTTGGTCGAGGATTAAAAGAAAAACCTCTCGGTGTGATTTTGTTAATTTATCAAGACATTTTTATTAATCTATTTCATTTTGCCAACATAATTTTCAGAAGTCAATTAAGGAAAATGCAATAAATGTGATGAAAGCGAAACGAGCACAATAATAAAATGCATGCATGAGAAATGTTCCCCTCATGAAGAATTAGTATTTAACCTCAGCAAAAAAGCATTACCGAGACACAAATCAAAACAGGAAGCAGTTGACGCTGATGATAATTAATCACAATAACAGAATTATGTGTGGGTGGGAAACTGGCTTTTGTTTATAATTAGGAAAAATTATACAGAACAAAAGTCATCCCAGATTGACTTGTATCACCGGGTGTTTTACATTCCCAAAACAGCACCAAAAATAAGAATTAAAAAATACTAATTCAAATCTCACTCTTCCTTGGAGGCGTCCTAACTAAAGTAGGTGCATCTTCAGTTTCAAAACCTTTTTCCCCACCAATGTGACAAATCTAAAGGCCCCATTATCATGCAATATGCTCTTCTTAATATCTGTTAAACATAAATGTGCCTACTTTGTGCCCAGAAACCACCAAACTATGAGAAAAGACCTTTTCTCCTGCTCCATCTTTCAGTAAATGTGTGTGAAAACGCTCCGTTTAGATTTGGCTCCCTTTGTGATGTCATAAGGGGATCATGTGACCTCCTCCAGCCTATCAGCAGGCAGACTGCCTCCACCAGTGACTGTAGGTAAAGACGGGCATCGCATCCGCTTCTTCTCACTGTACAAAAATGATGCCAAGATATCCAGCTACAGTGGCGCCGCTGCCAGAAAAGCATTTGGATTAAAGACATCTTTCGTCCACCTGGACCAAACCAAAACCACAGCGGGAGGGGTGACCTCCTCAGACGGAGAGGAGGGAGAGATAAGCTAACCCGGCTGGTACCTAAAGCAGCTTCTAGCTAACGTCCGGTCGCGGGAAAATCGTCTGAATGAAATGAGAAAAATCAGACCTGGCTTCATCTCATATCAATCAATCCTCCCCACCACCACCACGGACATTTACACCAGCAGATGCAAGACACACACCTACACACCTGCCTGCACCAAGTACTTCTATTTTATTTCATATAGGACCTCTATTTTATATATTTTATTTGTTGTTTGATATTTATCGTGGCTTAAAACGGGACCTGAGAACCTAATTCCGTACCTCCCCATGTGCTGGTATGACAAATAAAGTTCCTTGCATCCATCAAAAGGAGAATATACTTCTTAAAACAAAACGATAGTCGTATAAAGTGTTTGACTTTTATATAACAGGCCCCCGGTCTCCCCTCAGTCAGGGAACAAACGTTACCTGGAGCCAAATACGAGCGTGACGAGAGGCGACCTGTCGAGAAGTTTATCACAAGGAAGAAGAAAAAAAGCCTCCTGCGGATGACGGCGATGTCGGGACGCAACCTCAGGACACCTAAAACACAGAGAGGACACGATAAGAATTAAGATCAGGAGTGTGACCACTATCAGGTTCGACAAGGTTATTGATCGATAATTCCATACTGCATAAAGAAACATATTCAGGTTCATTATTCTCTCCTCCTCATTACTGCTTCTTCATTCGTTTTCACAAATGTTGCACTGCGACAACGTCTTAATCATCGCCTTCTCGTTAGATGCACCTGAGGACATCAAAACTGCAGAGAATTCGCTTCCTCAAATTAATTTAATTCAGCACATACAGGTGGAGGCTTCCATCTGATATTCCTTAGGATTGAACCGAGAGATAATTCAGGGCCATCAAACATTCAGTCAGCAGTGGTTTTACCTGAGCTCTGCCATATTTTATCACTGCAGTTTATGTAAAGTGAAAACAGCACTGGAGCCAAAGAACTACAGGGCTTTGAACTCCGTAGTGTGTGTGTGTACAGCGTGCAAATGTGTGTGTACAGTTTGCAAATGTGTGTGTACAGCGTGTGAATGTGTGTGTACAGCGTGCAAATGTGTGTGTACAGCGTGCGAATGTGTGTGTACAGCGTGTGAATGTGTGCCTGCTTGTTGCAGATGTACTTTTCCGTTTGTGTGCACGTGCAGCCGTTGTGCTCGTCGGGTGCCGTTTCTCATAAGCGGCAACTCACAGCGACAGAAAAATCAATGAAAACACTGTTATTGTTAGTCAAACAATATTTCCCCGGCCCTGATGAATGTCTCAACATCGGGGTTTTGCGGTGCAGAGCTGTCAGAGAGTGAGCTTACACAGAGCTGCTGTTATGAGTTTATAGGGAAAGAGGATATGATGTATTACAGTAAACAGTGCTGGCGAAAAGGGAGAGACACACTCTCAAAGCTAAAATAATCCGATTAAAATGAACAGTCAGGACAGAATCAGATCAGTGGCTTCAGACTGGAGAGAGAAATATCCGTTTCTTACAAAAGAGTCGTCCCATTTCATCTTTACAAGACGTACAGTAGACAAAGAAAGGGTTTGTCTCCCAAGAAGAAGTGGTAATTCAGATAATCTGCTACTTACACAGGAACCACACTGGATCTTACTGGTTAAAAACCTTAACAAGAAGCATTTAAGATCAAGATATGTACTGAATTATCTATTTTAGCATTAAGACACAATGACTTTCTTTTGGATCGATGCACTTCTTTTAGATTTGACCTCTTCTTTATTCATGAAATCATCTTTTAATGTTGTTCATACTGAAACTTGTGTCTCTATATCAGATGCACATGTGGGCTTGAATGAACACAAGCACACATGTGCATCTGATTGAAGCCTTTCATTTTAGATTGCCCTGTTTAAAGGATAACGCTGGTATTTTATTACTTTATTTTACATATTGAGTTTGAAATTGGCCCCATTAAAACATGTCCACTAAAAAAAGTGCTTGTTTCAGCCACCAACAGGCTCAAAGTGTTATTCTAAGTGTGACACAGCATTATGGAAAGGATCCCTACAGAGAGAGACCTGGAAGATCCTTTTGGTTTAACCACAAACAGACGTTATATCACTCTCTGCGCACACACCAGACTCCATTCACAAAAACAGTCATTTTAGCTCACAGAACACAGGAGCTGCTGGTCTATCGCTGCCTTGATCAGTTAGTTTGTTAATTATTCTTTTTAATGTGACTTTTGTATTTTAAAGGGTTAGTTCAGACAAAACAGTATTTGTGTAACATATAACACCAACATTCTAACTGGACTGAGGCAGCGGTAGACCAGCAGCTCCTGAAATCTGTGAGGTAAAATCGCTGTTTTTGTGAATGGAGTCTGGTGTGTGTGCAGAGAGCGATATAACGTCTGTCTGACAGCATTATGGAAAGGATCCCTACAGAGAGAGACCTGGAAGATCCTTTTGGTTTAACCACAGACATTTAGAACAACAATCTGAGCCTGTCAGTGGCTAAAACAAGCACTTTTAGTGGACGCACTTCGATCAGTTGCCCCAAAGAATTACGCTACAGTCCTTGCTTTAATTTTAATGCATCTACCAGTGATTTTAAACCCAAAAATATGAGGGTCCAGGTTTAAAAACAGCCAAGTTATCCTTTAAGATGGGATACTAAGACATCTGAAGACATCTTTTTGGGACGTGCTCCAAAAGCTTGGTTTTTAAAATCACATGAGAATTTATGAAGCTGCACTCGGTGGTTCACAAACAATCTATTCCAGCAAGAAGGAAAAGAAGATTGGAGTGAAGCCTGCTCTTCAGGCTGGTGCTGATGGCGTTCACTGTAAAGCATATGCTTCCTTCCAAATGTTGATTTGGATGCAGATTTTAAAAGTAGTTTCCAGAAGAAAATGCAAATCTCTGCGCTTTTTTCTCTTAACTACCAGTGTGTCAGTTTTCCAAAGAGTGAGCAGAACTCCACAGTTATGCCTCTGTATACACTTCATGTCACTCCCCTCTGCTTCCCACCTAATGTGGTATTTATGGGTCTATCAGGAATTATTTTTCTTCCTCTGGCCGTCTTTGTTTTTAGTCTGTAAAAGGTGGGTGGCAGAAATATGCTGATGTTGTGACTATATTGTCAGAAATTGAGGAAGAAGAGGGGGAGGAACACAAGAAATAGCAGAATTAGTTGGTCTGCATCATATATTCTCTATTAATACTTAGAAACTAATTCAGTACTCCTTATATGATGGGCATCAACGTCACCACCGACCGGTGTAGACTCATTTTTAATGTTGAATAAAAGCGTCATGTTGTATTGCGAGGTCGTGTTTCTGTTCCATTGTGGGATCTTTCAGAGCATAATTAAAGAAATAGTGCAGAAATTTCACAAATGTCAGACACTTAAATGAAACGGTGGAGGGTCAATGCAGTGCAGTTTATAACAAATAGGGTCTGATTTTGGACACAGACACAACTTTACAAGACTTTAGGTCTTCTATAGCACCCTTAAGTAATTTGGGAGGCTGTATTCACAGATGAACACCTGATGAAGAGGCGACAGGATATGAGGACTATCAGTCAGACTGGAGCTCAGTGCAGCCTGTGATCAGCTGACTATCTACAATCAGCTGTTAGCCTGCTGCTGTTGTTGTTAGCTTCCATGCTAACTAGCTTTAGGCTCCATGTGCAGAGTGACAGCTTTCTATCTGCATCTGTATCAGGTGGGTGTAAAAGTTCACAGCTAGTTAGCATGGAAGCTAACAGCAACAGCAGGCTAACAGCTGTTTGTAGACAGTCTGTCAACCTGAGCTACAACCTGCACTGAGCTCCAGTCTGACAACAGTAGGAACAGCTGTTAGCGTCCATGCTAACTAGCATTGGACTCCAGGTGTAGAGAGACACCTATACATTTTTTCAGGGGCGGTGAGGCTGGAAATCAGACATGGCGGTGCATCCATGGGCACCACTGTGGACCTATCCGCCGCCGGTTTGGGGGTTGTAGACAGAATAAAAAAAACAAAAAAGGAGCGACTGTTGTGATTCGATTACAGCAGCTCATGTTAAAACTCATTTGGGTCTTATAATGTTCTGTGTTGACTGCAGACGTAACTAACTGGTTATCCAGACATTACAAACAGTCACCTACTTCTACTACTTGTGCTTGAGATGCAAACTGATTCCTATTTTGATAAGGAGGTAATATTTATTAGGATTTACACATGAGCCTTGTATTTAACTCATCATCTAGATTCACCACTACTGCTGCGGATTATTGAACTGAATCTCTCTGGTCTCCTTTTGTTTTGTTTTCCAGCACATCAGCGTCTGCTTGAACTTCATGCAGATTTTCTGATCTGCACTGTCGTCTGTCGGACTTCACACAGACAAAACGCGGCCAATTCAACTGACTGAAAATCATTTAAAAAAAAAAAAAAAAAAGGGAACACAAGTGAACCCAAAAATTGCTTTTCCCCCCAAAAGAAATAAAGAAAACACACTTCTCAATTCAATTTGGTCTTTTAGTGGCACCGAGTGCTTGAATAAAAATGACTTTTTATTGACTTGTACTCCTCTGTTGATTTAATATTCTACTGGGACCTTGTCGTGTTATTTTGGATAGATCAGTGACAAAACGACTGGTTCTGACAGTGCTGTAAAATCAGGTATCACGTCAGCCAGGGAGGACAAAGCCTTAAACAAGGACACACAGTTTGGGGTTAATTTACTTGACTAACAGTCTAAGAAACACATCTTTCCCTGTAACGAGTTAATCATTGCACGGCACAGCAGATACATCTTATCCCAGGGGCTGCTTCCTGTAATGAATGCTTGGCGAAAGGTCATCATCCCCCACAGTTTAATTACAGACGTTGATCCGAGGTTTTCCTTCCACAACACGCTGATTCTCATCCACGGCCGGGTCCAAGAAGTCCACACGTTTCAAAAGACTCCTGCAACCATACAGACCTTTAACTTGTGACTCAAGCTTCATTGACCAGTAAGCTCCCCTGTGGCCAATACTCAGCTCCACCGTGATGGAGAGTTACAGTATGCTGACAGTAGAAAGAGGCCAGTCGATCTCCTCAGCGGTCTCCCAGGACTCTTTGGTAATCCAAACTCAAAATGATGGCAAAGCAGCACACAGTTTACTGTATCTGAGACAGCTTAAACGGCTATTCCTGTCAAATGCTACCAAATGTGTGTAGAATGATCCTCGCCTGTAAAATTGGTGTCAAATGATTGGTAGGTGCAAAATCTTTTGGAAATTGCATCAAGGAACGTCCACTAAAAGTGCTTGTTTGATCCACTGACAGGCTCAGAGTGTTACAGCATCATGGAAAGGATCCCTACAGAGAGAGACCTGGAAGATCCTTTTGGTTTAACCACAAACAGCCGTTATATCACTCTCTGCACACACACCAGACTACATTCACAAAAACAGCAATTTTACCTCTCAGAACATGAGAGTTGCTGGTCTACCGCTGCCTCGACCGGTTGGTTTCTATGACTTATTGTGCATTACACAAATATTGTGTTAGATCCGATTGTGCCTTTAAAAACACCCAAGTGACACATTAACACAAACAAATTGCCTGATCGAGACAGCAGGTGACTAGTAACTCCTATGTAAAATCACTGTTTTTGTGAATGGAGTCTGGTGTGTGTGCAGAGAGCGATATAACGGCTGTTGGTGGTTAAACCAAAGGGATCTTCCAGGTCTCTCTCTGTAGGGATCCTTTCCATAATGCTGTCACACACTTAGAATAACAATCTGAGCCTGTCAGTGGCTAAAATAAGCACTTTTACAGGACATACTTAAACAGGGCTCAGGTTTAGAGTGATCCTGTAAGAGAATAGGGCCTAAGTGGGTCAACATGCCTCAGAAACATAAGAAAGATGCTTTGTGTGTTTCACCAACAACAACAACAGAATTAATAAATTAAACTGCTCAAAGAAACTTCACACCAACTCAGATCTTTTGAGAGCTGGACCCTGTTATCTTCAAACACATTAAATAAATCAGGAGCACTGCCCGGGAACTATATTTTCCTCCGACGACCAAAACTCACACATCTCATAACCAGATGATGACCCTTAGCGAAGAGAGAAAACAAATCACTTGTCTGTAGATAACACAGTAGTTTTAACTGATCAACACCATTAGGTCTCCTCTTCAGCTGTACATGAGCTGACTTCACCACCACCACTCATGTTTAACGCTTTAGTTATTACATCCTGAAAGCACAGCACTCATCAGCTTCTGTACATGAGCAGCTGTTATTACCACGGAGGAGTTGGTGAACCACGACCTCAGCGACCCGGACAAGGCCGCCTCTCCCCCTCTCTCGATGAGGGCTACGCTCAATTGGCAATGCACCAACCTGTGAAATCACCCTAATCTGCCCATTCACCCTTCATCTCGCCGTGATCAATGGTCACCTATGGGAGCAGGGGAGCTGAGCACGGAGGGATGGTATTGATGGTCATGGAGCGGGTCGATAAATTGATCAATTTAGTCCCCTTCTATCTTTAAGACACGTTATTTCTGTTGATTAAGGGGTTCTTGCATTTCACTGCGGATGGTTTTTCAAATATTAAACTTGCAAAACAGGCTCAACACCAGCACAGAAAATCACTACAGGTAGCAAAACAAAGCTTTATCAGAAGGATAATCCACGACCCTGCAGCATCTATAATGTGCTGAGTGACTTAAAGGACCAGTCCGGTCATTTTTTTGTCAACATAATCATTTTCAAACACCCTCCTACACTTTCCTGTCACATGACTGAAGAAGTAAATCTTCAAAAACTTGGAGTTTAATAAGTTAAAAAGCCTCAGTTGTTTCCTAAAACAGCTACTCATGGTAGTTTTTAGTGAACTTTAAACAAACCAAAGTAAATAGAGCATTTCTTGGGGACTATTTTCAGCAGTGGATGAATCCATTTTTGGGGCTCCGGTGAGTATTTGGGGCAGCAGGACAGAGTCAAAATAAACCACAGTGTGTGTGTTCATGGTGATGAAGGAACATAGCGCCCAGTGAAACAGTGACTCACTGATGTGTTTTTAATAGTTTTGGGACAACAATGGAGCTCTACGGCTGCACGTTTAAGAGACGGACGTAGCCATCGTGACGTCATCCAGTGGTTCTCGCAGCACCATTTTGAACCCTAGAGTTTGGTTTCACGGGCGTCGCCATCTTGGTTTTGTGGAGCCAGAAGTGACATTTGCTCCGTCTTCCTGGTGTATCTTCCTCTAAATGGACCATAATTTACTAAATGAACGTCCTGCTGTGCTGAAGGAGACTGTAAACTAGAGACAGAGAGCAGAAACTCATCAGGGAAATGTTCACTGAGCTGATAAATCAGGAGAGAAGTCGGCTCGTTGACCAGGAAGATTTGAAGACAGTACTTGTCAGTAATACCAATTCATTGTTAGGTATTTAACTGGATTTTTTAAAATGGTATTTGTTGATTATAACAAAAATAAAGAAGAAAATCAGCACTAAAACACACAGATCATCACAATGTCCGAGCCGTAACTGTCCACGACAGGTAAAAATGTCCTTTCAAACTAAAAATGTCAAGTCGGATATTGCTGAATGTCTCATTTGGTGGATTTCAGAAGCGTTTTGAAATTGCGTCATCGTACAGCAGCCACCGGTGGAAACACGGTTGTCCTGACATCTCTAATTTGGACAGCCTTCACCTCTTAATAGCTGTCAGAGAAAGTTTTGTGGGGAATCAGAAAACTGCTGCCTCTTACTGACTTGTAACAAAGCCTCAAGAAAGCAGCCCAGAGACAGACTCAAGACTGAAATTTAGGCTAGTATATATATATATATATATATAAAAAAGTCAACATTAAAGACCTTCTAGAGGCAGAGAGCGATAACCCCTCATAGCCTGCAATGTCTTTGGCTCCTGGGGCCATTTAACATGAACTTAGTGTATAATTAGCCCCAGGAAAACACAGGCTTTTCCTGTTTTGAAGCTCCCTCTTGGTATCAAGGACAATGAAGTAATAGCTTTTCAGGAGGAGGAGAGTGTGCAACAGAGAGCTGAGAAAGCATTTCTGCCTCGCAGGACAGAGCGGCCTGATGAGGGCAGTGGGCGAGTGAAAGCATCCATCTTCTGTGTAAAGATGACATGTAACAAAAACAGCACAGTGTCTTAAAAACAGGGAAAACCCTAATCTGCTATGTTAGTGAGAGAACTTATCCCTTGATATGCAACTATCTCCATGTGTATATATGTTTGTATGCATCATGCAGTCTACTTCACACCCAGCAGATGTTTTGCTGAGGACCCGCGGCAGGACGTTGGTGAATTTGGTGCCATTTGACCCAATATTGGCGCTATGACAATAAACTTTATGTTCTGTAAACTGTAACTTTTGAACATCAAAGAAACAAAAAGTTCTTTATTTGCTGGATTCAGACAAATCGAAGCCACACTCAGTACAAAACACACACAGACCAGATTAAAGAAAAGAAAAAGTGTTTACAATAAATTATGGTGCCTTCAAAAAAGGAGCAGCCCTCCTTTTATATTCAGTCTGAGACGTAACACAGAGCTGTGTGTGTGCTGGTGGATTTACGGGGCAGGAGATGAAGTTTTTTGAGGGTAAAAACTACAAACTTTGTGGCTGGTTTCCAGACTGAGCGTCTTCTTCTCTCTGTGGAAAGTGGTGACGTGCTGTATGTCCCCATGTGGCACCATCAGGTCCAATAATGACAGATAATAAGAGCAGATTCATCTCTAATTCATACGAGCACCTAGTTTGAGTTTCCGCCATTTTGAATTTTGCTCAAATCTGTTTTTTTGCTACCACTCCTATATATTTTGAGCAATTGTCACCAAATTTGGCACATAACATTTCTGGACCGAGCTGGCAAATGTTGCATTTTTGCTATTTTGTTCTGCTTTGCTATAGTCGGCCCACAAAGTTTGCTTAGTTGCTGAATGCTTTGTACTGTTGCAAACGCATCTGACAAACGTGGAGACACGATGTGTGAGTGACTAGGACACATTTGGTGGCGCTGTAGCAGCATGTTCCAACTATAAAGGAAGGGATCACTGTCCGTATGCATGTGTGTGTATGACTGTACTCTGCATATATACACTACTCACTAAAGTTAGGGATATTCGACTTTCAGGTGAAATATATGGAAAATGTAAAAAGTGAATGCTACAGTGATATTATATCATGAAAGTAGGACATTTAAGTAGAAGCATGCACTGGTGATTTTATTCATCTTAAACAGTTTACTGAAAGAAAATCTAACAACAGTGGTGGGTATACCACAACAAAACATGTTCAGTGTCTCAATAAATTGGGACGTGGCCAAAGGACGTCCACTCCTCTCCTTTCTGTGACTCTTCCAGTCTCTGTATCACTGTTCCAACCTCCTGATGACACTCTGTGACCCTCTAAGCTCAGTGAACACCTCCGTCTGAGGACTTCCTGTTTGAAGCCTCCAGTGTTGAGGTGCTGCTGATCAACTGTTAGGTGTCGTCTTGGTCTCATGATGTCAGAATGTGAACAGCAGGATGAGGAGGACTGTTTAAATACCAATTCTGACTGAAGCAGGAAATGTATTGGTGGATTCATGGATCAAACCTGTTGTGAATGTTGCTGTTAAGCTTCTTGTTAGAGAACAGCAGCTGGTGCAGAAAGTACTGAGACACTGAACAGTTGGACATGTGCATTCAAAAGTTTAGAGAAGGTCACATTAAGTTCACCTGGAAAGGTTAGAATGTATTTTAGGTTCATCCTGAAATTTCACCTGAAAGCTGAACATCCCTGACTTTTAGTGAGTAGTGTATGTCGAGGAAGGTTCATCTGATCGTCTCCACACTCGGCTGGTGTGTTGCTGAGGAGCCAAATAGAGAGCAGTGGTGAGTGTGAAGTCGATCAGATGAGCAGCTCTCCTGATCGCTGCAAGCAGCCCTTCTGGGAGACAAGCAAACAATCGGCCACGTCCCAAACAAGCTCTACACTTGCTCAGTTAATGACACGGTGTGTAATGCACACTGCAGGCTGAGGAACAATGTTGTACACAGGAGGCAGCCTAGAAGACTAACGCTGAGGAGGACTTCCCCCGAGCAGCAACAATAACATTTACCCTCTTTTCCCTGCAAACACTTGTCAGCAACATAAACTCACAGCTGCCTAAACACAAGATCTCACCATGTGAACCACCAATCGTGTCAGAAATGAGAGAAATGAGAGCGATTCAGGGTGAAATGGGCTTCGTCCTCTCAGGTTTTGTTCCTCAGCTTTTTGTCTGAGCGTTTCATGATGTTTTGAACTACACAAACAGCCCTCCATGTTGTCAGAATTGTCATCCTTTGTGGCTTCAGTTGAGTTCACTATTCACCAATCATCAGAGCCAAACAATGAATTCACCTTGTTTCGCTCCTCAAAGCGTAACCAGCTTTTCTCCCACCGTCCTCTGCAGCTATCAATGTAGGACGAAGGATGAAAGTTTGGTATTATTTAACCCAATAACGTTCAAAGACACGAAAAGTGGATATTTAGATGTGCTGATGTTTTTGAGGTTGTTTTCAAGGATCCGATTCACATCCAACCCATAAAAGCTCAATAGAACTAAAAAATGTTTTGTTTTGTGCGTCCCCACTGGTGACCTCCACTGAGACAAAGTGTTAGCTGGTTGTTACTTGTGGGATTTATTCATCATTCAAGCTCCAGTAATAAAGTTTCTCTGCAGGTGGATGCAATCATGCAAACACATCTTGGAAATCTAGGGTTAGCAAAGCATATTTGTGCATATTAGGCTGCTCTCATGTCCTAAATCTGCATTATTCCACTTCCTGTTAAAAGATAGAAAAACTATTTAAGTGGGAAGACTAAAGCTGTGACCGAAATTCCACACAAATGCTATTTAGTACGCTGAAAGTACTCTCAAAGGATGGCCAAAACCTTAGCAGGAAACATTTAGTGCACACTATTTACCCCGAAATATTACAGTATGTAAGCCCTGCACATGATGAACAACATCTAGGCCTGTAACTTTTGAACCATAAGTCACAGAAACAAGATTCCAGATGCTGCACTTCCTCCTACAAAGTTTGAGCTATCGTCACCAAATTTGGGTTGGGGATTAGTTGCTATCCCAAGCGAGGGAGTTCAGGTATGTCAGGGTTTTGTGCACAAATGAGGGTCAAACTAGAGCGTTGTAAAGGACCGTTGTGGTGAAGCAAAGCTCTCGATCTACTAGTCCATCAGTGTTCCCACCCTCACCTATGGTCATGCGCTCTGAGTAATGAATGAAAGAACTAGATCATGGGTACAAGCAGCCAAAATGAGTTTCCTCCACAGGGCTCAGCCTTAGAGACCAGGTGAGGAGCTCCAGAGGGCGCTGGGAGTATTGAAATACTTCATGTGAATAAGGAGCCAGTTGAGATGGTTCAGACATCTGGTCAGGGTGCCTCCCACCGAGAACCTGCTGGAGGGATTATATATATATTGCATCTGGCCTGGGAACAACTTGGGATCCCCCAGGAGGAGCTGGAAAGTGTTGCTCAGAAGAAGAACGTCTGGAGTGCCGGCCTCAGATAGGCAGAAGAAAATGGATGAATCTCTGGTCTGAAATCAGCACTGACCAACCAAGTGAGCAATAACCAAGAATATAAACAAAGACTATTACACAGGCTTGGTAGAAGTACTGCATGTTATCTTAATGCTCCATAGTTTTAAGTCTGGACTTCAGGCAGGTGTACAGAAGTTGCTGTTTTAGCGCTGCCTTAAATCAGGATATTTATAGATCCTTTATTTGCATCCTGAATTCTGCAGACACGACCAATTAATCCGCTGTAGGTCTCTAACTGTGATGTAATCATGAACAAAAGGCCCAACAGCGTTCATACAACCCACGACATGTCAGTGATGGTTTCTGTGGGAAGCCCAACACCGGTGTCATGGCGACGGCTGCTCCTCACCTCTTCACCCCACAGAGTTTCACCTCGGTCACCTCATCTCATCGCCGAGCTCAGTTGTTGTATTGTTGGTGTCTGTGTTCCTGCCTGCAGGCCTGTGAGCGGTTTGATCATCAGCCTGCCCACATGTCCTTACTATGTAGACATTAGTTTGGCTGCATGTTACTAAAGAAGGAAGCTGTATTTTATGGCAGCATTACAGTCAGTTCTGAAGCTAAAGTCTACTTTTAAGTCTTGGCTCTGTCCACATACACACACACACACACACTTCTGGTAACAGATAAAATGTCCATGGCGACACACTGGGTGCACCAGTGCTACAAACCAGAACAGAAGCATGTGTCCATCCTGCAGCAAACTCTTTTTTTGAGTCTTTAAACTTCACTAAATGAACCAAAAAGCAATCAAGTTGGACTTGCACATCCTGTGCTCTCACACTGCGTAGTGATTAACAGCTCTACCTGTGGAACCACATGTTGCTCAGTAATCTAAAATTAAAAGCCACCGCACCTTTCTGTCCTTTGTCTGACTTATTTTCAATCCTACGGGCAAACATTTGGGGTCCGGAGGTGGACTGTGCAGTTAGAAATCAGCTAAAAAAAAGAAAAAAAAGAAGAAGTGCTGCAGTACAAGTGTAAGTGTAAACTCTTTATATGCTGCTTTTAGAGGAAAACTTGTAAAAAGCTATTAAAAACAAAGTGCAGCTTACAGTAATCTATCCAAAGTTTTCATAAATAGAAAATCGTGGTGAATAACTTCCATTATTTAAACGTTGGTCTTCTGTACAGGATGCATACGTGTGTGTGTTTAACCTAAAAACTGAACTCCTGCCAAGACGCAGCTCTGCTAATTCCAGTTTAGACCACAAATCTATCCGCTGTGATTAGAAAAATAATCCCTTCAGTAACTGACCTCCTTCCCCAGATGACATGAGCGTGCATGTGATGCATTACTAAAAATCTCCAATCGTTCCAAGTATCTTGCAGTGTTAATATACAAACTAGTACACATCCTGCAAATGAAAGAAGGATCAATGTACAATGCTGCATAATGAGTACAAGCTGTATAATGACTGCTGGTTACTTTCTCTTTGAACGTATGCCTGAATGAGGTTGCGGTCTGCATAGCATAAATAGTTGATG